>NC_086454.1:283793622-284108161 GCF_028390025.1 Pseudophryne corroboree | reverse complement strand
GCCCACTCTGACACACTTTGCTTCTTTGGGTTGATATGGCATTGGCCGCTGACACCCTCCCCTGTGGTATGTGTGTGGTCTATGTGGCTACTCATGTTTATCGTCTCTGGCACCTGCTACTGTATTGGGCTGGTTAACATAACTGAGCTCCTGTGCACGGAGGCGGGGTGATATAGGAGGCGGTGCTATGCATCTTGGGAAGAAGGTCAAAGCTTTGAGCCTGTTGGTGCCTAAGATCAAGATCCTATTCTACACCCCAATGTTAAACCTTGTGGAGCCCAGTGTACCTCGCAGAAAAAGATTTAACAACGGTAAATTCTTACCATAAATCTCGTTATTTTTTGGAACACAGCATAGATATAGGATTAATTACACTAAACAAGATATGTTTTTTTCTAGCATATGCATATGAAACATGATAACATTATAGAGACTCCTTGTAGGGCCTCTATATATCATTGACACTTATTATCTAAGTCTAGTGATGACAAGTTTATACAGTACAAAGGTCTGATCAAACATGGATTATGGAAAGTTTTGATTTGAACCATTGGCCCTCATTCCGAGTTGTTCGCTCGCTAGCTGCTTTTAGCAGCATTGCAAACGCTAGGCCGCCGCCCTCTGGAAGTGTATCTTAGCTTAGCAGAATAGCGAACGAAAGAGTAGCAGAATTGCTACTAAATATTTTCTTGCAGTTTCTGAGTAGCTCCAGACCTACTCCTAGATTGCGATCAGCTCGGTCCGTTTAGTTCCTGGTTTGACGTCACAAACACGCCCTGCGTTCGGCCAGCCACTCCCCCGTTTCTCCAGACACTCCCGCGTTTTTACCTGACACGCCTGCGTTTTTTAGCACACTCCCGAAAACGCTCAGTTACCACCCAGAAACGCCCCTTTCCTGTCAATCACTCACGATCAGCATTGCGACTGAAAAGCGCCGCACGAACAACAGCAAAACTGCTAAGTTTTTTGTTAAATAACTAAGCGCATGCGCCCTGCGTACCATGCGCATGCGCATTTAGCAACAAATCGCAGCATAGCAAAAATCGGCAATGAGCGAACAACTCGGAATGACCACCATTGTGTTTCCCATAATGATTATACTTTGAATTTGCGATAACCCAAATGTGTCCCTTTATTGCAAAAAAAATTAAATTTTAGTCAAGGTTTATGGTCCATGGGGCTCTTAAATTGGCAATATAAAAATGTTATGTCCAAACGATATCTCTAAGCAAATGAGCAAAGGTAAGGTGAGAGAAAACAGAAAAGCTGTACTTCAAGGGAGGTGAAAAAGTGATACAGGTTGAGTATCCCATATCCAAATATTCCGAAATACGGAATATTCCGAAATACGGACTTTTTTGAGTGAGAGTGAAATAGTGAAACCTTTGTTTTTTGATGGCTCAATGTACACAAACTTTGTTTAATACACAGTTATTAATAATATTGTATTAAATGACCTTCAGGCTGTGTGTATAAGGTGTATATGAAACATAAATGATTTGTGTGAATGTACACACACTTTGTTTAATGCACAAAGTTATAAAAAATATTCGCTAAAATTACCTTCAGGCTGTGTGTATAAGGTGTATATGTAACATAAAAGCATTCTGTGCTTAGACTTAGGTCCCATCGCCATGATATCTCATTATGGTATGCAATTATTCCAAAATACGGAAAAATCCCATATCCAAAATACCTCTGGTCCCAAGCATTTTGGATAAGGGATACTCAACCTGTAGTAAAAAGCACTGTGCAGTGCCATTTATAATTTTGCTGGTGTGCACATTTCTCTCACAAGAACACGGCCCCAAAAATACTGTTATGCAGATGGATGCTCTTCTAAAAAGAAAAATACAGGTATGCTATCTATGCATCTATACATATACACTAGAGATGAGCGGGTTTGGTTCTCAGAGAACCGAACCCTACCGGGCTTTGCCTTCCGAGTTCAGTTCCGAGCCAGGCTCGGGTTTTCCCGCCTGACTCGGAAACGCAAACGCGGCAAAATGTCATCATCCCAATGTCGAATTCTCGCCGGATTTGGATTCCATATAAGGAGCCGCACGTCGTGGCCATTTTCACTCCAGTCTCGGAGAGTGTATTGAGAAGACGTGTCCTCAGTGTTCAGTGTCTGTGTGGGGGCGGGAAAGTGGGGTGGCGAGTCTTGTGCTGTGTTGTGCTGCTCAGTCCAGTCCAGTGTAGTCACAGTGTTGGTGTCCTCTGCT
Organism: Pseudophryne corroboree; assembly: GCF_028390025.1. Classification (NCBI taxonomy): domain Eukaryota; kingdom Metazoa; phylum Chordata; class Amphibia; order Anura; family Myobatrachidae; genus Pseudophryne; species Pseudophryne corroboree. The sequence continues at coordinate 284,105,936 of NC_086454.1, read as the reverse complement.
GCCATATATCCAGTGTAGCTGTATAAAGTGGTGCTGTGTTGTGCTGTCCAGTCCAGTGTAGTCAGTGTATTGTGCTGCATTAGTCCAGCCAGTCACAGTGTTGGTGTCCTCTGTTGCCATATATCCAGTATAGCTGTATAAAGTGGTGTTGTGTTGTGCTGCATCAGACCAGTGGTAGTGACCTGTCTCATCAGTCATTCCAGTGACGAGGCAGTCACAGTGGTATAGGCTGCTGCTATATGTCCACTGCTACCGTATAATAATAATAATAATAATAACAACAACAACAAAAAGTCCCTTACAGTGTTGCTGTGTTTGTGCTGCATCAGACCAGTGATAGTGTCCTGTCCATCAGTCATTCCAGTGACGAGGCAGTCACAGTGGTATACACTGCTGATATATGTCCACTGCTGCCGTATAATAATAATAACAACAACAACCACAAGTACCTTACAGTGTTGTTGTGTTGTGCTGCATCAGACCAGTGGTAGTGTACTGTCTCATCAGTCATTCCAGTGACAATATACGCTGCTGCTATATGTCCACTGCTGCTGTGTAATAATAATAACAACAACAACCACAAGTCCCTTACAGTGTTGTTGTGTTGTGCTGCATCAGACCAGTGGTAGTGTCCTGTTCATCAGTCACTCCAGTGACGATATACGCTGCTGCTATATATCCACTGCTGCCATATGATAATTATAACAACAACCACAAGTCCCTTGCAGTGTTGTTGTGTTGTGCTGCATCAGACCAGTGGTAGTGTCCTGTTCATCAGTCATTCCAGTGACGATATATGCTGCTGCTATATGTCCACTGCTGTCGTATAATAATTATAACAACAACCACAAGTCCCTTACAGTGTTGTTGTGTTGTGCTGCATCAGACCAGTGGTAGAGTCCTGTCCATCAGTCATTCCAGTCATTCCTGTGCCGCATATTGTCTCATATAACGGCCAAAAAATAATGGAGAACAAACATTTTGAGGATAAAATAGGGAAAGATCAAGAAGAACCAATTCCTCCTAGTGCTGAAGCTGCTGCCACTAGCCATGACATAGACGATGAAATGCCATCAATGTCGTCTGCCAAGGCCGATGCCCAATGTGACAGTAGAGAGCATGTAAAATCCAAAAAGCCAAAGTTCAGTAAAAAGAACCAAAAAAACAAATTTAAATCATCTGAGGAGAAACGTAAACTTGCCAATATGCCATTTACGACACGGAGTGGCAAGGAATGGCTGAGGCCCTGGCCTATGTTCATGGCTAGTGGTTCAGCTTCACATGACGATGGAAGCCCTCATCCTCCAGCTTGAAAAATTAAAAGAGTTAAGCTGGAAAGAGCACAGAAAAGAACTGTGCGTTCCGAGATGGTATCACAAATCCCCATGGAGAGTCCAAGTGTGTCGGCAGTTGCGATGCCTGACCTTCCCAACACTGGACAGGAAGAGGTGGCTCCTTCCACCATTTGCATAGTCCAGTTCCTGATATTCAAATTGAAGATGTCACTGTTGTTGCTGGCACTGAGGAGGAAGTTGATGATGAGGATTCTGATGGTGATGTGGTTTGTTTAAGTCAGGCACCGGGGGAGACACCTGTTGTCCTTGGGACGAAGAAGCCCACTGTGATGCCTGGGCAAACTACCAAAAAAGTCACCACTCCGGTGTGAAACTATTTCTCCACAAATCCGGACAACAGGTGTCAAGACATCTGTTGCCTCTGTCAATCTGTAATAAGTAGGGGTAAGGATGTTAACCACCTAGGAACATCCTCCCTTACACATCACCTGCTGCGCATTCATCAGAAGGCAGTGTCAAGTTGTGAAACTTTGGGTAAGAGTATAAGCAGTCCACTGACACCTAAATCCCTTCTTCCTCTTGTACCCAAGCTCCTGCAAGCCACACCACCAACTCCCTCAACGTCAACTTCCTCCTCAGTCAGGAACATCAGTAGTCCTGCAGGCCATGTCACTGTCAAGACTGAGGAGTCCTCTCCTAACCGGGATTCCTCCGTAGGATCCTTGAGTGGTACGTCTGCTGTTGCTGCCGCTGCTATTGTTGCTGCTGGGAGAGGATCGTCATCCCAGAGGGGAAGTCGGAAGACTACTTGTACTACTTCCAGTAAGCAATTGACTGTCCAACAGTCCTTTGTGAGGAAGATGAAATATGACAGCAGTCATTCTTTTGCAAAGCGGATAACTAACTAAGGCCTTGACAGCTATGTTGGTGTTAGACAGTCATCATGTGTCCGTCATTAGTTCAGTGGGACTTAGAGAATTGTTTGAGGTACTGTGTCCCCGGTATCAAATCCCATCTAGGTTCCACTTCTCTAGGCAGGCGATACCGAGAATGTACACAGACGTCAGAAAAAGAGTCACCAGTGTCCTACAAAATGCGGTTGTATCCAGTGTCCACTTAACCATGGACATGTGGACATGTGGAACAGGGCAGACTAAGGACTATATGACTGTAACAGCCCACTGGGTAGATGTATGGCCTTCCGCAGCAACAACAGCAACGGCACCAGTAGCAGCATCTCGCAAACACCAACTCATTCCTAGGCAGGCTATGCTTTGTATCACTGCTTTCCTTAAGAGGCACACAGCTAACAACTTCTTACGGAAACTGAGGAACATCATCACAGAATGGTTACCCCAATTGGACTCTCCTGGGGATTTGTGATATCGGACAACGCCACCAATATTGTGCGTGCATTACATCTGGGCAAATTCCAGCATTTCCCATGTTTTGCACATACAATTAATTTGGTGGTGCAGAATTTTTTTTTAAAATGACAGGGGTGTGCAGGAGATGCTGTCGGTGGCCACTTTCGGCATTCTGCCACTGCGTGCTGAAAATTGGAGCGCCAGCAAACACTCCTGAACCTGCCCCGCCATCAACTGAAGCAAGAGGTGGTAACGAGGTGGAATTCAACACTCTATATGCTTCAGAGGATGGAGGAGCAGCAAAAGGCCATTCAAGCCTATACATCCACCTACGACATAGGCAAAGGAGGCGTAATGCACCTGACTCAAGCGCAGTGGAGAATGATTTCGGTCTTGTGCAAGGTTCTCCAACCCTTGGAACTTGCCACACGTGAAGTCAGTTCAGACAGTGCCAGCTTGAGTCAGGTCATTCCCCTCATCAGGCTTTTGCAGAAGCAGCTGGAGAAATTGAAGGAGGAGCTAAGAAGGAGCGATTCCGCAAAGTATATGGGACTTGTGGATGGAGCCCTTCATTCACTTTGCCAGGATACAAGGGTGGTCAATTTGCTGAAATCAGAGCACTACATTTTGGCCACCGTGCTCGATCCTAGGTTTAAAGCCTACGTTGTATCTCTCTTTACAGCAGAGACAAGTGTGCAGAGGTGCAGAGACCTGCTGGTTAGTAAATTGTCAACTCAAGCGGAACATGACCCGTCAACAGCTCGTCCTTCAATTTCTCCCGCAACTAGGGTTGCAAGGAAAAGGATAAGATTTCCTAGCCCACCCGCTGGCGGTGATGCAGAGCAGTCAGGAGCGAAAGCTGACATCTGGTCTAGACTGAAGGGCCTGCCAACGATTATTGACATGTCTACTGTCACTGCATATGATTCTATCACCATTGAAAGAATGGTGGAGGATTATATGAGTGACAGCATCCAAGTAGGCATGTATTATGGCAGGAAAAAGAGGTAATTTGGAGGCCCTTGCACAAACTGGCTTTATTTTACCTAAGTTGCCCCCCCCCCCTCCAGTGTGTACTCAGAAAGAGTGTATTTAGTGCAGCCGGTAACCTTGTCAGCGATCGGCGTAGGAGGTTACTTCCACTAAATGTGGAGAAGATGATGTTCATCAAAATGAATTATAACACAGGTTCTCAAACTCGGGTCTCAGGACCCCACACGGTGCATGTTTTGCAGGTCTCCTCACAGAATCACAAGTGAAATAATTAGCTCCACCTGTGGACCTTTTAAAATGTGTCTGTGAGTAATTAATACACCTGTGCACTTGCTGGGTTACCTGCAAAACATGCACTGTGTGGGGTCCTGAGGACCGAGTTTGAGAACCCCTGAATTATAAATTCCTCCGGGAAGACCTTTACCAAAAATTGCCTCCAGATAGTACACAGGAAACTGTGATGGTGGATTCCAGTGGGGACGAATTAATACTCAGTGAGGAGGAGGATGTACACAGTGAAAGGGGTGAGGAATCGGAGGATGAAGTCGACATCTTGCCTCTGTAGAGCCAGTTTGTGCAAGGAGAGATTGATTGCTTCTTTTTTGGTGGGGGCCCAAACAAACCAGTCATTTCAGCCACAGTCGTGTGGCAGACCCTGTCGCTGAAATGATGGGTTTGTTAAAGTGTGCATGTCCTGTTTATACAACATAAGAGTGGCCCAAGGACAATTTCATCTTGCACCTCTTTTTCTTCTTTGCATCATGTGCTGTTTGGGGACTAGTTTTTTTTAAGTGCCATCCTGTCTGTAACTGCAGTGCCACTCCTAGATGGGCCAGGTGTTTGTGCCGCACACTTGTGTCGCTTAGCTTGGCCATCCAGCTACCTCTTTACACCTCTTTTTCTTCTTTGCATCATGTGCTGTTTGGGGCTTATTTTTTAAATCTGCCATCCTGTCTGTAACTGCAGTGCCACTCCTAGATGGGCCAGGTGTTTGTGCCGCACACTTGTGTCGCTTAGCTTGGCCATCCAGCTACCTAATTGCACCTCTTTTTCTTCTTTGCATCATGTGCTGTTTGGGGACTAGTTTTTTTAAGTGCCATCCTGTCTGTAACTGCATTGCCACTCTTAGATGGGCCAGGTGTTTGTGCCACACACTTGAGTCGCTTAGCTTAGTCATACAGCCACCTCGATGCAACTTTCAGGCCTAAAAACAATATTGTGAGGTGTTTAGAGTAGACTGGAAATGAGTGGAAATGAATGTTATTGAGGTTAATAATACCGTAGGAGCAAAATTATCCCCAAATTCTGTGATTTTAGCTGTTTTTATGTTTTTTTTAAATCATCCAGATCCAAAACCAAAACCAAAACACGAAAGGGTGGTTTTTGGCAAAATCAAGCCAATACCAAAACACAATAGTGAAATTAGAACCAAAGCCAAAACACGAAAAGTGCCAGCCGCACATCTCTAATATACACAGTAGCACTTTCAGCTGCATCATTATTTTTGCTGTATAATCATAAAGGATTAAGAATAATTTTGAAACCCTATTTGCTTATGTACCTCTTCATTTCTAGCCACAGTCACAGAAAACAGAAACATTTTAAACATAACATTTAGTTTATTCTGTATCACTGTGATGAATAAAAAAGGACTTTGAAGATGATAATCACTGTAGAGAATCAATTCTGATGCCTTATTATTATTTTTATTTCACTTTAGAAGGTTATCTTTGACAGGCAAAAAATAAAAATAAAAAATACCAATTTGCCGCTTGTAGGTCAATTTGCAGAAATAAGATTGGTCTTAAGTGTTCTGCTTCTCATATTGATGTAACCAAAATTCTTCCCTTCTAATGCACAAACATTTCAGGGAGTTCTCATTTCCCAAGATTACTGCTCAGTGAAAAGAAATAACAATGCATATAGATTCAATTCATTTCTAGCTCTGGTCTAATGACTGCAAACAATCAGTTGGTAAATGTGTGGGCTCCTTATAAGGGCAATTTTAAGTTTCTAACAAATAGACAATAAACAGAGACTGAATACCCCTCAGGCTCTGGTTTTAATGAATGAAAAGGAATATATAATCCAAAAAGTTAACACTTTACGTGTATGTGTATACAGTGTTTTCCTGCGGGAAGAGTTGGCTCTGTAATTTCTACAGATATATTCATAAGAAGCATTAGCTAAAGAAAAGTGACATCAAACAATACCTAAAGAAATGTGACATTAAAAGTGCACTATCCCTAAATGTTTTATGTATCCATTTTGATTTAGCTAATGTTATTAGTATGAGACACATATATTGTACTTTATATAACTTCTATAGCAGTGTCAATAGAACTAGGAGCAGTATTGTTGTTATGAACCACCTCTGTGACTCATTCCTGTTTGTGTTCTGTGTACAGTCTCCTGTATGTGTGGTCTGTGCAGTTTCACCTGTCTGATAATTAGGCCATTAGCTTTGTGTATGGTTTTCCAGCTGCAGTTAATTTGTGTTCAGGAGGCTTGTCCTTTTCAGCCATCCTGATTGGGGCTAATTCCTTTATTAACCAGCTTGCACTTCACCTGAGGCCGGTTATAGCTTCAAGTTCCTGTTTGTCACGGATAGGATACTTGTTAGTGTACGGGCAGCTTTGCGCCAAATAGGTGAGCCTGCCTGATTTTTCTGTTCCAAGTTCCTGTTTGTACCTGGTCCCTGTTCCTTGGTAGAATCTAGAATCTGTGCAGTTAGTGCTGTCTGTTCCAGTTGCCAAGCCTGCTATTACTGCACACAGTGTAATCCTGCTCTGAAGATGGTCTCAGTCTCAGTGTCTCTGGATCTCTGCTGCCCTTTAGGGGGTTCTGTTCCAGTTCCAAGTTCCGGGCTTCTTCAGAATCCACATCAGACAGTTTAAGCTAAATCCTGTGATTTTTGCATTGGTTATTTTCAGAGTTTGAGTTACCTCTAGTATTTGTTGCATTTACATATCATTAGCATTCATTATTGTACCACCCTGTGCATTGTTGCACTTCATATTCTTTGAGTGTTCATTATAATATCACCCTGTGCATTGTTGCACCTGTGTACAATTTGTTTATTATTCCTGTCTGAGTATTAGGCAGGGTTATCAAGGTTGTCCTGTGATGTCTAACAGTACTGCATTTACTCTTGATCAGCCTCAAATAGTCACCTTGTCCATACATAAAATCTGGGGGCATCTGAGTACGGGGTGGACCTAATTCACCCTGGAAAGGCTGCTGCTATTGGAGAAGCCTAGCATCACAGGAGGCTAAAAGACTGCTGGGCAAGGGGTAATTGCATGAGCGTCAGCTGGTCCCACCTGATAACCCAGATACCGAGTAGTCTGCGTAGCATTATAACTGGCCAAAAAACAATATAAAAAAAAGACAGTGGTCATTTCTGAGAATCCAGTTTTTTTTTTGTTTTTTTTACTGCCTTATTCAGTCTGACTACCTCTGCCTCTAGTCTGTCCAATCTGACATCTTTCTGTGTCTGATTATGCAAGCCCTGCAATAATCCCTGTCAGGGCTTTGAAACCAGAACATCTGGAAGTTATGCAGCAGTCTTTAAAACAACTGCAGAACCTTCTTACCAAAGTTTTTCTCATCCTGCCTGTTTATTGAGACTTCATCTAGCGCAAAAGTGATTTTTGCTCAAAACATTGTATGAGAGAATCCTCTTATTTGACAGAGGAGAAAAGGTATAGAAGTTTCTCACGGCCTAAGCTCTCAGAAGAGGAGAATCAGCGTCGCAGGAACTTCAATTTATGCCTATATTGTGGGGACATCAGCCACTTCATTCAGGATTGTGGATTGTGTAAGCCTAGAAGGAGTGAGTAGTTTTTGCCTCCCGTCATGTATTATGTCATGTCAAATCAAGTGACTAGTTCTGTTCCAGACTCCACTGTGGCAGAGGAACTTGATATAGAACCTGCTCTGAAAAGAACTCCAATTCAGAATTGGGGCCCTGTAAAGCCATATTCTAGGTTTGGGAATCAAAAAAGAATGTTTACTTCTCTCAATACAGAAAAAATGGAATCCGATGATTCTGCCTCTGAAAGTCCCAGCCGGGGTATCCAATGTTTTGATTACAAAAGCAGAATCCAATGTTTCAGCCTCTGAAAAAATATTCGATGTTCAAGTCCAAGGAGGGGTATTTGATGTTTTTATTCCAAAAGCAGAATCTGATGTTCAGGTTCCAGGAGCGTTGCCTGATGTTCAGGGTCCAGGAGCGGTGCCTGATGTACAGATTCCAGGAGCGGTGCCTGATGTTCAGAGTCCAGCAGTGGTGCCCGATGTTCAGAGTCCAGGAGTGGTTCCCGATGTTCAGAGTCCAGGAGCGGTGCCAGATGTTCAGAGTCCAGGATCCGCGTCCAATGTTCTGACATCAGGAGGGGTGTCCTGTATGCTGACACCAGGGGGGAGGTCTCTGATGCTGACTCCAAGAGGGGAGTTTGATATCCTAGATTCTGGAGAGGTTGCCGTAGCCATAGCCAAAGACCCAGGAGAGGTTGCCATAGCCAAAGACCCAGGAGAGGTCGCCATAGTCAAAGACTTAGGAGGGGTCTTGAGTAGCAAAACCCCAGCAGGGGTGCCTGAGCTGCCAAGCCCAGGATGGGTCGCTAATGCCAAATTCCCAGGAGGGGACTCAAGAGGCACCACCTCAGAAGGGGTCTTTGAACCTGTGTCCCCGGAAGGGCACTCAAGAGGCACAATTCCAGGTGGGGTTCTAGAAGCTGTTACCACAGGAGGAGGCTTGAGAGGCATAGCCCTGGAAAGGGTCCCAGAAGCCTCTTCTCCAGGAGGGGACTCAAGAAGCACAGCCTCATTGGAGGTTTCCGAAGGCTACAGCTTCAGCAAAGTTCCCGTAGGCCATAGCTTTAGGAGGGGTCTCGAAGGCCAAAGCCCCAGAAAAGGTCTCGAAGGTCATAACCCCAGGAGGAGTCTCGAAAGGCATAGACCCAGGGAGAGAGTCTGATGATCCGGTCCCAGGGAGAGAGTCCGATGATCCGGTCCCAGGGAGAGAGTCCAATGATCCTGTCCCAGGTAGAGAGTCCGATGATCCGGTCCCAGGGAGAGAGTCCGATGATCCGGTCCCAGAGAGGGGGTCCGACGATCCAGTCTCAGCGAGGGAGTCCAACGATCCGGTCTCAGCGAGGGAGTCCAACTATCCGGTCTCAGCAACGGAGTGCGACGATCCAGTCTAAGCAAGACAGTCTAACATTCCGGTCTCAGCAAGGGAGTCCGAGGTGTTGACCCCCGGAAGGGAGTCTGAGGTGCCGACCCCAGGAGGGGCATCAGATATAATGGCTAATGGTTCAATTCCAGAAAGGTCTTCTGAATCTGTGGCCTTGGAAAGGTCGTCTGACTCTGTATCCCCTGAAGGGATAACTGACTCCAAATCCTCAGAAGAGGCGTCTTTTTCCATGTCAAGTCTTGTAGCTCCATGTGGAGCATCTGTCTTAGTATCAAGTCCTGTAGCCCCAGGAGGGGCGTCTATCTTAGTCTCTAGTCCTGTAGTCATAGGAAGGGCATCTGTCTCAGTGTTAAGTCCTGTAGTCCCTGGAAGGGCATCTGTCTCGGTGTCAAGTGCTGTAGCCCCAGGAGGGGTGTCTGTCTTAGTATCAAGTCATGTAGCCCCAGGAGGGGCATCTGTCTATGTCTCAATCCCTGTAGCTCCTTGTGGAGCATCAGATCCTGCCGAGTTCACAGCAGAGGAGTTTTCTGTCAAGACCTCAAGAGGGATAGATCCTGTCAAAAACTTCTGATCCTGTAAGATCTGGGGAGCAATCCCAACAAGTTACCTCAACTGGGAATTCACAATCTCTTTCTACACACCAAGATCCAGAGCTGGATCTTTTCAATGGGAAGATAGAACAATTTCATGAACTCATGTTGCAGTCCTTAGATGCAGCTTCACTCTGTACTCAATCAGAGCTGGTTTTGCTTCTCCTCATGTCTTTTAGAGGGGAAGCTAGGAAATGGGCTGACCAGTTAATTGCTTCCAGAGATTTTATTCAACAGGATTTGGAGGCTTTCTCCCAAGCCATGGTCAAGAGGTTTGGTGGGCTGGAGGTTGTTCCTTCGGAGTCTCCTGCAAGTTCAGTGTCCAGCAAAAAAGGATCGAGCTTGTAAGAACCAGACTTCTGAGGACTTTCTGTGTCAAGTTGATCACAACACAAGCTCATCTTCGTTAAGATCTCCAATCCGGAAGGTAACAGTTGGCTTTACCTCACTTTCTGCACCTTGTAAAGGGGTGGTGAAAAAGCCTAATCCACTGTATCCAGTACCTTTCCAGTCTGCCTATGCTCAATTTAGTCATGTTTCTCCGGTACCCTCTGTCTCCAAGAGGAACACTATGATCCTTCCATTGGATGTAGACTCCAACTTGGATTATGACTGTGAAGCCAGTGAAATTCCTTTGCTGGAAGGTAACATCAGTTCAGATAATGTTTGGGGACTTACTTTGGTCAGACCACTAGAGTCATGTAAAAAGAAGAAGAAAAATAAGTTATGTCAGAGATCTTGAGTGTACTTGTTTTGTTTTCAGTTCCCCTTGGCCCTGATGGGGCTTGAACTTCACCTGAGGCCAATTATAGCTTCAAGTTCCCCTTTGAACCTGGTCCCTGTTCCTTGGTGGAATCTAGAATTTGTGCAGTGTAGTCCTGCTCTGAAGCCGGTCTCAGTGTCTCTGGATCTCTGATCCCCTTTAGGGGGTTCTGTTCCAGTTCCAAATTCCGGGCTTCTTCAGAATCCACATCAGACAAATTAAGCTAAGTCCTGGGATTTTGCATTGGTTATTTTCAGAGTTTGCGTTACCTCTTGTGTTTGATTATAATATCATCCTGTGCATTGTTGCATTTACATATCATTAGCATTCATTATTGTACCACCCTGTGCATTGTTGTACTTCATATTATTTGAGTGTTTGTTATAATATCACCATGTGCATTATTGCACCTGTGTACAATTTGTTTATTATTTCCGTCTAAGTATTAGGCAGGGTTATCAAGGTTGTCCTGTGACGTCTAACAGTACTGCATTTGCTCTTGACCAGCCTGCAATAGCCACCTTGTCCATAGATATAACCTGGGGGCAACTGAGTACGGGGTGGACCTAATTCACCATGGAAAGATGGCTGCTATAGGAGAAGCCTAGCATCGCAGGAGGCTAAAAGACTGCTGGGCAATTGGTAATTGCATGAGTGTCACCTGGTCCCACCTGATGACCCAGATACCGAGTAGTCTGCGTAACAATTGTTTCTTGTCTATGGGGTTGATGTATCAAGCAGCGAAAAGAATGGTGAACCAGTGAAGAAGTTGTCCATGGCAAACAATCTACGCCGAGCGCCTAAGATGGCTGCTGCACCTGGTACCTTGTGAGGGTGGAATACACAACCCTTGGAAGTTATTACCCAAAATGCCTGCACCAATCCTGCGTTATGCTTTCTGTGGGCTTAAGGTTTTCTTTTATGTCTGTTGCTTGTCAATTGTTGTATTACTCAAATCCTCTGTATCATGTGCATTGTTTTTGATGTCTGTAAAGCGCCTTGAGTCCTGTTGGAGAAAGAGCGCTATATAAATAAAATTATTATTATTATTATTATTATTATCTTTCAGGAAGTGTTTATTACGTACACTCTGTAAAATGATAGGTAGATGCTGAGTGATTACTATGGACAACTTCTCCACAGATCCACTTCAACCCCTATACCTCTTCATAAAACCTTATATTCCCTCATAGGCATTCTGTTAATTTTATTCATATGTGATATTTCAGGTGTGGAATTCCATGCTGACATTGTGAATGTCGATACTCAGAATGTCGACAAGAGCATGACTACATGGTGTTGACAGGTTCACAGTGCAGACATTTGACATGTCAAAATTCAGCATATTGACAGTCCTATTTGACTCTAACAGCATCCTAACCCTAATATGTTCATGATATCAACATTCATAAATGTTGATATCATGTCAACATTTTGTTGGTGTTGACATGTTGAATGTTGACATTCTGAATCTGTCCTATTTACAGTGTCGACATTTTGAATGTTGACATTCCTAATGTTGACATGATGAGTACACACTGTACCACTATTTTACTTCCCTTGGGATCATGGGCTAGATGTTACATGGTAGGCAAATAGACACATTCACATATTCCTGAATTAGGATAACCCAAAAACAATGTATACAACATACATTTCCCTGTGATAGACACAATTAACAAATAATTTTTAAGTGCATTTAATAGTAAAGTCCATTTAATTAGGTAGACTTTTGTAACAGCAAACATTGTGACACGCCCTACTCCTGTAACCACAGCCACTATTTTTGTCTTTGCACCAAATTAACTGTTGTTAGAGGGACTCCTCACTCCCTGCCCTTGACTTTGCCTCCAAATTCATATCCAATATTGCAGTAGCTCCCTACATCAGGACGTCACATCCCACCAGACCCTCAACACCCTGCCCCTTCCTTTCCCAGACCACCTCTCTCAATCCATCTTACCAACTCTGACCTCTTATTCCATTTCTTTTGGAGAGGAACACATGGCCCTCATCTGGTCCTCACTCCTTCCACCTCCCCACTTAACCCTATCCCCTCCCGCCTCCTCCGCTACCTCTCTCCTTCAGCCTGTTTCCATCTTTCCCACCTCCTCAATCTCTCTCTCCCATCAGGCACTGTCCCCTCTGCCTTCAAATATGCCCTTGTCATCCCCGTTCTTAAACACCTATCTGACTTCAAGCATTCCCTTGTCATCCCCATTCTTAAAAACCTACCCTTGATCTTAACACTGCCTCCAACTGTTGACCCATCTCTCTCCTCTCTTTTGTATCCAAATTCCTTTAGTGTATTGTTTACAACTACCTTAAAGCCTTTCTTTCCTCTAACTTCCTGCTTTACCCATTTCAGTTTGGCTTCTGTCCTCTCCTCTCCACTGAAACTGCCCTCACAAAAGTCAGCAATGATATCCTTGATGCCAAATCCAAGTGTCACTACTCTCTGCTCATTCTCCTTGTCCTCTCCACCCTCCTCTCTTGTAGCTCTTTCACTCCCTTGGTCTGTGTGATACTGCCCTCTCCTGGCTATCCTCCTACCTCTCTAACTGTTCCTTCTCTCATGACTCCAACCCCCCCCCCCCCCCCACACACACACACACACACACACACTTCCATTAACAGTAGGTGTCCCTTCCGTTTCTGGATCTATCCTATACTCTTTTTATATATCCTTTTTAGGTGAGCTCATTAGCTCTTTTGACCTGCAATATAATTTCTATGCTGATGAGACTTAAATCTACCTTTCCTCCCCTGACCTCTCTGTCTCTCTCCTCACTCGTATCTCCAACTGTCTCTCTGCTATCTCCTTCTGGATGTCCCAGCACTTTCTTCAACTTAACTTAACATATCTAACTTATCTCTTGATGGCTTTATGGAGTTATGCTTGACTCCTCCATCTCCTTCAAACCACACATTCAGTACCTTTCGCAGTCCTGCCGTTTCCATCTCAAAAATATTTCCGGGATCAGACCCTTTCTTACCCTGGATGCTACTAAGACCCTCATCCACTTACTGGTCATCTCTAGATTAGACTACTGTAATCTCATCCTATCTGTCCTCCCCGACTACTGGCTCTCTTCCACTCCAATCTGTCCTTAATGCTGCTGCATGGCTCATTTTCTTCTTCAAACAAACTACGTCTGCCTCCCCTCTCTTACAAACCTAACACTGGCTTCACTTCATCTTCAGAATTCAATTTAAACTTCTCAGACTTACTTACAAAGCCCTCACACATTCCTATCACATTTATACTGCATTATCTCTGACTTTATCTCCCTTCACACTCCTGCCCGCCCTCTTTGCTCCACAAACGCATGTTGCCTCTCCTGTCTTATGATTACTTTCTCCCACTCCCGATTCCAACATTTTGCATATGCTGCTCCCTATCTCTGGAATTCTCTCCCTCTCCCTATCAGACTCTCTATCTCTCTACAAAACTCCAAACAGGCTCTCAAGACCCAGTAGTTCTTCATTAAACCCAGCCATCTCTCATCCTAACCCTCTGTCCCATGTTCACTGTCTACCCCATCTGTGTCACCCTTGTCTGTCTGCCCCTCCCTTTTAGAACGTTAGCTCTCATGAACCGGGCCCTTTCCCCTCATGCACTTTTCCTTCACTTTCTTGGACTGTCTGCTGCTCCATACTCCCAACAATGGCACATAACCCTTGATATCTGCCACCCTGATGCTTATTTAAGTGTTATTACTGCTGATGCAGCTATGTTTATATTTACCATGCACTTGTCTTACAATGTATTGTACTCTATGTCATTGTTTTCTTATTTGCTCATTTGTTTATGTACTTTGTTAGGCGCTGCGGAACCCTTGTGATGCCATATAAATAAAGAATAATAATAATACTAGTAATAATAATAACGGACCAACCAATACCTATCAGATCACTTGAACTTCGAGGTCTTGGCGATCTTTTGGTTCCAATGATCTGTCCACATGTGTGACTGTTATTGAGAAGTGTCACTGATGTGAAAAATGAAATTGAGGGAACCAGCAGCCTTGATGTAAGTGACGTGAGGTGCTTGCCAAATTGTAGATGCTTTGCAGGAAGATTTGCTGTCAGACGCACCTCTATATGAAATAAGGTTCATATATCCTACTTGTTTGAGTTTAGAATGTATTAGCTCTGGTGCAGTGAGAATCATCCGTTTTATTCCTTTATTAATTATGAACTTCATTTTCTGATTGAAAGGATGGATGATCTTTTCACTCCGTGGGTTTAGCTGTAATGTGGCTGTATATGAGATTATGTGAGGGCAGCAAATGAGGTATCTTAACAGACTAAAACTGCAATAGTGTTTGATCAAAAAAGGAAATAGTCTGCCAATGGCTGTAAGCTTACTGCAGGTCACGTAAGACACTTTGCTAGGAAATAAGCAGTTTCTGTAAGACAGAGAATGTCTTGTTATGGCCAGCCAAGCAATATTAATAAGGGTTAAGTTTGGTCCACTGACCACAGTATCTGATTCTGCTTGCTCTGCACCCATAATGCTTGCTGTTTCCCAGCATGCAATTTGTGCAGGAGTGCGTGTCCTTATTTCACTCACAATTATCTAGCATTCTTTTGCTATGATTTTAATAGTGTCTTAAACATAGTTTAGGACGTGATATATCAGTGAATTATTAACATGATTAATTATTAACTTGGATCAATTGTAACGAGCCTTGGAGGTTATACTTAACATGCTATTCAATCATGGGTCAATAAGTGCTCTTGGTGATATTACATGTATTATTTTGGTGCTTTTTGAATTGTGAAATTTGTCTTGGTAAAAGCTTGCACTTTGTATTCACAAAGACAGTATTAGGAATTTGTTATCTGCGTTTTGTACAAATGTGGTACAAAGTTACCAGTACATATAGGGCCTAATTCAGACCTGATCGTAGATGTGCTAAATTTAGCACATCTACGATCAGCCTTCAGACATGCAGGGGGATGCCCAGCACAGGGCTAGTCCGCCCCGAATGTCAGGCCCCCCCCCCTCCCCCGCACACAAGTACAAAAGCATCGCATCGCGACAATGCTTTTGTACTGGAAGAGAGGGTCCTTACCAGCGCAACTCCTGCTACTTGTCGCTGCCCGGGTCGCAGCAGCTGCATGTATCATCACGCAGCCGCCGCAGCCCTCCCCCCTAATGGTCCGGGCACGCTTGCATTACCCGGACTGCGCCCCCTAAACGGCAGCCAAATGCCGCTGGCCTGCCCTCTCCCACCTAGCAACCACCTCTGCCTGTCAATCAGGCGAAGGCGATCGCAGGGCTAAGACAGCCATCGGCTGTCTGGCATGTGCCGGCGCACTGCGGAACCAGCGCATGCGCAGTTCAGACCTGATCACTGCTGTGCGAAAACACACAGCTGCGATCAGGACTGAATTAGCCCCACTGTGTAGTTCACATCTAATTATGGAGCTGCCAGCTGGCCCTGTCTTTTGTGCCTTGTACTATTTTTTATTCTGTATTGTCTCTACTGTATTTTTCTATTTTGCAAAATATTATAAAATAAAATCAATTATAGTTTTATAAATTCCTATCTGTGGGACTTCTTTGTACTTCAAGCAGTTTCTATGTTTCTGGTGTATGCAGTATGTAATATACTGCATTTTGCACAATATTGTTTTGAAAAGATTATTTAAAATAGATTTTACATTCATCTATAGATAATAATAGGGTAGCTGATGATATTATTCTATATGCAGGATGTACTGTATCTCTCTTGTTATGATTCCTTAATGTACAATATCTTTGGAGTGGTCAGAATCTCGTGGCTTAGCCTTTTAAATGTAATTGATCCACCTGAACTACTTTCAGATTCCATTTTCAGGCATATGATTCCCACATTAACGCTACACTTTACAAATTCTGTCTACTTGTGTGTAGATTATGTTTTGTTGCAATAAATATTCCCTGATTATAACTCTTGGCTTTCTCCGCTATTTTCAATGTGACAATTTTACCATTACTGGTTGTGGAGGTCCAGTATCACTGGGGGGTCATGAATGTTTGTTCAAACACAGCCAGGGATTGCATCCAAACAGTTCATTCTTCACCCT
This sequence comes from Pseudophryne corroboree, assembly GCF_028390025.1. Lineage (NCBI taxonomy): Eukaryota > Metazoa > Chordata > Amphibia > Anura > Myobatrachidae > Pseudophryne > Pseudophryne corroboree. Next base: position 284,089,650 of record NC_086454.1, on the reverse strand, counting down.
TTTAAACCTCACACAAGTCTTCCATAGCAGGCTTCTCATGTATATTCATCTACACTCAACACTTTGACCCTTTTTTTCTCACTTCTGCCATGAAACTTACTTTTCCTTAAAGTAGAGTGACCATATTATCCTTTGTACCTGGGACGCTCATGGATTACACAGGTTTTGTGGCTGATTAAAACCAGCTGAAATGTAGGCTTGAAGTCAGCCAGCCACAGAACCTGTGTAATCCATGAGCGTCCCAGGTAAAATGGATAATACAGTCACTCTACTTAAAGCCTTTGTCCCTCAAGCTCTTCTGAAATTGTTTTCTCAAAGTTGACTTGCTTCAAGAACCTCTCTGTTCCTCTCTCTCTCATAGACCTTCTCTCCTTACTCAAGGGTGGTATTATATTCTTCCTCCAGTTGCATAACATCTGATGAACTGTGATTCTATTTTGGACTGGTGAATGGTCTATCACCTCATCTCAAACCCATTTGTGCAAGAAGGCTCCTACGGCATTGAATTTCCACTCTGGTGCTGCTACTTTGTTTATACCCCACCACCGCAGCACTACACTCCATACCACTTTTGCTGCACAACTCTTGTACAAACACTACAAAAGCTTTTTCTCTCTTTTCTCTTCCTCATCCCAGCGTTCCTGTATATTTAAAGATGGATCTAGGGATGGGATGACCATGGGCTGTCAGATTGCTATAGCCTTGGGCTCTGCTATATGAAGCAAATTATCCTTGGTGAAATTATCTATGCTTAAGGATGAGAGCTTCTTCTTGAAAGGATTGTTACACTCCTCAGAATGCTATTTTTTAGCTGGGCTAGACAAGCTGATTGGTGGGCTGTCTTCCAGATTCACAAGAAAGATAAATGAGATGGATTCTCTCACTGGATTTCTCTGCCCTCTTATCCACCATCTGTAATGTATCAGTCCAGAATATTGCACTTACCGGGTTAAGGTAACTGGCGTACTTCTAGACAAGACCAGGTTTAACACCTACACATTAGACCCATGGCCCTGTTCTGATGGAGTATACAATCTACAGTATATCCCTACAATACAGACACACACATACTAGGGTACATTTCTTCAATTAAACTACTATTATGGCATAGAAGTGCTATAAAAATGGAGCACAAGTAGGAAACCCATGCAAGCACGAGTAGAACATAAAAACCTCACATGGATAGGGTTCTGGTCTGAAAAGAATAATTGAAAACTGAAAAAAGTGTTATCCTTGAACAAAGTGCTATTAAGTAGCAATGTTAACCACTCTATCTCTGTGCTGTCCATCACTCCCTGGTCACGGCATAATTTCAACTGCAGTGACAAATGCTGGCTAGCTGGATATAGTCCCCTTTGGGCAGCAGCAACTCTAAAACTCACTACAGAAACTGTACTCCTAACAGTAACTCACTTCTCTTTTTTCACAAGGGATCTATGGAAGTCTTCTACAGTACGTGGGCAGTAAAATGCCATAATGAGATCTTTTTCCCAGGTAAGAAAGTTGACTCTTCATAGCATAAGTCATACCACACCCCTGCTCCTACAATGTAGCATTGTACTCTGTAACGCTCATGTGCGACATCTGGGTGATGTCTTTTCCTGTCATTATAAAGACTATCCCCAATGTATCCAGGAGTAGGATCAACACTCCCTTAGAATATAGATTTTTTTGGCAGACGTCCACCTACTGTAAAATGTGCTCCACAAATCCTCTGATTGCCTTTTGTATAGGATCCAGACAAGAATTTTATTTTTTTTAAATAAATGATTCTCCTCCTTTCTTCTCCCATAAGGTGTTAAAGTGACTTATTTGTCATAAGGGGCTATTATATCATCATCATCATTTATTTATAAGGCATCTCAGGATATGTTGCGCTCTATACCTGTCTCCTTCTGTGTATCATTCTATGGATGCATCCCCTACTGTTAGACCTCTAGTGTCAGGAGTCACTCGGAGGCGGAGTTATATGATGTCGTTTCCTGTTCCTCCATCTCAGAGAGGAGAAGGTGACACACAGAGAGATTGAGAGATAGTGTACCGGAGTACAAGTGTGCAGAGCTGAGACTGGGAGCAGATCTCAGCTACAGAAACTCACAGTGTTTCAGTGCATGCATCATCTTCTATACAGCTGGGGTCAGACTTCACGGCTGAGCAGTCCTCCATGCTTTACCACCACAGACATCTCCTGATAAGTACCACTACCTAATGCTGTTACCTTGTGTGATATATGGGCTGCTGATTACTGATATCAGTGTTACATCTGAGTCACCTGTGTTCACTAAATAAACCTGCAGTACTGTTTAAGTCACAAAGTGTGTGGACTGGCGTCATTGCACCAGATAGCCCAGTACACTCTGCCAATAATCACAAGTTCTGCTGCTATAGACAGGCAAGGAAATAATTACAAAGAATATAACAAATTAAACAAAAGACTCATAAGCTTGAGGGGTCAGTTTACTAAGTCTCATTTATTATTCTTCATTACCAGTTATTTATATAGTACACATATATTTTCCAGCTCTTTACAGAGAATATTTGGCCATTGACATCAGTTCCTGCCCCAGTGGAGCTTTGCAATCTATATTCCCTATCACATGTACACACACACATTCATGCTAGGGTTAATTTTGTTGGGAGCCAATTAGCCTACCTGTATATTTTTGGATTGTGGAAGGAAACCAGAGTACCCGGAGGAAACCCACACAAGTATGGGGAGAATATACAAACTCCACACAGTTAGGGCCATGGTGGGAATCGAACCCATGACCTCAGTGCTGTGAGGCAGTAATGATAACCATAAGTCTTGGGGAGAGTTAAAGTGCAGAGAGGTAAAGTACCATACCAACCAGTTCTTAACTGTCATTATTCAAACACTGCATGTAGCGTGACAGGAGCTGATTGACTGGTACTTTAGCTCTTTCCAAGGCTTAGTAAATGGACCCCTAATACTTATGTCAAACTGTTCTTTGCCAAGACAGGATGTGTATAAATTCTCAGAGCAGGTGTAATCATACAGTACCATTCACAGCATGTGCAAGCCATGTAATAATCACATAATTAGAGATACAGTAGTACAAAGGATGTACAGTGAGAAAATGGATATATGTGGGGGGCACATATGTGAGACATGAGGATCAGAGAGCCCCGCTCATGAGAGGGAGCACAGAGACGGAGTTGGTCAGGAAGGGCAGGTGAGATTGCAAAGAATATCGGGAGCTGTGAGGTGGTCAAAATACTACAAATGACTGTAAATTAATGTTATTGAGGTTAATAATACTATAGGAACAAACAAAAGGCCCACATTTTGTGATTTGTGTATTAATTGTTATACTGAGGGAGGGACATGGTAATGTTCTTTGTTGAGGCATGGCAATGTTCTTTATGTCACTTGTAGAGAGCTCTTCATTATTAATACATATCCACAACCGATGCTGGATTATGGCCAGAGGCTGTTTTCCATCACACTAATTTCATGTACTGCAAAATCATCATCTTAATAAGTGCTGGTTGCTTTTTCCCCAGTGTGCAATTCATGGTCAGTAAACATTCCCTCCTACTGTGTCTTGCTGTTCTCCCTGCAGCATCTCCTGCATTTCTCTGCACCTGATGTAAAGAGTATAACACTGGTACAAAACTGCGCTAATGTATCACCATGTGTAATACCTGACTGTCTAATGTAATACACAAGGATGACAGGAGTAGGGATCACACTTGTTTTGTAATATCCAAAATTGTTATTATTACAACATAACCTGGTTAGCAAGTACAAAGGCACCACGCATTTGAATATGGTCTGAGTTTTATGTGCGAGACAAACTAGAACCTTTTCGCACCTTAAAAGGTGCAAGGTTTGTCCCAAAACCAAAAATGTAATAGCCTGCAGGTTTTTAAGTTCGAGGCAATTACATTCGACCTCATTCCGAGTTGATCGCTCGCTAGCTACTTTTAGCAGCCGTGCAAACGCATAGTCGCCGCCCACGGGGGAGTGTATTTTCGCTTTGCAAGTGTGCGAACGCCTATGCAGCCGAGCGGTACGAAAAAGTTTTTTGCAGTTGCTGAGTAGGTCTGAACTTACTCAGCCCTTGCGATCACTTCAGCCTGTCCGGTCCCGGAATTGACATCAGACACCCGCCTTGCAAACGCTTGGACATGCCTGCGTTTGCCCAAACACTCCCAGAAAACGGCCAGTTGACACCCATAAACGCCTTCTTCCTGTCAATCTTCTTGCGATCGGCTATGCGAATGGAATCGTCGCTAGAAGCATCGCACAACAACGATGCTGTTTGTACCCGTACAACGCGCGTGCGCATTGCGGTGCATACGCTTGCGCAGTTTTGCCATTTTTTTTACCTGATCGCTGCGCTGCGAAAACCGGCAGCATGTGATCAACTCGGAATGACCACCATTGGGGGTCATTCCGAGTTGATCGCATGTAGCAACTTTTTGCTGCTCGTGCGATCAACCTGACGCTGCCTATGGGGGAGTGTATTTTAGCATAGCAGGGCTGCGAACGCTTGTGCAGCCCTGTTATGCTAAAAAAGTTTCACGTAAAACAAGACCAGCCCTATACCCAGAGGCAGAACTCTGGGAGGCAACGGAGTCATCTGCCGCCAGGCTCCTGCTCTGAAGGGGGGCACCTCTCCTCCCATTCTGTGACTTCATTGAATTAAGATAATTGATAGCTGTCGCTGTCTTTTCAGTGGCTGACTTCCTCACTGGTCCCTGCACCTTACAAATCACACCCTCTTTATTATACTGAATATACACATTTTACAAGTGTCATAGCCAGGATTAGAAACCACAACCTATTACACTGGAAGCAGACACCTTACTGATGAATTGGTTTGCTCCTGTATAGGAAATATGAGAATTTTAACTATATGAAGATACTTCTCTGACAATTACACGTAACTTCATATAGTTAGAATTCTCATGCTTCCTCTACAGGAGCAAATAGCTCCATCAGTAAAGTGTCTGCTGTTAGTGTAACAGGTCATGGGTTCTAATCCTTGGTATGACTGCTAAGAAATGTGTGATTTAAAATAAAAGACAATTAAATGTATAAATACAGTATATACATTTTTTTTCAGAACACTTTATACACACACACACACACACACACAAACGCACGCACGCACACACACACACACACACACATATTTATCTTAATATAGGAAATAGGGGGGCACCAACATTTATCTTGCCTCCGGGCAACTGGGACGAACTTACGCCACTGCCTATACCTACTTACCATTTGCGACGGATCCAGCGATGCAGGTCCCGGATTTGACGTCAGACATCCGCCCTCAAAACACCTGGACATCCCTGCGTTTACTGGACCACTCCCGGAAAACGGTCATTTGACGCCCCGATACGCCTTCTTCCTGTCAATCTTCTTGCGGTCACCGCTGCGACCGCTTTTCTCGTTCCCGGCGTCATTGCCTGGCGACGGCCGTCACCCAGGCAACGACACGCGTACACAATGCGCAAGCCGTGCATGCACAGTTCTGACCCGATTGCACTGCTGCAAAGAAGTGCAGCGTGCGATCAGGTCGGAATGACCCCCCATTGTGCGAGTGTGTACGAGTTTTCTCCAATGAATCCTTGCACACTTGTTTTTTATTTGGTTTTGTGACCTTTTTATTAACAGTTACAGACAGAAGCATGCATGGATCTCACTGATCTATGCGTGTTTCTGTCAAACTCACTTATAAAAAGCTGGTATATTTATTTATTTACATGATTGGACGAGTGTGATATTTTCCTATGGAAAACAAATGGATGCGAATTTGCTTTGTGCCACTTAGAGATTGCTAGAAATGTGTGCTGTAAGTTTGTATATTCTCACATCCTAATACATTGGTCGAGTTTACAAAATGTGCGAGTTTAGCGCTAAACTCACACATTGTGCAAATTCGGACCCTATTACATTTAGCCCCAAATATTTTTTTTGTGTCTTATATTATTTTATATGTGGTCCAACTGAATATACCTGCATATTAAAAAATTGTTTCAAAACTAAATTTTCAGATCGATCTCTTACACCAAGCATAAGCATGGGGCAAATGTGCACTGACAGTGAAGACTGCTGCTTTCATAGAAGTGGCCAACCCTAAATACTGTACATTTAGATACCTGCATTTATTTCCAAGCATGCTATGTGGCCACATCTGCAGCCGACTTGCATGCAACTCTGAATCAATCTCTTTGGGGTGACTTCAGCTTTAGATTTGTATAGTAATCTATCTGTGAGAATATTCAGTAATGGTTTTCTGTTGGGTGCGTACCCTATCACTAATGGAAACCGACTAGGATGTCTTCTTTCTTTGATTTTTGTGTTGTCCATTGAGCCTTTAGCTGCTAAACTTCATGCTGCTGTTACTATCCCTGGACTTGTGGTTGGGTCTAAAACCACAAATTTTGCCTTTTTGTGGATGACGTCCTCCTTTTTGTTACTGATCCTCACTCCTTACTGCCCCACCTACATGCTATTCCGGTTGACTTTAGTGGGTCCTCTTATTATAAGTTAAACAAGACTAAGACTGAAGCTATGCCTATGATAATTTAAGTAGAGAAAGACCACCTTTCTGTCAAACTGACAGGTACCACACCCCCTTTCTCCAGTGGCACGCCTCCTTTAATATTAAATGATAGTGTTTGATATCGCTTTTTTATAAAATTTATAGAGTTCGATATTAAACCGTATTAAAAGATAATGGCTTTGAAAAGAGTGTCACGTAACACCAGTCGCAGAATACGAAATAAAGCTGTATCACAAACCAGCTTGTGATGAAAAAATTGACTTTACCAGTCTGTACACTTTTGTTAACAAAACATTACAGTGTTATAGTTCACAAATTCCAGCAATTTAAACTTCATGCATGGCACATATGGTACTATTTAAAAATCACACTATGTCATACATGGTACAGGTTTAAAAAGCATAATGACTAATGACCGTGTCCATTTTCTTAGATGCACGGAAGCATCACACATGGCACTGATTTAAAAAGCATATTGATTTTAATGACCATGCATGATTAATGATGACAGCACAATTTCAAAATCCTTAGATCTACGGACTACCCGTGACAACGCAATTTCAAAATCCTTAGATCTACGAACTACCATGCTTGTAACAAAAAACATCTGGTTATTAATGTACACAACGTGTTAATCTCTGCAAAAGAACATTAGCACCACCTACAGGTCTATGTATTGACTCAAAATGACATCTTAATTTTAAACTATTGTGCTTTTAAATAAAAAGATATATATATATATTAAACTGTATTAAAAGATAATGGCTTTGAAAAGAGTGTCACGTAACACCAGTCGCAGAATGTCACGCAACGCAGCGCGTCAAATCAAGCGGATGAAAGATGTATATTACACAGTGTTAAAACAAGGTAGTTTTAGCGGCATTGATAAATATTATGGGTCGGTTAAAAATAAATTTAAAAGATCCGACGTAAGAAAGTGGTTACAAGAACATGGGAATACATGACATAAGAAGTTGGGGTACTACAATGGCACATAATACAGCTGTGTAAATTATAAGTATTTGGTATATTTTTGATGCGCTGAGTACAACGTTTAAGAACCCGCTAACAGATTATATTTTCATTGTAACTGAAAAGAATTATCACAATTACTAAATTATACACCCAAAGTTTATATGTTTAAAAAATCCTAGCAATGCTTGTAACAAAAGCATCTGGTTATTAATACACACAACATGTTAATCTCTGCAAAAAGAACATTAGCACCACATACAGGTCTATGTATTGCATCAAAATGACATCTTAATTTTAAACTATTGTGCTTATAAATACAAATAAATATATATATATATATATATATATATATTTATATATATATATATAAGTATTTGGTATATTTTTGAAGTGCTGAGTACAACGTTTAAGAACCCGCTAACAGATTATATTTTCATTGTAACTGAAAAGAATTATCACAATTACTAAATTATACACTCAAAGTTTATATGTTTAAAAACCCCGCCCAGCATCTTGGAAATGTGGGACGGCATACCACCGGTTGGTGGGGGCCATTTGGCTCACATCCATGACTATAAGAATGGGACACAGCTCTGAAGTGGGACACAGCTCTGAGAAGGAATTTCAACTGAAGTTACATTGCTATACACACGCAAAGGCATCATGGTAAGTGTTATTATTATTATTATTATTATTATTATGCAGGGGTGCAGATTAAATATGTGGTAATAGTGTCATCTAGCGGTGCATTTTGGAAATACATTTAAATATATATATATATATATATATATTATGGATCTAATGCTTGGACTGTGAGGATGTAAAATTATTATTATTATTATTATTATTATTAATCTAATGCTTGAGATGTTATGGGGTTAAAATTATTATTATTATTATTATTATTATTATTATTATCATTATGGCTCTAATGATTGTGTTGCAGGGAGGCAGTGCAGATGCAATAGGCTGTCTCATATTATACAAATGTTATATTTTTTATTTTACAAATATGGCTGTGAATTAGGTATAATTGTGACTCACTGAAGGATGTTTAAATATGTGGTAATAGTGCCATCTAGCGGCGCATTTTGGGAATGCATCGGCACTGTATTATTTCATCTAAATCGTTTGAAGACAGATGTTATAGGCTGTCTCATATTATACAAACGTTATATTTTAAAGCAAACACATTTAATGTGTGCATCGTTTAATAGAGCACTGATGTTAATTATTATTATTATTATTATCATTATGAATCTAATGCTTGGGCTGTGATGGGGTTAAAATTATTATTATTATTATTATTATTATTATTATTATCATTATGGCTCTAATGATTGTGTTGCAGGGAGGCAGTGCAGATGCAATAGGCTGTCTCATATTATACAAATGTTATATTTTAGAGCAAACACATTTAATGTGTGCATCGTTTAATAGAGCACTGATATTAATTATTATTATTATTATTATTATTATCATTATGAATCTAATGCTTGGGCTGTGATGGGGTTAAAATTATTATTATTATTATTATTATTATTATTATTATCATTATGGCTCTAATGATTGTGTTGCAGGGAGGCAGTGCAGATGCAATAGGCTGTCTCATATTATACAAATGTTATATTTTTTATTTTACAAATATGGCTGTGAATTAGGTATAATTGTGACTCACTGAAGGATGTTTAAATTTGTGGTAATAGTGCCATCTAGCGGCGCATTTTGGGAATGCATCGGCGCTGTATTATTTCATCTAAATCGTTTGAAGACAGATGTTAGAGGCTGTCTCATATTATACAAACGTTATATTTTAAAGCAAATACATTTAATGTGTGCATCGTCTAATAGAGCACTGATATTAATCGTATCTCATTTTCATTATTGGTTCAGCGACAGACAATGCAGAACATCAACAACAAAGATAACGTCATGTGCACATCCGGATCCGAAGATGATGATTTGCCAAGTTATCAAATGAACCATGGTAATCTAAGTCTATAAATACCATTGACACGTTTTTATTTATTTTTAAAAGTTTAAATAGTATGAAATTATAGTCAAGGTCTACAATTTGTTCATTTTTACTTATTTTTAAAAGTTTAAATAGTATGAACATACAACAGTCTGGATACAACGTTGATAAGTAATTAAAAAATTAATTTCTCATTTTTATTTCTCAGAATTAAATGACAGATACCACAAACACAGAGAATTTCGATGATGTTGGAGAAAGTCCGTTTGGTTCAGATTTCAGCATCATACCAGATTTTACTTATATTTTGGAATTGGCTCCTGCCTGTGAGTAACATGTAATAGCTTATTATAATAATAATAATAATAATAATAATAATAATAATAATAATAATAATAATTAAAAAGTTTTATATTTTAAAATAAATTAAAAATAAATGATGTTAAACGCCTGTAATTATTTTATTTATTTTTTAATTTTTAATTTTTATTTTTTATTATTTTTTTTATTTTATTTTATTTTTATTTTATTTTTTATTTTTTTCCATTGGCTAAAGATTTAAAAATAAGCCTTGTACCATTGTGCTGATTTGTTGTCACCTGTACACCCTTTATATTCTCAATAATACAACTTTTTTTCATGTTATTCTAATTTTATACCGTATGTAATATTTATTTTTCATTTTTTCACTGGCTAAAGATTCCACAAACATGGATGATGCAACGGCTGACAGTATTCTGCGGGACATATTGAACAAACCTGAATATTGTCACAACACAGCTATACAGACCGGTAATGCTGTTGATGAGCGACCGTTTTTTCCCCACTCGACAGGGGGCCGGGCTCAAACATTCGAATATAAAGCAGGTGTGTAATCAAACACTGTTATATGGTATATTGTTATGCAGTAATTTAAATGTTAATTTACGTGCATCGGAATATAAAGCAGGTGTGTAATCAAACACTGTTATATGGTATATTGTTATGCAGTGATTTAAATGCTGATTTACGTGCATCGATGTTTATATTTATTTTATAATATATGTATTACAGATGATGCTGTAGCAAGACGATATGATCCTACGATACCAGTAGGTCGTGATACAGTCGCGCAAATACACAGGCCTAGTACAAGCGGAAAAACAACAAAACGCACAACCGCCGCTGAAACGGAGAACCATCAATTCGCAACAGCAGGTGTGTAATCAAACACTGTTATATGGTATATTGTTATGCAGTGAATTAAATGCTGATTTACGTGCATCAATGTTTATATTTATTTTAGAATATATGTATTACAGATGATGCTGTAGCAAGACGATATGATCCTACGATACCAGTAGGTCGTGATACAGTCGTGCATATACACAGGCCTAGTACAAGCGGGAAAACATCAAAACGCACAACCGCCGCTGAAACGGAGAACCATCAATTCGCAACGCCGTCGATTGTACACAACAGCCTAAAGGAGCATGCTAGGTCATCGGTTATGGGGGTGCATAACGGCTGTATCAACCCGAACAAACGAAGGCCAGCTCGACCAAGAACGAATGAGAGAAGTCATAATTCAGCATTTACCGATCTTAACAGAAATTGTCGTATTCTGAAAATGATACGCCGCAACGGAGAAGGATCGCATTACAAACTGTATCAAGTGTAAGTAACGATGGTGCTGTAACATCAAAACACACATTATTTAACACTGCAGACCGGGATGTCGCTGGTAATACAAAGACTGTAAAGGTTAAGAGGGCATCACGTCTCTCAAGAAGTAATGTTAAGCAATTGTCGCAATCAGCTGTAATCACAATTCCCGATACACAGGGTTGCTCTGAAACAGAAACAAGACACATAGCAGGCATTGGTGTGTTATCAAATGTCGACTCAAGAAGTAATGTTAAGCAATTGTCGCAATCCAATGTAATCACTATTCCTGATACACAGGATTGCTCTGAAACAGAAACAAGACACATAGCTGGTAATCCTGTGATTTCAGATATTGATGACATAAATGGGCAAAAGCTTATTACACACTGTGTAGAGTCAACGACACAAGAACCGCAGAATAGTTCTGATGAAGTATTATCAGCCGTTGCAGGAATTCCTGGTAATACTACAACGGTTGATTGGGTAACATCAATGCCCAATATTTTTACAACGGCAGCCGTGGTACACGCATCGGCAGATGCTTGTGCACCGGCGCACGGGATAGCGCCCGACATAGTTGATGGAAGTCAAAATACAGAACAATTAGGCCAAGACGCTGAAATACAATTTTTTTACGCGTTGTTGGGTAAGATACGGGAAGATGTTGAGAACATGGGCGTAAAAGCCGGATATATGTTAAAACACATTAAAGGTGTGAGCCACGGTGGTAAATGTAAACAAGACATTGTTAAAGAAGTTGTTGAGACGTATATGAATGTCATGTCAAAATACATAGATCGGTCATTTAAGACAACTGAATTTATTAAAGCCAACATACATAATTTTGCAGAAATAAATGAAACTGAGCCGTGACTAGGCATGTTAGGCAATGGTTTGAAACGTGTTTTAAATTTAAATACCTGTAAAAAAAATCCACGAATTAAACCTTGTGTAACATACAAGATCTCACAGTTATTCCGACGTGCAAAGGTGAAACAGGCTGTAACAACATTAACCAGATTGAGAAAGCGCAAGCGGCACAGGGAACATGTGGAAGGCGGGGAGCAGAGCGCGAGGCATGTAGATTTAGATCAATCGCCACCCCAAGCATTACCGATTGACGAATCACAGCCTGACAATATTGAGCGCATTGCAAGCCCCATATATAATGAGGCACGCGGTGTTGAGTCACCCGGTAATGACGAAGGTCGGCAACATGTATACGTAGAAGCAATTAACAGTTATGAACGACAACGACCGAATTTCAGAGCCGTTGAGTACCACAACCACTATCGGTTTGTTAATTTGGACAGGGTTACATCATTTGTAGAGGGAGTTCGAGCCGTTCATACTGCTATACAGGCCATGCTCGATGGCGTCCTTGCGGGCGTGGATCCTGCCGACTGCGTTCAGCTTAGATTGGAGGGGGTGGGTTACACAACGCCATCTATTCGCATCGTAAGCCGCAAGAAACATTAGACACTACCAGTTTTTTGAACCAGATTACAAACGCGCTTCAAAGTAACGCTGAATTCTTATTATCCACAGGTTTAAGGTTTGTGATCAGTATTTTTAGGAACAGGTCGAAAAGGGGGTTGACCGGTAGAAGTTTACACCGCCAACCCTATAGTTTAATAATTAATAAACGAAAAAGATACCTCTATGATTTCAGAAATATCGGTAATAACCTGTGTTTGGCCGCTAGCGTCTGTAAACTTCTACCAGTCAACCCCCTTCCCGACCTGTTCCTAAAAATACTGATCACAAACTTTAAACCTGTGGATAATAAGAATTCAGCGTTACTTTGAAGCGCGTTTGTAATCTTGTTCAAAAAACTGGTAGCGTCTAATGTTTCTTGCGGCTTACGATGCGAATAGATGGCGTTGTGTAACCCACCCCCCTCCAATCTAAGCTGAACGCGGTCGGCAGGATCCACACCCGCAAGGACCCCATCGAGCATGGCCTGTATAGCAGTATGAACGGCTCGAACTCTCTCTACAAATGATGTAACCCTGTCCAAATTAACAAACCGATAGTGGTTGTGGTACTCAACGGCTCTGAAATTCGGTCGTTGTCGTTCATAACTGTTAGTTGCTTCTAAGTATACATGTTGCCGACCTTTGTCATTACCGGGTGACTCAACACCGCGTGCCTCATTATATATGGAGCTTGCAATGCGCTCAATATTGTCAGGCTGTGATTCGTCAATCGGTAATGCTTGGGGTGGCGATTGATCTAAATCTACATGCCTCGCGCTCTGCTCCCCGCCTTCCACATGTTCCCTGTGCCGCTTGCGCTTTCTCAATCTGGTTAATGTTGTTACAGCCTGTTTCACCTTTGCACGTCGGAATAACTGTGAGATCTTGTTTGTTACACAAGGTTTAATTCGTGGATTTTTTTTACAGGCATTTAAATTTAAAACACGTTTCAAACCATTGCCTAACATGCCTAGTCACGGCTCAGTTTCATTTATTTCTGCAAAATGACGTATGTTGGATATAATAAATTCAGTTGTCTTAAATGACCGATCTATGTATTTTGACATGACATTCATATACGTCTCAACAACTTCTTTAACAATGTCTTGTTTACATTTACCACCGTGGCTCACACCTTTAATGTGTTTTAACAAATATCCGGCTTTTACGCCCATGTTCTCAACATCTTCCCATATCTTACCCAACAACGCGTAAAATTGTATTTCAGCGTCTTGGCCTAATTGTTCTGTATTTTGACTTCCATCAACTATGTCGGGCGCTATCCCGTGCGCCGGTGCACAAGCATCTGCCGATGCGTGTACCACGGCTGCCGTTGTAAAAATATTGGGCATTGATGTTACCTAATCAACCGTTGTAGTATTACCAGGAATTCCTGCAACGGCTGATAATACTTCATCAGAACTATTCTGTGGTTCTTGTGTCGTTGACTCTACACAGTGTGTATTAAGCTCTTGCCCATTTATGTTATCAATATCTGAAATCACAGGATTACCAGCTATGTGTCTTGTTTCTGTTTCAGAGCAATCCTGTGTATCAGGAATAGTGATTACATCGGATTGCGACAATTGCTTAACATTACTTGTTGAGTCAACATTTGATAACACACCAATGCCTGCTATGTGTCTTGATTCTGTTTCAGAGCAACCCTGTGTATCGGGAATTGTGATGACAGCTGATTGCGACAATTGCTTAACATTACTTCTTGAGAGACGCCCTCTTAACCTTTACAGTCTTTGTATTACCAGCGACATCCCGGTCTGCAGTGTTAAATGATGTGTGTTTTGATGTTACAGCACCATCGTTACTTACGCTTGATACAGTTTGTAACGCGATCCTTCTCCGTTGCGGCGTATCATTTTCAGAATACGACAATTTTCTTTTAAGATCGGTAAATGCTGAATTATGACTTCTCTCATTCGTTCTTGGTCGAGCCGGTCTTCGTTTGTTCGGGTTGATACAGCCGTTATGCACCCCCATAACCGATGACCTAGCATGCTCCTTTAGGCTGTTATGTACAATCGACGGCGTTGCGAATTGATGGTTCTCCATTTCAGCAGCGGTTGTGCGTTTTGATGTTTTCCCGCTTGTACTAGGCCTGTGTATTTGCGCGACTGTATCACGACCTACTGATATCGTAGGATCATATCGTCTTGCTACAGCATCATCTGTAATACATATATTCTAAAATAAATATATACATCGATGCACGTAAATCACCATTTAAATCACTGCATAACAATATACCATATAACAGTGTTTGATTACACACCTGCTGTTGCGAATTGATGGTTCTCCGTTTCAGCGGCGGTTGTGCGTTTTGTTGTTTTCCTGCTTGTACTAGGCCTGTTTATTTGCGCGACTGTATCACGACCTACTGGTATCGTAGGATCATATCGTCTTGCTACAGCATCATCTGTAATACATATATTATAAAATAAATATAAACATTGATGCACGTAAATCAGCATTTAAATCACTGCATAACAATATACCATATAACAGTGTTTGATTACACACCTGCTTTATATTCCGATGCACGTAAATTAACATTTAATGTTCTTAATGTTAATGTTTAATGTTAATGCTCTGTTCTTGGTCCTCTCCTTTTCTCTCTCTATACGTCCTCTTTAGGTGAACTCATTAGTTCTTTTAACTTCCAATATCACCTCTATGCTGATGACACTCAAATCTACCTCTCCTCCCCTGATCTCTCCACGGCTCTCCTCACTCGTACCTCAAACTGTCTTTCTGCTATCTCTTCCTGGATGTCTCAGCGCTTTCTTAAACTCAACATGTCTAAGACTGAGCTGATCATCTTCCCACCATCCCGCACAGCCTCACCTCCCACAATCTCATTATCCATTGATGGCACAACTATCTCCCCTAGCCCCCAAGTACGCTGTCTTGGCGTAATCCTTGACTCCTCCCTCTCCTTCAAACCACACATTCAGCACCTCTCACAAACCTGTCATTTTCATCTCAAAAACATTTCTAGAATCAGACCTTTTCTCACACAGGATGCCACTAAGATCATTATTCACTCACTGATTATTTCCAGACTGGACTACTGTAATCTCCTCTTAACTGGTCTCCCTGACAATCGCCTCTCTCCACTCCAATCTATCCTCAATGCTGCTGCCCGGCTCATCTTCCTCACCAAACGCACTACGTCTACCTCCCCCCTCCTACAGGCCCTCCACTGGCTTCCCTTCCCTTTCAGAATCCAATTCAAACTTCTCACACTCACTTACAAAGCACTCACCCACTCCTCTCCCATCTACATTTCTGACCTTATCTCCCTTTACTCTCCCACCCGTCCTCTTCGCTCTGCTAATGCACGCCGTCTCTCCTGTCTTCTGATTACTTCCTCCCACTCCTATCTCCAAGATTTTTCACGTGCTGCTCCATTTCTCTGGAATTCTTTACCTCTCCCCCTCAGACTCTCCACCTCTCTACAAAACTTCAAACGGGCTCTTAAGACTTATTTCTTTACCAAACCTAGCCAAATCTCAACATAACCCTCTGTTCCACGCTCTCTATGTACCCCATCTGTGTCATCCCTGTCTGTCTACCCCTCCCCTTAGAATGTAAGCTCTCACGAGTAGGGCCCTCTTCCCTCATGTGCTTATACTTTTCTTACTTTAATAATCCTCAACTGCCCAGATCCCACAGTTTTTTGACCACCTGGAACTTATCTCTGTTTACTGGTGTAGTTATGCTTAATTGCCCTGTACTTGTCCTATATTGTATTCAACTGTAAGTCACTTTTCCTGTTTTTTATGTGCATTTGTACTCTGTAATCGGGCGCTGCGGAACCCTTGTGGCGCCATATAAATAAAGGATAATAATAATAATAATAATAATAATAATTTAAATTACTGCATAACAATATACCATATAACAGTGTTTGATTACACACCTGCTTTATATTCGAATGTTTAAGCCCGGCCCCCTGTCGAGTGGGGAAAAAACGGTCGCTCATCAACAGCATTGCCGGTCTGTATAGCTGTGTTGTGACAATATTCAGGTTTGTTCAATATGTCCCGCAGAATACTGTCAGCCGTCGCATCATCCATTTTTGTGGAATCTTTAGCCGGTGAAAAAATGAAAAATAAATATTAAATACGGTAAAAAATTAGAATAACATGAAAAAGAGTTGTATTATTGAGACTATAAAGTGTGTACAGGTGACAACAAATCAGCACAATGGTACAAGGCTTATTTTTAATTCTTTAGCCGATGGAAAAAAATAATAATAATAATTACAGGCGTTTAACATCATTTATTTTTAATTTATTTTAAAATATAAAACTTTTTAATTATTATTTTATTATTATTATTATTATTATTATTATAAGCTATTACATGTTACTCACAGGCAGGAGCCAATTCCAAAATATTAGTAAAATCTGGTATGATGCTGAAATCTGAACCTAACGGACTTTCTCCATCAACGAAATTCTCTGTGTTTGTGGTATCTGTCATTTAATTGTGAGAAATAAAAATGAGAAATTAATTTTTTTATTACTTATCAACGTTGTATCCAGACTGTTGTACGTTCATACTATTTAAACTTTTAAAAATAAGTAAAAATGAACAAATTGTAGACCTTGACTATAATTTCGTACTATTTAAACTTTTAAAAATAAATAAAAACGTGTCAATGGTATTTATAGACTTAGCTTACCATGGTTCATTTGATAACTTGGCAAATCATCATCTTCGGATCCGGATGTGCACATGACGTTATCTTTGTTGTTGATGTTCTGCATTGTCTGTCGCTGAACCAATAATGAAAATGAGATACGATTAATATCAGTGCTCTATTAGACGATGCACGCATTAAATGTATTTGCTTTAAAATATAACGTTTGTATAATATGAGACAGCCTATAACATCTGTCTTCAAACGATTTAGATGAAATAATACAGCGCCGATGCATTCCCAAAATGCGCCGCCAGATGGCACTATTACCACATATTTAAACATCCTTCAGTGAGTCACAATTATACCTAATTCACAGCCATATTTGTAAAATAAAAAATATAACATTTGTATAATATGAGACAGCCTATTGCATCTGCACTGCCTCCCTGCAACACAATCATTAGAGCCATAATGATGATAATAATAATAATAATAATAATAATAATAATTTTAACCCCATCACAGCCCAAGCATTAGATTCATAATGATGATAATAATAATAATAATAATAATAATTTTACATCCTCACAGACCAAGCATTAGATCCATAATATATATATATATATATATATATATATATATATTTAAATGTATTTCCAAAATGCGCCGCTAGATGACACTATTACCACATATTTAATCTGCACCCCTGCATAATAATAATAATAATAATAATAACACTTACCATGATGCCTTTGTGTGTGTGTAGCGATGTAACTTCAGTTGAAATTCCTGCTCAGAGCTGTGTCCCACTTTAGAGCTGTGTCCCATTCTTATAGTCATGGATGTGAGCCACATGGCCCCCACCAACTGGTGGTATGCCGTCCCACATTTCCAAGATGCTGGGCGGGGTTTTTAAACATATAAACTTTGAGTGTATAATTTAGTAATTGTGATAATTCTTTTCAGTTACAATGAAAATATAATCTGTTAGCGGGTTCTTAAACGTCGTACTCACCACTTCAAAAATATACCAAATACTTATATATATATATATATATATATATATATATATCTTTTTATTTAAAAGCACAATAGTTTAAAATTAAGATGTCATTTTGAGTCAATACATAGACCTGTAGGTGGTGCTAATGTTCTTTTTGCAGAGATTAACATGTTGTGTGCATTAATAACCAGATGCTTTTGTTACAAGCATTGCTAGGATTTTTGAAACATATAAACTTTGGGTGTATAATTTAGTAATTGTGATAATTCTTTTCAGTTACAATGAAAATATAATCTGTTAGCGGGTTCTTAAACGTTGTACTCAGCACATCAAAAATATACCAAATACTTATAATTTACACAGCTGTATTATGTGCCATTGTAGTACCCCAACTTCTTATGTCATGTATTCCCATGTTCTTGTAACCACTTTCTTACGTCGGATCTTTTAAATTTATTTTTAACTGACCCATAATATTTATCAATGCCGCTAAAACTACCTTGTTTTAACACTGTGTAATATGCATCTTTCATCCGCTTGATTTGACGCGCTGCGTTGCGTGACATTCTGCGACTGGTGTTACGTGACACTCTTTTCAAAGCCATTATCTTTTAATACGGTTTAATATATATATATATATATATTTATTTAAAAGCACAATAGTTTAAGATTAAAATGTCATTTTGAGTCAATACATAGACCTGTAGGTGGTGCTATTGTTCTTTTGCAGAGATTAACACGTTGTGTACATTAATAACCAGATGTTTTTTGTTACAAGCATGGTAGTTCGTAGATCTAAGGATTTTGAAATTGTGTTGTCACGGGTAGTCCGTAGATCTAAGGATTTTGAAATTGTGCTGTCATCATTAATCATGCATGGTCATTAAAATCAATATGCTTTTTAAATCAGTGCCATGTGTGATGCTTCCGTGCATCTAAGAAAATGGACATGGTCATTAGTCATTATGCTTTTTAAACCTGTACCATGTATGACATAGTGTGATTTTTAAATAGTACCATATGTGCCATGCATGAAGTTTAAATTGCTGGAATTTGTGAACTATAACACTGTAATGTTTTGTTAACAAAAGTGTACAGACTGGTAAAGTCAATTTTTTCATCACAAGCTGGTTTGTGATACAGCTTTATTGCGTATTCTGCGACTGGTGTTACGTGACACTCTTTTCAAAGCCATTATCTTTTAATACGGTTTAATATCGAACTCTATAAATTTTATATAAAAGCGATATCAAACACTATCATTTAATATTAAAGGAGGTGTGCCACTGGAGAAAGGGGGTGTGGTACCTGTTAGTTTGACAGAAAGGTGGTCTTTCTCTACTAATTTAGGAGACTTAATTATTTTTTCTCTTCGCTCTACAGTACATTCCTGTAAAATTGGCAGACTTCCTCAATTCAATTCCTTGGTATTTATACTCCTCCCATCCGGTCGTCTGTTTTTGACATAAACTTTTTGTCATTAATTATAATAATTATAAATTCTATTACTAACTGTTGGGTGCCCATAGTACAAACTTGTTGCTCAGGGTTTTTTTTTTATCTCACTTGCTGTGTGTTCCTAAACATTTGCGTCCCCTTTTTCAACATTCCTTTCTTCTAAGAAATCCACGTTACTCACATGGGATAAGGTAGTTCACCCGGATTCTGACATTTTCTTTCCCATCCTCTGCTCTTTCTGTTAAGGCCATGGCAAAATTCCTCCATAAACTTAATGTTTTCCCTGGATGTGACAGGGGTATTAACACTTTGGGAGATCTCATGGAGGGGGTATCCCTCTTCTCTCATTTCCTTAATTGCAATGCAAATTGCTATTTACAAATTCATCATTGGTTTTGTTGTGTTGCATGGTCCTCCGGGCAATTACAACCCCCCCCCTTACCCCCCTTCCTCCCTAGTTCTCTTTTATCTCACTTAACTTCAGGTGGGAGTAGAGGAAGCATTTCCGTTTGGTACAAATACTTCTTAAGGTTGTGTCCTGTTAATAAATCCCCTGCTCAGCTTCGATGGGAATTTGACCAATGGGAAATAATTTACTCTATGTCTTATCATATGCCCCGGTGTTTGAACCCTACGGAAATGAATGTTAAATTATTAAACAGACGTTACCTTACCACTGATTGTCTGCATACTTTTTGGCCCTCCTGTACTAGATTTTGTTGGTGAAGTTGCAGGGAAGTGGGCCATGTGTTTCATGTTTTATGGCCATGCCCCCTTCCTTGTATTTTTTGGTTAGAAGTGTTTTGACTTATTTATAAGGTATTGGGGGCCTAATTCAGACCTGATTGCAGCAGCAAAATTGTTCACTAATGGGCAAAACCACGTGCAGTGCAGGGAAGGGGGGCAGATATAACATGTCCAGAGAGAGTTAGATTTGGGTGGGGTGTATGTAAACTGAAATCTAAATTGCAGTGTAAAAATAAAGCAGCCAGTATTTAACCTGCACAGAAACAAAATAACTAACCCAAATCTACATTTTTCTGCACATGTTATATCTGCCCCCCCCCCCCCCCTTCCTGCATTGCACATGATTTTGCTCTTTAGAGAACAATTTTGCTGCTGTGATCAGGTTTGACTAAGGCCCTTGGTGTGTCCCCATCTCCTCAGTTGTCTTGTTGCATCTCTATCAGTTTTGCCTTATCATAGATATTTGTGTTGCTGTGTGAGCTGCCTTGGCCCAATGGTGGAAACAGTCCCTTCCTCTCCCTATGTTGAAGGTATTTCACAAAGTGTACTTTAATTTTTTTTGATGGAGACTAAATTTATGCTCTTCATCTTCTCCATTAGTGAAATGAAGGGCCTGGCATGTTTACAGGACTGATGGGGAAAGGGCTCAATTGGAGATCCAGTCAGAATCTGTGCTGCCGGGGTCCCGGCAGTCAGAATACTGAAGCTGGAATCCCGACACTGTTCGTAATGCCGACACCGGCATCCCGAAGGGCACCGTCCTGGCGATAGAATCCCGACAGCTGGGATCCTGAACATGCATCAACTGAAACACAGTACAGGTAAGCTGGGGGGTGGGGGGGGGGAGGTGGATTAGATTTAGGCTAGGGGGGAAAAGTTAGGGTCAGGCTGCACCCCGGGTGTATGTGTGGCGTGTGTTAGGTTTAGGCACCCCCCAGGAGGGTAAGGCTGGGGAGGGTTAGGTTTAGGCTGCAGGGAAGGGAAGTTGCGTTTAGGCACCACCAGGGAGGGTTAGGGTTAGACTGCAGGGCGGGAGGGTTAGGGGTCGGGGTGAAGGTAGGTATACAGTATTTACCTTCCCCTGTCAGGATTACGTTAATCAGGATGCAGTGGTCAGTAATCTGACAGCTGGCATCCGAAAAGCTGGCAAACCAATCCCAACCTGCTAAATTGGTACATAGAGTAATTCATCCTCATCAGATCCCCTACAATTTAGCTTGAATGATAAAGTTTGAACTCGCAGCGAGTTCAATGTATATATCGGAGTCATTCATCATGCCTCCTTTACATAATTATATCTTCTAAAAAGCTGCTCTTCTGTGGAGACAGCTTTTCAGAAGTGTGAGATACTTCCCCTGCTTCTCTGGAGCTCCCTCCCCGTATCTTCTCCCCATTGTCCTGGCTTCTTTCCTGCATCCACTGCCCAATGTCATCTCCATCCCTGCATTCTCTGCCTAGTGTCCTCTCCCTTCCCACATCCTCTGCCCAGCGTTAGACCCTCCCCCCTCAAGTTGTGGTTTGGATACAGTTTTTGGTTCAGTTTTGGATTCTTTTAAAATCAATAAAAACAGCGAAAATCATGTCATTTGGACCTGTTTACATGCAATCCACAACCAAAACCAAAGTTTGGTTTTTAAATTCAGACTGACAACAGACCCAAGCAGTGGCATCGTGAGGGGATTGCGGATGCTCAAGGACAGGAGCTGGGTGCTGCACTGTAACAATGGATGCAGTACTCGGACGCTGCCATAGTGCTGAACCCGCCACTGCTACCAAGCAGTCTCCAATGGCAGTCTGCGTCTCCCAGACCCCTGGAGTGACGAAAATGGGTTTCGGGATGCAAAGCCACACCCATTCCCACAAGACCACACCCCTTGTTGTGAGGCTGGGCCCCTTTTCGAGGCGTGCAGCACACCGGGTATCACCATGGTAAGTGATGCCTCTGCACCCAAGCTGGGACTTGGTTCCACTCGGAACCCCAAAGTGATTCAGAACTGGGACTCCTAAGTTTGGGTGTGTTCCTATTTCAGGAAAACCGAATAGCACATCACTAAATTTTAAAACCTATGACTTATCTTAGGATACATGAGAACTATGATAAAGACTTTCCTGTACATTTCTAGGAGGTCTGATGGCAGGCTTCTTTTCTGATGGGCCTTGTATAAATAGGTAATTGACCCATATATTAGAAATGTCCGCCACCCTTTTTTAATTTTGTAATCAGTGGGGGTCATGAGCGGTAAATCGTTGTGCAGGAGGTGTGTGTGGTGGGTGTGGTGGGGTGAATCAGGGAATGTTAGATAGGAGTTGTCCCCTTATCCGGAGGCATTGGATTCGGGACCGGTGCAATCATAAAAGTGATTAAGCCTCAGTGGCAACAAATCTATGTGACAGGCAGTGCAGCCTACTGCTGTCTGTCACTTCTGGATAGCTCTGCTGAACTGCATGAGCCCATAGTGGCTAGAGGATCTCGGCATCGTCATTGTAATTCCGGTATCCTGTGTGGCGTTTTCCTTCACCTCTTCCCACATGATCTGGTCCTGCATACAGTTTAAGGGGCATGGTTAGTAATTATTATTGGGTTTTAGATGGGACAGTGGCTCAGAAAGTAAAAAGTGATAATTTCACTTCCTCAGGAGCCTGTGTGTGTGTGTGCAGTAGCCATATTTTTTGTGGAATATAGAATAAGTGAGAGCGGCTAATGCCATCGCTCTGGATTGCTTTACATTTTCTATGGGTGCTGCAGCTGATGTCAGAAATGGAGGGACTACGGCAGCTATGGAGATATCTGCTGTGGTCCCTTCTTCATACATTCAGTGGATCCCTATTATTTGCAAGTACACCCTGATAATGGGTGTTTATGGGATCTATTCATGAAGCAGTGAAAAGAGTGGAGAAGTAAACCTGTGGAGAAGTTGCCCATGTCAACCAATCAGCTGCCCGTACAATTGTATAGTTTGCAAATGATATATGTTACTTCAATGCTGATTGGTTCCCATAGGCAATTTCTCCACAGGCTCACTTTTCCACTCTTTTCACTACTTCATGAATAGACCATATTATTTGATAAATATGCCCCTAAAGCTTGTTTCTGCACAACATTGATAGCTTCAATATGGAAGGGACTCAAAACAAAAAGGTGGGGGCAGACAAAAATGTTCTTCCTAGAGGCATCCAGTCCGCTAAATCAGCCTCTGTGCCTCCATCTACCCCACATATACAGTAACAGCATCGGGTGGTATTCATGTGACCGCTGGTCAGCTGACCGACAGTCACATGACCTCCTCCACCAGCCCGACGGGTCACTGTCCCGATGGTCGGCATGCCGACCAACAGGGACTATTTCCACTCGCGGGTGTCCACGACACCCATAGAGTGGGAATAGAACCCGTGGCGACCGCAGGTCGCCACCGAGCCCGCAAGGGGCTTGCTGCACTCGCCCCTCCCCGCCGGGATCCCGGCGTCGGTATGCTGTCGGGATCCCGGCGTCGGTAAGCTGACCGGCGGTAAGGAGACCGGCGGTAAGGAGACCGCCGGTCAGCCGTACTACACCCACAGCATCAACACAGTTCTACTTGGCCTCATAGCATTCATATCCCAAACAGTGTTCCTCCCAGGATTTTTTTTTAAATGGAAATTTACCAAACACGAAAAAACCCTGAATCATCTTCAGCATTAAAATTCTGACATTACCTATAGCACATGAAAAAGACGTTGCTTGCATAATAAATATTAGCAATGTTTTAAATAGATTTTCACAAATAACTAAATCTGCAACAATCTATTCTCTTTAGTAGCTGAAAATCTAGGTCAGGTTCTGGAAATCGCACTTTCTCTTCTGAATCTTAATTTCATCTTAGAGATGAATACATTTCATGATGCTATGAGCGCCTTGAGCGGTACTTCAGTTAAACAAGTCTAGGCTGCTACACAAACAGGGGCACGTACTTCACCAAGCGGCGCGAGCGCACAATACCCCATATCTTACCGTTACTTTATAACTCCTATAGCACAAACAGCAACTACAATTATGCATCATTCATACACATAATGGGGCTAATTCAGACCTGATTGCTGCTGTGTGTTATCGCACAGTGGGCGATCAGGTCTGAACTGCGCATGCACAGATGCTGCAGTGCGCCGGTGCATGCCAGAGATGTGATCGGCATCTCTCAGCCCAGCGATTGCCTGATTGACAGGCAGAGGCGTTTGCTGAGCGGGAGGGGGCGGGCCGGCGGTGTTGGGCTGCCGTTTTGGGGGGCATGGTCCGGGCAACAAAGGCGTGCCCGGACCGTGTAGGGGGCGGGTCGCGGCAGCTGCATGATGTCACACGCAGCTGCTGTGACCCGGAGAGCGACGGGTAGCTCCCTGCCAGCGCACAGGAGCTGCGCTGGTAGGGAGCTACTCTTCAGGTACAAAAGCATTTCCGTCGTGCAATGTTTTTGTACATGTGCAAGAGGGGGAGGCAGAGCCAGACATGCAGGGCGGACTAGCAGAGCTGGCCCTAGCCAATTTGATGCTAAGGAACCTTATATAGTCAGTGAAAATGTCACAGGTTCAGGAATTGCAGATACTGGGCTTCTGCTGTATAAGGTCTCACAAGTCATGGGCATTCAAGCATGTCGAGGGAGTTCAAGGGACAGTGGGGGTTCCGAGTTGTTCGTTTGTTGCCGATTTTCGCTATATTGCGATTAGTCGCTTACTGCGCATGCGCAAGGTTCGCAGAGCGCATGCGCTTAGTTATTTTACACAAAAGTTAGGTATTTTACTCACGGCATAACGAGGATTTTTCATCGTTCTGGTGATCGTACTGTGATTAACAGGAAGTGGGTGTTTCTGGGCGGAAACTGGCCGTTTTCTGGGCGTGTGCGAAAAATTGCTGGCGTTTCTGGGAAAAACGCGGGATTTCTATTCGCAATTCTGCTAATCTTTCGTTCGCAATTCTGCTAAGCTAATATACACTCCCAGAGGGCGGCGGCTTAGCGTGTGCAATGCTGCTAAAAGCAGCTAGCAAGCGAACAACTCGGAATGAGGGCCAGTGTGCATTCTGTTTGACAAATGTAAACAGCAGTGTATACAATTACTGATTAAATACATTTAGAAAGTAACAGATAGTTTGCAGACTGTCCCTCCCAGCATGAGATAATGCAGGGACATGCTTGGATGCCCTAGGCAAAAGCCTAGCCTGCATATATAACTAAGGCTTGGCTCTGCGGACTAGCCCTGTGCCCAAAGCACATATGCATGCCATCTACACAGTACGGGGGGAGAACCTGGGGTAGCCTAGCATCTCTTCTGGTGCACTCACCTTCTGTGCGTGCATGAAGTCCTGAATTTTAACTCCCACATGTTCGGAGGTATGTCATATTGACGTCCTCTCCCCAGCTCATAATAACTGTTTGGGCTTGAGAGTCTTTTAGACAAAAGATCTTCTATTTCTTGACAAGGCCTTTTAATACATTCAAGTCCAATATGTATCTGATGGGTTCATATTCCACGTTCCTATATCTTTATTCGGTTTGGACCTTAATAACTATGCTCATCTGTAGATTAATCACTGAGCCCCACTGCTGGTAATATAACAGTGTTCCTTTTCTGATATGAGCATTGTCCAAACCCCATAAACCTTTTCTGTCCACCTAACCTCTAAAAGAACAGAGGCATTTTAACAGAGGAGGGGGCCCCTGTGCAGACTCCAGGTGGGCCCCCTCCTCTGTACACTGCAGTAGTCTCCGGCATTGTGCTGGAGTCTATTGCGCATGTGCTGGTCTCCGGAAACATGGCGCCTGCCATGTTCCTGAGACCAATTTCATTACTGCACATGCGTGGTGGCCAGTTTGGGTGAGATTTTCGCTGCAGCAGCAAGCGGTGCTGGACTCCGGAAAGGTAAGTTTTGAAATATGTGTGCAATGTGTGTGGTGTGGGCCCCCCTGGACTCAGGGGGCCGTGTGCACCACACACATTGCGCCCATTATAGAAACGCCAATAAGAGGCATCCATCACATAAACTAATTTGCCTTTAGCAGCAGCTTCTTTGGCATGTGCAGCTATTTATGACCAGACAATGGGGGCCATTCAGATGTGGTTGGAGTTGCTTTACATGCAGCAAAGTCCAGATTATCGGTACTCTGTGCATGTGCAGGGCCCGATCTGAGCATGTGCAAATGGGTCCTGTGACGACGGACACTGAACGGCTTTAGACTGACAGTGATTGATAGTCTAGTGCCATTTGGGTACAGGGAGGAAGGCCGTTCCCCGCTGTTGTAGGGGGAGGGAAGAGGCCAGGATCTCTGTCAGAGGACGGAGATTTCTTGGCCTCTGTGTAGGACATATGGCAGCTGACTTGCATGACCCCATGGTGCCGGGCAGGGCTGCCATCAGAAATTATGGGGCCAGGGACTGGCAAAATAGGCAGCCCCCCCCCCCAACACACATTAAAAAAATAAATAAAAAAAATGTAATAAAATAAAAAGAAATGAATATATATATAATTGATTTTATTTTTTTAAGGGAAAAAAAAACAAGTCCCCAGACTTTTGCCCCCAGCACCATATTATGCCCCACACAGTAATGCTCCACACAGTATTGCACCAGTACCTGCACACTGGGGAGCTGCTTGTTGTCAGGGGTTCTGCTTCCTCCCTCCCCCTTCCCTGGAGCCGCTGGAGCATGAGCAGACTGTTCAGCAGCCTGCTTTAAGTAAAACTATTGAAAATGTCCCTTCCAAAATGGCCACCGCCTCGAAGGAGACAGTTATTAATGATACTAGAGCCTCCTCTAGTATTTTTAATAACTGTCTCCTCAGAAGCGGCTGCCATCTTGAGAGGGACATTTTCAATAGCCTACAGGAGTAGGGCATACAACGGGCGACACTGGCAGCGGCAGGAGGACAGATGGCAGACAGAGGACGGATGGCGGCGTGCGGGTAGCGGCATGAGCGGCTCGGGCCCTCCCCTCACTGTTAGAGAGGCTGGGCCCGAGACAGGTGTGCCCGCAGCATACCTCCCAACATGACCCTCTCCAGGAGGGACAGAATGCTCTGCTCCTGGACTTCCCTCTTACTTTATGATTGCCGGCACCTGTTTCAAACAGGTTAGTGGATAAGAAAGGTGTTTCAGCACAGGTGATGGCAATCATACATTAAGAGGGAAGTCCAGGAGCAGAGCATTGTGTTCCTCCTGGAGAGGGTCATGTTGGGAGGTATGCCGCAGCATGCCCCTGATGGCGGGCCTGGTGCCGGGGAAGATCCAATATTGCATCCTTGGATGCCGTTCGGATCAGTAATGCAGCAGGAGGCGTGACGCCACCTGCTGCATTACCATATTAGTGCTATTACTGCTGCTTCTATGAAAGCAGCTGCGATAGCTGCTCCAACCACATCTGAGTTAGCCCCAATGTCTTTTAGACGTTCTAAGTGGTCCTTACTAGTGAACCCTTTGCTTCCCATCACCTTCCTGCCTGTTGTAACAGCTGCACAGAGTATATCTGAGCTAAGCCCTCCCCTTGTGTCCAAACCTATCACAGCAGATTCCAGTGCTTCCAGTCAACCTGGGGATCTCAGCTGGAAGTATCAATAAAATTTCCAATGATCTCTCGCTAAAGTTGAACGGATTGGTTTTCCCCCTCTTAATTTTCAGACTGTAGAGAATCTATATCCAGTTTGATGTTCTGATTTGTTAGTTCATCAAGGCCATTTTCTTGCCATCTTTCTCTCACACACTCTTTCCTGGTGGGTTTCTTAAATGCCTCCAGATTTAGTTCTTGGTCATTAGGTATCAAATACAGGCCAGAATCAGAGGTGGGCGCTCAGCAATGCTAATATGCAATGCTATTTTCAGCCTTTCAGCCTTGTGTGCAAGCATGTGCCAAACTGCGCAAGCATCTACCCATTGGCCAGGATGGCACTCGCTAGGGGCGCCAGCTGAGCTGGGGGTGCCACCTGATGGTGCCACCTTCGGTCAACGGGTGGAATCCCTTAAGCCGTAGTGTCTGGCAATACGCGCTGTGCTGAGCTGCTTGTGCATTGCCTGGGATGGAGGGCGGAGGATCGCTCAGCAGGCAGGAGCTGGCACCGGGGTCCGGCATCGCAATGCACTGCAGGGAAGAAACTGAAAATAAACTACAATTCCCAAAAACCCGTCCTGTCGGGTGCTCCCGGAGGCAAGGGCTGCTGGGAGCTGTAGTGTTTTTAAAGTTTCTTCACATAGTTTGGTGCGGTGTCGGACACTGGCGTCAGCTCCTGCCTGCAGAGCGATCCTCCGCCCTCCATCCCAGGCAACTCGGTACAGCAGGTATTGACAGACACTATGGCTATCTGCTGGGAGGTTGTGGGGTGGGGATTAGGGCTATGTGCTGTCTGGGGAGTCTATGTATGTGCTGGGAGTGGGGAAGACTACTACTATGTGCTAAGGGCGGACTACAGCTATGTGCTGGGAGGGGGATGGGGACTAGGGCCATGTGCTTGGGGAGGTGAGGGGCTATGTGCAGGTAGGGGGACTATGGCTTTCTATGTTGGCAGGGAACTATTGTTATGTGATTGGAGGGAGGTGAGGACTACTGTATGACTGTGCTGGGAGTGGGGGAGACTACAGCTATGTGCTGGTGGGACTATGGCTGTTGCTTGGGGAGGAGGGGGCTATGGCTATATACTGGGAGGGGACTGTGGCTATCTGCTGGGAGGGGGATGGGGACTATGACTATATGACTGTGGGGGCATATCTGGCACTGTGGGGGCTTATCTGGCACTGTGGTGGCATATGTATATCTGGCACTGTGGGGACATATCTAGCATTGTGGGGACATATCTAGCATCGTGGGGGCACATCTGGCACTGTGGGGGCATATCTGGCACCGTGGGGGCATATGTATCTGGCAATGTGGGGGCATATCTGGCAACATGGAGAATATGTGTATCTGGCACTGTGAGGGCATATCTGGCACTGTGGGGGCATATATGGCATTGTGGGGGCATGTGTGTATATGGCACTGTGAGGGCATATGTGTATCTGGCATTGTGGAGGCATGTGTGTATCTGGCACTGTGAGGGCATATGTATATCTGGCATTGTGGAGGCATGTGTGTATCTGGCACTGTGAGGGCATATGTGTATTTGGCACTGTGAGGGCATATGTGTATCTGGCACTGTGGGGGCATATGTGTATCTAGCACTATTGGGGGCATATGTGTATCACGCCCCCATTTCCATTGGCCACCCCCGTGTGGCAAGTGGTCACACCCATTTTTGGGGCGTGCGCGCGCACACTATACCACTAACATTTTTTTTCTAATTGCACCACTGGGTAGTGTGCTGCACTGCACTTCTTTGCACTACTATTTAATTATACTACCTGGCCTTGGGTGGAATTGCGTCCTCAGCCAGGCCTGCTGATGTCTCCTCAGTGTTATAAGAATTACTGTGTGGGCATAATGTGTAAAGGGAACTGCTACTGTGTGGGCATGATGTGTATAAGGGTTACTACTGTGTAGCATAATTTGAATTGGGGGAACTATTATATGGTCATGCCCCTTTCCCACAAGATCATGTCCCTTTTTTGCACATGCACCTTCCCTATTTCAAATATGGGGGGCACCAGTCCCTTACTTTGCCAGGGGCGCTCGGACCCCTAGATACACCCCTGTGTGCAAGCCCTGAGATGTCCACTTTCTAGGCCTATGGACAATGCAACTCCGCTGGTGGTACTGTGCACTTCACCATCGGCACACCTTTGCATGTGCCATCAACACTTGCACCAGCCTCTGGCAGGCACTGTGTATCCTGAGATTCTGCTAAACATGGCCTCTGTGGCTGCGGCTCTGCATTTGGGAATGCAGCCAGGGTCATAGACACACCCATGATGCCCCCCATAACACGCCAGTTCTAAAGCCAGCTACCACTTATGAATTATCAGGACTTTTCGCGTAGTAACAAATAATCGCTCAACTGAATAAACATCGACATTGCTCCTACCTTGAATCAGGCCCAAAGTCATATAACAGATGTGACACATCCTACATGAACAGGAACAATTTTCCTATTCCTTTCTTCTTTCCTCTTAGCATCTTTTTTTTAAGGTTATGGACTTATCCAACATTTGTTAACCTCTTTCCTCAACAAATTATGCTTATTTATCATTCAAGAGCAATTGTGCTCAGTCTTTTTCTGCATGCCCTTACACTGTCGTGTACCAAGAGGTAACCAACCTCCTCTAATGCTTTCGGGATATCCCATTAGTTTGTTGATGGTGACTTTCTTCTTGTTTGCATGACATGCTTATTAAGTGTTCCTAACACATTTTTACATAGTTTGCAGGCTCACATATTAAAGGACTGCTGGAGAAAACAGGTGTTATTACCATCGAAAGGGCTTTGCACTATATATTATTGGGGCAGTTGCAGGTAATAAACCCCATTGGCGGAGCCTATTCATCCAACGTTTAAATTGAATACACCAATCCTCAAATGCCATTGCCAAAACACGGTGGCATTACAATAGTCTTAGAATAAAGCCTTTTTGCTGATGGAATATTTTTTTATTTGTTTATTGTTTTTATACAAAGGGAAGTTACTTGTTAATTATATGGTCACCGCTACCATTTGAACTGCTATTTTCAAATCTCCAGTTCTTGGGCTTGAATCAGTGAATACGTAATCACATCATCCAGGCAGAAGTAGATTTGAAAACCTAATAGTGAATGATGCAGCCACAGAGTCCACGAGAAATATTAACTGGCAAGATTCCGTCCGAAGGCAATCAATAGTTTTACAGAGCAGCTCTGCCAAGCAGGTCACCATGTGGGATAAAAAAAAAAAAATCTCAGCAAAATGGCCATTCTTCACTCCTTAAACCTTTTTTTTAAATATTACAATTAGTACACCTAGCCTACACTTATTCACACTTGACACTTTATGCACTTGTCAATTATCTGTTTTAATTACATTCACTTGCAGCTTCCCCACCCAGTTTGAAGCCCAGCATCTCCTGACTGCCCGTGTCCTACCTTGACCCCTTCTGTCGCTATTACCTATACAAAATTCATGAACTCAACTTGAGATTTCTTTGTTATTCACTCACACTGTCCTTTATTACATTTCAAGATGCTGACATACTCAGAATTCAAACCCATTGCCTGTGGCATTGCAGTCAGACAATCTATTCAATGAGCTATCTGCCCTTGCATAGAACGGTACATAGGGGGTAATTCAGAGTTGATCGCAGCAGCAAATTTGTAAGCAGTTGGGCAAAACCATGTGCACTGCAGGTGTGTCAGATATAACATTTGCAGAGAGAGTTAGATTTGGGTGGGTTATTTTATTTCTGTGCAGGGTAAATACTGGCTGCTTTATTTTTACACTGCAATTTAGATTTCAGTTTGAACACACCCCACCCAAATCTAACTCTTGCTGCACATGTTATATCTGTCATCCTACCCCCCTGCAGTGCACATGGTTTTGCCCAACTGCTAACAAATTTGCTGCTGCGATCAACTCTGAATTACCCCTCATAATTCTAAGCTAGAGGATTCTAACTATTTGAAGTACCTTGTACTTTGAGGGAAGGGGCATAATAGCATGGACTTCTCTGGGTTCAATCTTATCATGCCCCTTTCCCAAGAGGCATGCGCCTTATGTCCTTTTTGGAAAAATCAGGGGAGGGGGAGAGAGGCACCAATTCTCTCTATGGCACAGGGCACCAAAAAAGTCTAGTTACGGTTCTGGTAAAGACAACCATTGCAAAAATAGGTCACAATCATTGCTGGACAGTATTTTTGCAGCTTAATAAATGCCAAAATGCTTACACTGTCTTTTTATTGATTTCAATGTTAACATGAATAAACAGTAACTAAGGAGAACAATGACCTGGGAAAAAAGATGCTGGGCTATGAAAAACAACACAAGATAAAACCGCAGACAAAACCTTGTATATTACATTGATGTTCTGGATTTATCAGAGTGTTAGAATTGTGTTCATTAAAACATCTCAAAGCTTGCATTACGTACAGTATGTTCTTTAGGACCTTTCGTAAAGAAGTTCATTGTACATCTATGTAATGAATTAACGCTTCAGAACAGGCAGTCTGTGAGTACATGTTAATTTGCTTATATTATATTTGGGAGTACCGTATCAGTATCTAAGCTGTTAAGTGCATCTAATGGCCTTTAGTAAAGTGTACTAAATGGTGCTTAAAATGAGCACACCTGTGCACAAGTTCTGACTATCACCAAGACATACATATAATTTTTATAGAATAGAAAAATTGAAAGCAAACGTTATAAATTCTTGCTGTCAAAGCACCAAAAATAGAGTTTGTATGCTCTTATAAGTAGTATAAGTCTCCCACTGGGGTCATGTAACTGACTTGTTATTATTAGAAGTAACTTTGTAGCAGATGGGCAAAACCATGTGCACTGCAGGGGGGCAGATATAACATGTGCAGAGAGAGTTAGATTTGGGTGTGGTGTGTTCAAACTGAAATCTAAATTGCAGTGTAAAAATAAAGCAGCCAGTATTTACCCTGCACAGAAACAATATAACCAACCCAAATCTAACTCTCTCTGCAAATATTATATCTGCCTCACCTGCAGTGCACATGGTTTTGCCCAACTGCTAACAAATTTGCTGCTGCGATCATCTCTGAATTACCCCCAATGGGTAATGTTCAGAGGCACTTGTTTTGCAAAGGAAGGTAAATGGTATCTCCCCAACCCATCCACTCCGGACTAACATATGTTCTGCAGATTTTTGTCTTCAGTTTTTGTCTCACGTACCCCTCTGCCCTGTTTTTGTCTCACATGCCAAGGGGCATAGCCAGAACACTGTGGGCCCATAACAAAATTTTGAGAGGTCCCCTGCTCTAATGTTATAGAGAGTCTTGTCTCTGCAGCAGTTGTTAATTTTGTACCCTATAATAGTGCCCTAACGCCATTTTGGCGGCAGATGAAATCAGAGTACCCGGAGGAAACCCACGCAAGTACTAGTGATGTGCACCGGAAATTTTTCGGGTTTTGTGTTTTGGTTTTGGGTTCGGTTCCGCGGCCGTGTTTTGGGTTCGGACGCGTTTGGGAAAACCTCACCGGAAATTTTTTGTCGGATTCGGGTGTGTTTTGGATTCGGGTGTTTTTTTTAAAAAAACACTAAAAAACAGCGTAAATCATAGAATTTGGGGGTCATTTTGATCCCATAGTATTATTAACCTCAATAACCATAATTTCCACTCATTTTCAGTCTATTCTGAACACCTCACACCTCACAATATTATTTTTAGTCCTAAAATTTGCACCGAGGTCGCTGGATGGCTAAGCTAAGCGACACAAGTGGCCGACACAAACACCTGGCCCATCTAGGAGTGGCACTGCAGTGTCAGGCAGGATGGCACTTCAAAAAAATAGTCCCCAAACAGCACATGATGCAAAGAAAAAAAGAGGCGCAATGAGGTAGCTGTGTGACTAAGCTAAGCGACCCTAGTGGCCGACACAAACACCTGGCCCATCTAGGAGTGGCACTGCAGTGTCAGACAGGATGGCACTTGAAAAAAATAGTATCCAAACAGCACATGATGCAAAGAAAAAAAGAGGCGCAATGAGGTAGCTGTGTGACTAAGCTAAGCGACCCTAGTGGCCAACACAAACACCTGGCCCATCTAGGAGTGGCACTGCAGTGTCAGACAGGATGGCACTTGAAAAAAATAGTCCCCAAACAGCACATGATGCAAAGAAAAAAAGAGGCGCAATGAGGCAGCTGTGTGACTAAGCTAAGCGACCCTAGTGGCCGAAACAAACACCTGGCCCATCTAGGAGTGACACTGCAGTGTCAGGCAGGATGGCCCTTCAAAAAAATACTCCCCAAACAGCACATGATGCAAAGAAAAATGAAAGAAAAAAGAGGTGCAAGATGGAATTGTCCTTGGGCCCTCCCACCCACCCTTATGTTGTATAAACAGGACATGCACACTTTAACGAACCCATCATTTCAGCGACAGGGTCTGCCACACGACTGTGACTGAAATGACTGGTTGGTTTGGGCCCCCACCAAAAAAGAAGCAATCAATCTCTCCTTGCACAAACTGGCTCTACAGAGGCAAGATGTCCACCTCATCATCATCGTCCGATTCATCACCCCTTTCACTGTGTACATCCCCCTCCTCACAGATTATTAATTCGTCCCCACTGGAATCCACCATCTCAGGTCCCCGTGTACTTTCTGGGGGCAATTGCTGCTGGTGAATGTCTCCACGGAGGAATTGATTATAATTCATTTTAATGAACATCATCTTCTCCACATTTTCTGGAAGTAACCTCGTACGCCGATTGCTGACAAGGTGAGCGGCTGCACTTAACACTCTTTCGGAGTACACACTGGAGGGAGGGCAACTTAGGTAGAATAAAGCCAGTTTCTGCAAGGGCCTCCAAATTGCCTCTTTTTCCTGCCAGTATACGTACGGACTGTCTGACGTGCCTACTTGGATGCGGTCACTCATATAATCCTCCACCATTCTTTCAATGGTGAGAGAATCATATGCAGTGACAGTAGACGACATGTCAGTAATCGTTGGCAGGTCCTTCAGTCCGGACCAGATGTCAGCACTCGCTCCAGACTGCCCTGCATCACCGCCAGCGGGTGGGCTCGGAATTCTTAGCCTTTTCCTCGCACCCCCAGTTGCGGGAGAATGTGAAGGAGGAGCTGTTGACGGGTCACGTTCCGCTTGACTTGACAATTTTCTCACCAGCAGGTCTTTGAACCCCTGCAGACTTGTGTCTGCCGGAAAGAGAGATACAACGTAGGTTTTAAATCTAGGATCGAGCACGGTGGCCAAAAAGTAGTGCTCTGATTTCAACAGATTGACCACCCGTGA
Source organism: Pseudophryne corroboree (assembly GCF_028390025.1). Lineage (NCBI taxonomy): Eukaryota > Metazoa > Chordata > Amphibia > Anura > Myobatrachidae > Pseudophryne > Pseudophryne corroboree. Next base: position 284,054,304 of record NC_086454.1, on the reverse strand, counting down.
ATCCTGGTTAAGCGAATTAAGGGCTCCAGCCACAAGTCCCACATGCCTAGCGGAATCGCTCTGTTTTAGCTCCTCCTTAAATGTCTCCAGCTTCTTCTGCAAAAGCCTGATGAGGGGAATGACCTGACTCAGGCTGGCAGTGTCTGAACTGACTTCACGTGTGCCAAGTTCAAAGGGTTGCAGAACCTTGCACAACGTTGAAATCATTCTCCACTGCGTTTGAGTCAGGTGCATTCCCCCTCCTTTGCCTATATCGTGGGAAGATGTATAGGCTTGAATGGCCTTTTGCTGCTCCTCCATCCTCTGAAGCATATAGAGGGTTGAATTCCACCTCGTTACCACCTCTTGCTTCAGATGATGGCAGGGCAGGTTCAGGAATGTATGGTGGTGCTCCAGTCTTCGGCACGCGGTGGCTGAATGCCGAAAGTGGGCCGCAATTCTTCGGGCCACCGACAGCATCTCTTGCACGCCCCTGTCGTTTTTTAAATAATTCTGCACCACCAAATTCAATGTATGTGCAAAACATGGGACGTGGTGGAATTTGCCCAGATGTAATGCACGCACAATATTGCTGGCGTTGTCTCATGTCACAAATTCCCAGGAGAGTCCAATTGGGGTAAGCCACTCTGCGATGATGTTCCTCAGTTTCCGTAAGAGGTTGTCAGCTGTGTGCCTCTTATGGAAAGCGGTGATACAAAGCGTAGCCTGCCTAGGAACGAGTTGGCGTTTGCGAGATGCTGCTACTGGTGCCGCCGCTGCTGTTCTTGCTGTGGGAGGCAATACATCTACCCAGTGGGCTGTCACAGTCATATAGTCCTGAGTCTGCCCTGCTCCACTTGTCCACATGTCCGTTGTTAATTGGACATTGGGTACAACTGCATTTTTTAGGACACTGGTGACTCTTTTTCTGACGTCTGTGTACATTTTCGGTATCGCCTGCCTAGAGAAATGGAACCTAAATGGTATTTGGTACCGGGGACACAGTACCTCAATCAAGTCTCTAGTTGGCTCTGAATTAACGATGGATACCGGAACCACGTTTCTCACCGCCCAGGCTAACAAGGCCTCAGTTATCCGCTTTGCAGCAGGATGACTGCTGTGATATTTCATCTTCCTCGCAAAGGACTGTTGGACAGTCAATTGCTTACTGGAAGTAGTACAGTTGGTCTTCCGACTTCCCCTCTGGGATGACGATCGACTCCCAGCAGCAACAACAGCAGCGCCAGCAGCAGTAGGCGTTACACTCAAGGATGCATTGGAGGAATCCCAGGCAGGAGAGGACTCGTCAGACTTGCCAGTGACATGGCCTGCAGGACTATTGGCTTTCCTGGGTAAGGAGGAAATTGACACTGAGGGAGTTGGTGGTGTGGTTTGCAGGAGCTTGATTACAAGAGGAAGGGATTTAGTGGTCAGTGGACTGCTTCCGCTGTCACCCAAAGTTTTTGAACTTGTCACTGACTTATGATGAATGCGCTGCAGGTGACGTATAAGGGAGGATGTTCCGAGGTGGTTAACGTCCTTACCCCTACTTATTACAGCTTGACAAAGGCAACACATGGCTTGACACCTGTTGTCCGCATTTGTGTTGAAATAATTCCACACCGAAGAGCTGATTTTTTTTGTATTTTGACCAGGCATGTCAAGGGCCATATTCCTCACACGGACAACAGGTGTCTCCCTGGGTGCCTGACTTAAACAAACCACCTCACCATCAGAATCCTCCTTGTCAATTTCCTCCCCAGCGCCAGCAACACCCATATCCTCATCCTGGTGTACTTCAACAGTGACATCTTCAATTTGACTATCAGGAACTGGACTGCGGGTGCTCCTTCCAGCACTTGCAGGGGGCGTGCAAATGGTGGAAGGCGCAAGCTCTTCCCGTCCGGTGTTGGGAAGGTCAGGCATCGCAACCGACACAATTGGACTCTCCTTGGGGATTTGTGATTTCGAAGAACGCACAGTTCTTTGCTGTGCTTTTGCCAGCTTAAGTCTTTTCTTTTTTCTAGCGAGAGGATGAGTGCTTCCATCCTCATGTGAAGCTGAACCACTAGCTATGAACATAGGCCAGGGCCTCAGCCGTTCCTTGCCACTCCGTGTCGTAAATGGCATATTGGCAAGTTTACGCTTCTCCTCAGACGCTTTTAATTTTGATTTTTGAGGCATTTTACTGATCTTTTGTGTTTTGGATTTTACATGCTCTGTACTATGACATTGGGCATCGGCCTTGGCAGATGACGTTGATGGCATTTCATCGTCTCGGCCATGACTAGTGGCAGCAGCTTCAGCACGAGGTGGAAGTGGATCTTGATCTTTCCCTATTTTTTTAACCTCCACATTTTTGTTCTCCATATTTTAATGCGCACAGCTAAAAGGCACCACAGGTATACAATGTAGATGGATGGATAGTATACTTAATGGATGACGAGTGACGACACAGAGGTAGGTACAGCAGTGGCCTACCGTACTGCTATATACAGTATAATGGACCTGGTGGACACTGTCAGCAGACTGCTAAACTACTAGTATATAAAAAAAGCCACCACAGGTATACAATGTAGATGGATGGATAGTATACTTAATGGATGACGAGTGACGACACAGAGGTAGGTACAGCAGTGGCCTACCGTACTGCTATATACAGTATAATGGACCTGGTGGACACTATCAGCAGACTGCTAAACTACTAGTGTAAAAAAAAGCCACCACAGGTATACAATGTAGATGGATGGATAGTATACTTTATGGATGACGAGTGACGACACAGAGGTAGGTACAGCAGTGGCCTACCGTACTGCTATATACAGTATAATGGACCTGGTGGACACTGTCAGCAGACTGCTAAACTACTAGTATAAAAAAAAAAAGCCACCACAGGTATACACTGTAGATGGATGGATAGTATACTTAATGGATGACGAGTGACGACACAGAGGTAGGTACAGCAGTGGCCTACCGTACTGCTATATACAGTATAATGGACCTGGTGGACACTGTCAGCAGACTGCTAAACTACTAGTATAAAAAAAAAGCCACCACAGGTATACAATGTAGATGGATGGATAGTATACTTTATGGATGATGAGTGACGACACAGAGGTAGGTACAGCAGTGGCCTACCGTACTGCTATATACAGTATAATGGACCTGGTGGACACTGTCAGCAAACTGCTAAACTACTAGTATAAAAAAAAAGCCACCACAGGTATACAATGTAGATGGATGGATAGTATACTTTATGGATGACGAGTGACGACACAGAGGTAGGTACAGCAGTGGCCTACCGTACTGCTATATACAGTATAATGGACCTGGTGGACACTGTCAGCAGACTGCTAAACTACTAGTTTAAAAAAAAAAGCCACCACAGGTATACAATGTAGATGGATGGATAGTATACTTTATGGATGACGAGTGACGACACAGAGGTAGGTACAGCAGTGGCCTACCGTACTGCTATATACAGTATAATGGACATGGTGGACACTGTCAGCAGACTGCTAAACTACTAGTATAAAAAAAAAGCCACCACAGGTATACAATGTAGATGGATGGATAGTATACTTTATGGATGACGAGTGACGACACAGAGGTAGGTACAGCAGTGGCCTACCGTACTGCTATATACAGTATAATGGACCTGGTGGACACTGTCAGCAGACTGCTAAACTACTAGTATAAAAAAAAAAAGCCACCACAGGTATACAATGTAGATGGATGGATAGTATACTTTATGGATGACACAGAGGTAGGTAAAGCAGTGGCCTACCGTACTGCTATATACAGTATAATGGACCTGGTGGACACTGTCAGCAAACTGCTAAACTACTAGTATAAAAAAAAAGCCACAGGAGTGTTTTTCAGGCAGACAAACGTATACTGGTGGTCACTGTCAGCAAAACTCTGCACTGTACTCCTGCTATAGCTGCTCCCCAGTCCCCACAATTAAGCAGTGTGAGCACTCAGCACAGATATATCATGCAGCACACTGAGCACAGATATGGTATGGAGCGTTTTTTTCAGGCAGAGAAGAGAACGGATAAAAAACTGGTGGTCACTATCAGCAAAACTCTGCACTGTACTCCTCCTAACAGCTGCTCCCCAATCCTCCCCACAATAGTAAAATAAACAAGCAAAGCAATCAGATCAACTGTCTCGTATAAACGGAGAGGACGCCAGCCACGTCCTCTCCCTATCAATCTCAACGCACGTGTGAAAATGGCGGCGACGCGCGGCTGCTTATAGAATCCGAATCTCGCGAGAATCCGACAGCGGGATGATGACGTTCGGGTGCGCTCGGGTTAGCCGAGCAAGGCGGGAGGATCCGAGTCTGCTCGGACCCGTGTAAAAAAAGGTAAAGCTTGGGTGGGTTCGGTTTCTCGGAAACCGAACCCGCTCATCACTAGCAAGTACGGAGAGAATATGCAAACACTACACTGGGCCATGGTAGGAGTCGAACCCATGACCTCAGTGCTGTAAGGCAGTAATGCTATCCATTACCCGGTCTGTACTGCCCTAGTTTATTTTATGAATCGTAGTGTAGTAGTGCTCTAGTTCACATTTTGTCACAGTGCATGGCTGCCAGTACATATTATACAACACAGTACCCTCAGTTCATATTATGTCACATTATAGTGCCTCCACTTAATATTGTACCACATTACGACGCCCCACTTCAAATTATTTAGCATTATAATCAGGGGTGGATTTATGGGTGAGGACACCCCTAGGCACAACAGTAACAGCCGTCCCCCGTCCCCCTGCCTGCAAAATGTTATTATTTTTATTCATTGGTTATAATCCCTCACTTTGGGATAGCCAATTTTATAGAATAATAAAAAAGCCACTGTGATATTTTTGCTATTTTTAATGTATAAATATTTACTAAGTAGGACAGCTTACAGGGGCAGTATGTGCATGTCCTGTACATTTACACTCTATTCAAGACGGCATATGGGGGGTAATTCAGAGTTGATCGCAGCAGCAAATATTATTTGTAAGCAGTTGGGCAAAACCATGTGCACTGCAGGTCGGACAGATATAACATGTGCAGAGAGAGTTAGATTTGGGTGGGTTATTTTGTTTCTGTGCAGGGTAAATACTGGCTGCTTTTTTTCTACACTGCAATTTAGATTTTAGTTTGAACACACCCCACCCAAATCTAACTCTCTCTGCACATGTAATATATGCCCCCCCCTGCAGTGCGCATGGTTTTGCCCAACTGCTAACAAATTTGCTGCTGCGATCAACTCTGAATTAGGCCCCTGGTACAGTACAGTAGATATATTTTGCAGTTACTGGTACTTTTTAGGCTGACAGTACCAACGCAATCATCCAAGTGCCACCCCCAGGCACATGCCTCACGCGCCTAATGGGAATTTCGTCACTGATTATAATGTTCTCCAGTTCATTTCATACCACATTACAATGAGCAGATCCAGGGGCATAACTAGATATATTGCAGGCCCCAAGGCAAAAGTTTGTAAGGGTCCCTATCTACCACCCAATTGTGAATAATGTATATAACACATGTGACAGGGAAGGTGGGCCCCTCTCAGCTCAGGGCCCCATAGCAGCCCCACTCACTGCACCTTTGGTTGCTACTAGCTATGTCCTTGCACTTTCCCCTCTGCCCAGTTTTTGTCTATCTGTGCCGCTGCCCACTGCTTTTGTCTCACATGTCTTTTGCCCAACATTTTCCCACATGCGCCTTTGCCCAATAGCTTCTCACATGCTCATATTTACTAAAGGTTGTTCTTCATCAATTTTTAATCGATGTGTTTACAGGGCTAAAACAAACATTTACTAACAGATGATTTTTATATTCATTTTTAAATGTTGGTAAATGTGTCTTCTAGCCAATCAATGAAAGTCAACCTTTAGTAAATACATACCTAAAACTTACCTTCAGAATGTCCCTAAATTAACGTGAATTATCAAAGAGAAATCTCTCACAGGAGAACATTCTGAACCAAATTTTGTAAGTTTACTAGAGATGTGCACTTGAAATTTTTCGGGTTTTGTGTTTTGGTTTTGGGTTCGGTTCCGCGGCCGTGTTTTGGGTTCGACTGCGTTTTGGCAAAACCTCACCGAATTTTTTTTGTCGGATTCGGGTGTGTTTTGGATTCGGGTGTTTTTTTCAAAAAACACTAAAAAACAGCTTAAATCATAGAATTTGGGGGTCATTTTGATCCCAAAGTATTATTAACCTCAAAAACCATAATTTCCACTCATTTTCAGTCTATTCTGAATACCTCACACCTCACAATATTATTTTTAGTCCTAAAATTTGCACCGAGGTCGCTGGATGACTAAGCTAAGCGACCCTAGTGGCCGACACAAACACCTGGCCCATCTAGGAGTGGCACTGCAGTGTCACGCAGGATGGCCCTTCCAAAAAACACTCCCCAAACAGCACATGACGCAAAGAAGAAAAAAAGAGGCGCAATGAGGTAGCTGTGTGAGTAAGCTAAGCGACCCTAGTGGCCGACACAAACACCTGGCCCATCTAGGAGTGGCACTGCAGTGTCACGCAGGATGGCCCTTCCAAAAAACACTCCCCAAACAGCACATGACGCAAAGAAGAAAAAAAAGAGGCGCAATGAGGTAGCTGTGTGAGTAAGCTAAGCGACCCTAGTGGCCGACACAAACACCTGGCCCATCTAGGAGTGGCACTGCAGTGTCACGCAGGATGGCCCTTCCAAAAAACACTCCCCAAACAGCACATGACGCAAAGAAGAAAAAAAGAGGCGCAATGAGGTAGCTGTGTGAGTAAGCTAAGCGACCCTAGTGGCCGACACAAACACCTGGCCCATCTAGGAGTGGCACTGCAGTGTCACGCAGGATGGCCCTTCCAAAAAACACTCCCCAAACAGCACATGACGCAAATAAAAATGAAAGAAAAAAGAGGTGCAAAATGGAATTGTCCTTGGGCCCTCCCACCCACCCTTATGTTGTATAAACAGGACATGCACACTTTAACGAACCCATCATTTCAGTGACAGGGTCTGCCACACGACTGTGACTGAAATGACGGGTTGGTTTGGACCCCCACCGAAAAAGAAGCAATTAATCTCTCCTTGCACAAACTGGCTCTACAGAGGCAAGATGTCCACCTCATCATCATCCTCCGATATATCACCGTGTACATCCCGCTCCTCACAGATTATCAATTCGTCCCCACTGGAATCCACCATCTCAGCTCCCTGTGTACTTTGTGGAGGCAATTGCTGCTGGTCAATGTCTCCACGGAGGAATTGATTATAATTCATTTTAATGAACATCATCTTCTCCACATTTTCTGGAAGTAACCTCGTACGCCGATTGCTGACAAGGTGAGCGGCGGCACTAAACACTCTTTCGGAGTACACACTTGTGGGAGGGCAACTTAGGTAGAATAAAGCCAGTTTGTGCAAGGGCCTCCAAATTGCCTCTTTTTCCTGCCAGTATAAGTACGGACTGTCTGACGTGCCTACTTGGATGCGGTCACTCATATAATCCTCCACCATTCTTTCAATGGGGAGAGAATCATATGCAGTGACAGTAGACGACATGTCCGTAATCGTTGTCAGGTCCTTCAGTCCGGACCAGATGTCAGCATCAGCAGTCGCTCTAGACTGCCCTGCATCACCGCCAGCGGGTGGGCTCGGAATTCTGAGCCTTTTCCTCGCACCCCCAGTTGCGGGAGAATGTGAAGGAGGAGATGTTGACAGGTCGCGTTCCGCTTGACTTGACAATTTTGTCACCAGCAGGTCTTTGAACCCCAGCAGACTTGTGTCTGCCGGAAAGAGAGATCCAAGGTAGGTTTTAAATCTAGGATCGAGCACGGTGGCCAAAATGTAGTGCTCTGATTTCAACAGATTGACCACCCGTGAATCCTTGTTAAGCGAATTAAGGGCTCCATCCACAAGTCCCACATGCCTAGCGGAATCGCTCCCTTTTATCTCCTCCTTCAATGCCTCCAGCTTCTTCTGCAAAAGCCTGATGAGGGGAATGACCTGACTCAGGCTGGCAGTGTCTGAACTGACTTCACGTGTGGCAAGTTCAAAAGGTTGCAGAACCTTGCACAACGTTGAAATCATTCTCCACTGCGCTTGAGACAGGTACATTCCAACTCCTATATCGTGCTCAATTGTATAGGCTTGAATGGCCTTTTGCTGCTCCTCCAACCTCTGAAGCATATAGAGGGTTGAATTCCACCTCGTTACCACTTCTTGCTTCAGATGATGGCAGGGCAGGTTCAGGCGTTTTTGGTGGTGCTCCAGTCTTCTGTACGTGGTGCCTGTACGCCGAAAGTGTCCCGCAATTCTTCTGGCCACCGACAGCATCTCTTGCACGCCCCTGTCGTTTTTTAAAAAATTCTGCACCACCAAATTCAAGGTATGTGCAAAACATGGGACGTGCTGGAATTTGCCCAGATTTAATGCACACACAATATTGCTGGCGTTGTCCGATGCCACAAATCCACAGGAGAGTCCAATTGGGGTAAGCCATTCCGCGATGATCTTCCTCAGTTGCCGTAAGAGGTTTTCAGCTGTGTGCGTATTCTGGAAACCGGTGATACAAAGCGTAGCCTGCCTAGGAAAGAGTTGGCGTTTGCGAGATGCTGCTACTGGTGCCGCCGCTGCTGTTCTTGCGGCGGGAGTCCATACATCTACCCAGTGGGCTGTCACAGTCATATAGTCCTGACCCTGCCCTGCTCCACTTGTCCACATGTCCGTGGTTAAGTGGACATTGGGTACAGCTGCATTTTTTAGGACACTGGTGACTCTTTTTCTGAGGTCTGTGTACATTTTCGGTATCGCCTGCCTAGAGAAATGGAACCTAGATGGTATTTGGTACCGGGGACACAGTACCTCCAACAAGTCTCTAGTTGGCTCTGCAGTAATGATGGATACCGGAACCACGTTTCTCACCACCCAGGATGCCAAGGCCTCAGTTATCCGCTTTGCAGCAGGATGACTGCTGTGATATTTCATCTTCCTCGCAAAGGACTGTTGGACAGTCAATTGCTTGGTGGAAGTAGTAAAAGTGGGCTTACGACTTCCCCTCTGGGATGACCATCGACTCCCAGCAGCAACAACAGCAGCGCCAGCAGCAGTAGGCGTTACACGCAAGGATGCATCGGAGGAATCCCAGGCAGGAGAGGACTCGTCAGAATTGCCAGTGACATGGCCTGCAGGACTATTGGCATTCCTGGGGAAGGAGGAAATTGACACTGAGGGAGTTGGTGGGGTGGTTTGCGTGAGCTTGGTTACAAGAGGAAGGGATTTACTGGTCAGTGGACTGCTTCCGCTGTCGCCCAAAGTTTTTGAACTTGTCACTGACTTATTATGAATGCGCTGCAGGTGACGTATAAGGGAGGATGTTCCGAGGTGGTTAACGTCCTTACCCCTACTTATTACAGCTTGACAAAGGCAACACACGGCTTGACAAATGTTGTCCGCATTTCTGGTGAAATACTTCCACACCGAAGAGCTGATTTTTTTGGTATTTTCACCAGGCATGTCAACGGCCCTATTCCTCCCACGGACAACAGGTGTCTCCCCGGGTGCCTGACTTAAACAAACCACCTCACCATCAGAATCCTCCTTGTCAATTTCCTCCCCAGCGCCAGCAACACCCATATCCTCCTCATCCTGGTGTACTTCAACACTGACATCTTCAATCTGACTATCAGGAACTGGACTGCGGGTGCTCCTTCCAGAACTTGCAGGGGGCGTGCAAATGGTGGAAGGCGCATGCTCTTCACGTCCAGTGTTGGGAAGGTCAGGCATCGCAACCGACACAATTGGACTCTCCTTGTGGATTTGGGATTTGGAAGAACGCACAGTTCTTTGCGGTGCTTTTGCCAGCTTGAGTCTTTTCATTTTTCTAGCGAGAGGCTGAGTGCTTCCATCCTCATGTGAAGCTGAACCACTAGCCATGAACATAGGCCAGGGCCTCAGCCGTTCCTTGCCACTCCGTGTGGTAAATGGCATATTGGCAAGTTTACGCTTCTCCTCCGACAATTTTATTTTAGATTTTGGAGTCCTTTTTTTACTGATATTTGGTGTTTTGGATTTTACATGCTCTGTACTATGACATTGGGCATCGGCCTTGGCAGACGACGTTGCTGGCATTTCATCGTCTCGGCCATGACTAGTGGCAGCAGCTTCAGCACGAGGTGGAAGTGGATCTTGATCTTTCCCTAATTTTGGAACCTCAACATTTTTGTTCTCCATATTTTAATAGGCACAACTAAAAGGCACCTCAGGTAAACAATGGAGATGGATGGATACTAGTATACAATTATGGATGGACCAGCGACTGCCGACACAGAGGTAGCTACAGCCGTGGACTACCGTACTGTGTCTGCTACTAATATAGACTGGATGATAATGAGATGAAATTAATATATATGTATATATAATATCACTAGTACTGCAGCCGGACAGGTATATATATTTATTATGTAATGACTGATGACGGACCTGCTGGACACTGTCAGCTCAGCAGCACCGCAGACTGCTACAGTAAGCTACTATAGTAGTATGTATCAAGAAGAAAGAGAAAAAAAAAACCACGGGTAGGTGGTATACAATTATGGATGGACCAGCGACTGCCGACACAGAGGTAGCTACAGCCGTGGACTACCGTACTGTGTCTGCTGCTAATATAGACTGGATGATAATGAGATGAAATTAATATATATATATATATAATATCACTAGTACTGCAGCCGGACAGGTATATATATTTATTATGTAATGACTGATGACGGACCTGCTGGACACTGTCAGCTCAGCAGCACCGCAGACTGCTACAGTAAGCTACTATAGTAGTATGTATCAAGAAGAAAGAGAAAAAAAAAAACCACGGGTAGGTGGTATACAATTATGGATGGACCAGCGACTGCCGACACAGAGGTAGCTACAGCCGTGGACTACCGTACTGTGTCTGCTGCTAATATAGACTGGATGATAATGAGATGAAATTAATATATATATATATATATATATATATATATAATATCACTAGTACTGCAGCCGGACAGGTATATATATTTATTATGTAATGACTGATGACGGACCTGCTGGACACTGTCAGCTCAGCAGCACCGCAGACTGCTACAGTAAGCTACTATAGTAGTATGTATCAAGAAGAAAGAAAAAAAAAAAAAACAAGGGTAGGTGGTATACATATACAATTATATATATATTATATACAATTATATATATATACATATATATATATTAAACTGGTGGTGATTAATTAAACTGGTGGTCAGGTCACTGGTCACACTATCAGCAACTTGCAAGTAGTACTCCTAAGCAGACAATCACAATATATACTGGTGGTCAGTGTGGTCACAATGGCAGTGTGGCACTCTGGCAGCAGAGTGCCAGCAAAAGTGTGCACTGTACGTTAAAATATGTACTCCTGCTCTCAGACTCTAACTGCTCCCCACTGTCTCCCCCACAAGTCAGATATACAGTCACACTATCACTTCAGCAAGTAGTAGTACTCCTCCTAATGCTCCCCAAAATTACTAAAGTAAATTATACTGTGTCTCTCTCTACTCTAGTAGTCTCACTCTCTATAAACGGAGAGGACGCCAGCCACGTCCTCTCCCTATCAATCTCAATGCACGTGTGAAAATGGCGGCGACGCGCGGCTCCTTATATAGAATCCGAGTCTCGCGATAGAATCCGAGCCTCGCGAGAATCCGACAGCGGGATGATGACGTTCGGGCGCGCTCGGGTTAACCGAGCAAGGCGGGAAGATCCGAGTCGCTCGGCCCCGTGTAAAAAAAACTGAAGTTCGGGCGGGTTCGGTTTCCGAGGAACCGAACCCGCTCATCTCTAAAGTTTACTAATGAAAAGCTGTCTACAGACTTAAATGATAAGGAATTTCTGTGCGTTTTAAAGAACATTTCTGAATGCAGGCAGGGATTAATTCAGGAATACTCGCTGTATCCCACTTAAGACCCCAAACATGTTCCTATTGGTTTAGTTTTTTTGCCAGGTCTGAAAGCTTTCAAGAAGTTGAGTGTCTGTTTTGAAGTTGATTAATGAGTGACTTGTATAGTTGGATTGATTACATGGCTAGTTTTAGAGGTCAGAACTTAAACTGTGTTTTAGATTTACCTCTGAGCTAAATAAGCTTGGAAATAAACATATTGCTTTCCCAAAATGTAATTCATTGCACAATGCAACGTTCTGTGTGTCACTTTTTTTTTGTTTTAACTTCAGAGCTGAATCAAACAGTGCAGGTGGGGCAGATGAAAAATGTGCAAAGAGATTTAGGGGGTGATTCAGATCTGATCGCTGCTGTGTGTTTCCACACAGCTGGCGATCAGGTCATAACAGCGCATGCGTATGCACCGCAATACGCACGCGCGTTGGACAGCAACAACGGGGATCGCAGATCAGCAACGGAATGGTGTGGAAAATCCGTTCGCACGGGCGTTCGCAAGGTGATTGACAGGAGGAAGCCGTTTGTGGGTGGTAACTGACCGTTTACTGGGAGTATTTGGGAAAACAAAGGCGTGCCCAAGCGTTTTTAGGGAGGGTGTGTGACGTCAGCTCCGGCCCCGATCAGCCTGAATCTATTGCACTGTAGGAGTAAGTCCTGGGCTGCGCAGATACTGCACACACAGAATTTTAGCAGCTCAGCGTACACATAGCATTGCACACTTGCAAGGTGGAAATACACTTCCACTGTAGGCGGCGACTATCCGAACGCAGGACAGCAAAAAATGCAGCCAAGCAATTCAGATCAGAGAGGGGCGCGTCCAAACTGAAATATAAATTACAGAGTATATAAAAATCTTACACAGTTGAAAAAAAATTGTTAGGAAAATTCGTTGGCGCTCCAAACAATCTCTGCTGCCTCCCACTTTTGACCCGGATCTATTCCAAAAGATCCAAAGAGAACACAGAAACAGTGGTAGAAGGTGGTAGAAGAGGGATGGCGTTGAGAATAGAAAACTAGAACTAGAATGGAAAAAACAGTAGAGTAGCACACTCGAAACGCGTTGGCTGAGGACTATTGCCTGCTGGACATCACACCGCTCGTTTTTGGGACAAAGGTACGACCATTTGCTTTTTCCATTCTAGTTCCATAGATACCGGTCCCTATGGGCAGATTTGGTTGGTCTTCCTAATCCTCAATATGGGCGGTGCCCTCCGGCAGCCAATATTTTATTTGATTTCACTTTTTTTGTAATTCTTTCTTACAAGATTTTATTAAAATTTGCTATATATTTTTATATATATGAGCCTCTTTCTCCTTGAAGAACAAAGATACCTTGATGCGACTGTAATATATATGAACGTCTGTGAGTACTGGTACGACTTTCTGTATTTAAAAAGATACCTTTATATGAGGACACTGCACCTAACTAGTGTAAGTTAGGTACGCACTGTGGAAATTTTTGTTTATGTATGATTGACACCGTTTGACTTATGATTAAATCCTGGTGTTATTTGAAAAAGATACCTTGATAAGTCTGCTATCAATCATTATAGTGTAAGTGGAGGTACGCATTCACCTCAAAAATATGCTCCATTGAGATATCCTCAGCTCCAAATATTTCTGAAAAGAAACCTTTATGTGCTGTGATATATCATTTATTGTGTAAGCTAGGTATATCTGTTAAAGATAAACAACATATAAAACTATACAGGAATAACACATTTTAAATTGGAACTAGAATATAACCTAGTTATTCCAATTTTTACTTGCATGTATTGTCCGAAATTCTTTGGAAGGATACCTTCAAAGAGAACAGAAGGGGAAGGAAGAAAACTCATAAGGTCAACATACCTCGACATTTAGATAAGTATAAGTCATTTATTCTCAATGCCATACCTTTTCTACCACCTTCTACCACTGTTTCTATATATAAATCTGTCCAGCATTTCTGGATCACAGACAAATGCACATTATTTACCCTGCATGCAAAACAAATATTGCTCCACTTGCATTACAACATTGTTTTCCTGGGTGGAAAGTCAAATTATTTTTTTTGCATTGTTCTAAACTAAAAATCAGTCCCACAGTGACATAGCAGGGCAATTGGAATATGAGGTGCTCTACTGCACTTCCCTCGGTATTGCTTCCCTATGAAGCATTTGCCCACTCCTTTACCAAAATGGCCACTGATACATAGTCTGAGCATGTGCAGCGCCATTTTGTCTCTGTGGTAGAGCGCCACAGTGGTACATGTCTTTGTGGGGGACCCTACAAAATTCTGCTGCCAAGTGCCTACATTCATGATTAGCTGGTCTGTTGTATGCTCTGCCCCATCTCTCTACTACAAGTGAGTACAACTGTACTATATTCTGTGCACTATTATATACCACAATTCCTGGTTAAGGGGAAGATATATGAAAAAGTGAAAAGAGTGGAGAAGTGAGCCAGGGGAGAAATTTCCCATGGCAACCAGTCAGCTACTATGTATAACTTTATAGAATATGCTTGATAAATGCTACCACAAAGCTGATTGGTTACCATAGGCAACTTCTCCACTGGCTCAATTCTCCACTCTTTTCACTGCTTTATACCGCTAATTCAATCCAGCTGGCTTGCTCCAAATGCTTCCTCCGGTGTCTACTATTCACACCCACTGTACACCACAGAATAGTACACACATATAAACAATCCACTGGGCAGGCAACTCAGTCACACATAATAACATTATGAAGTCACAAAACAAGTGCCAGGACTCGGAGCAGCAAAATGGGCATTGAGCACACCCTAAGGCATCCCACAATATGATAACAAGTGCCATTAGGGCAGCTGAGAAGGAGTCGAGTGAGAGCTACTTGGAAAGTCTCTCACCTTCATTTCAAAGGAGGTGGATTTAGGATTGCTAAAAGCCGAAATGGGGCTAAGTGCACACATGAAATGACTGAGAAGGCAACTGAGGTTCAAGTTGCTGAGGGCCGAAAGGGTCAGCTCATTTTGTTATGCGTATGAAGTATGGTGCATACGTCATGGCTTTTGGTGATGATTGGGAACGTATGACTGACGAGTGGTAAACTTAATTTCCCAAGATTGGTAGTTTTGATCCTGAGGTATTGAATACGGTGAGAAGTAAAAATTTGCTTGATAAAATCATGCAAACTGAGAGTAAAGCACAATGATTGTTTAAACATATGGCAACAAGAGGGTGAAGCACAAAGGCAAAAAGCGTATGCAACAGGTGCGAATATGCGTAAACAGGTAACAGCAAGTGCACCACCACCGCCATATGTAGATGGCGACAAAGTTACAGCCGGTATCAAAATGATTAAACCTATCCCTTGTAATTTTTACCCTATATTAAGTAATCAAGGTGCCAGTTCGGAGGCAGAAGATGAACCCAGTGTGGTTGCAGCCCTCTCTCATGCCATCAGCCTCTTAGGTGGGCAGGGACAGCAGAAAAGAGGGGCTGCCCCACAAACAGGGAAGGGAGCTAGAAATAACCAAGCTGGTAAGTATGAGACTATCCATTCCAAAGAGACAGTGATACCCACAATTGACACCATAAGCAGTGAGGTGGAGGGATTACACCCGGTCCGTACTTTGGGGGTCATTCCGACCCGTTCGCACGCAACGATTTTTCGCTGAGGTGCAAACGGGTGCGGAATGCGCATGTGCGGCGGGCACAGTGCGCGTGCACGACGTTGCCCGGCGACCGCTAAGAAGATTGACAGGAAGGAGGCATGGATGGGCGGATCCGGACCGTTGGAGAGCATTTTCGTGGAGTGGTGAGTAAAACGCAGGCGTGTCCAAGACAACGGAGGGCTGTGACGTCAAAGCCGGGCCCATCATCGCTGGATCCATCGCACTGGGTAAGTATGTCCAGGGCTGCTCTACTTCTGCTTGAATTTTTTTAGCTTAGCAGGGCTGCACAAGCGATCGCAGCCCTGCTAAGCTAAAATACACTCCCCCATAGGCGTGGACTGTTGATCACAGCAGCAGCTAAAAGTTGCTGGCTGCGATCAACTCGGAATGACCACCTTTAGCAATTCCTCATAGGAAAGCGGACAGAGAAGGGGTAACCCCCAGGGAGCTTCTTTTAGCTATCACTTATGAGGTACTAATTTCTAGGAAATAAGTAAATAAGATGAGGGCAGCTAGAAATGCCCTTTTGTAAAAAGCTTGGTATGTTTGTTTGAACATCTACAGACCCTTAATACGGGATGAGAAGGACTAAATGAATACTTCGCAGACTTAGAAGCTTTTTGTAGAACTAGGACATTCTCAGTTAGGTTTAAGAACCATAGGTAAAACTATTTCAGCAATGGGAGTAACTGGAGAAGTGCGACATTACCCATTGGCAAAACCTGCAGAAGTTACGATTGGGCCTCTGCGTGCCAAACATTCTTTTCTTCTGGCAGCAGCATCCCCAACTAACTTACACAGCAGAGATTTGTTGTGTAAATTGAGATGTGTAATATATTGTACCCCTGATGACGTATTTTTAGATATCTCTGAAAACCACGCTCAAGAAGTACAAGGTATGTTAGATACCCCTCAAAGACTAATGTTGCATTCCACTGTTCTAGACTCATGTCCATCACAGGTAGAGGAAATGATCTTGCAGATACCGGGTTCCCTTTGGACCAAAGATGGACAAGACACTGGATTAATAGATAATGTAGACCCCATTAATGGTGGGAGGGGGTTATAGACTAGAGTATCTAAGAGGCGTTAATAAAAGAGCCAATCCCCCGTCGTGCTTAATCGGGTTGTCATTCTGTTGCAAATCTATACACTTTACTGCTATCAACTTCTGCTTTGTTTTTTCTTTCCTATTTCCCTTCACCCCGAAAGACAGTACAGTACCTCTTTGCCTTTTCTTACAGAGGGGTACAGTATACCTGGACCCGTCTTCCTCAAGGGTTTATTGACAGCCCAAGTCTTTTCTCCCAGGCACTGCATGATTGCTTACAGTCTTTTCAGCCCAAAAATGGATCGATTCTAATTCAATATGTTGGTTACTTATTGTTATGTTCCGATTAATTTGTGTCCTCTGTGGCTGATACTAAACAATTGCTGGTTCACCTTTCACAGACAGGACACAAGGTTTAAAAAAATAAACTGCAGTTGTGTTAGACCAGGGTGAAATATTTGGGACATTGTCTCACTCAAGGTCTAAGACATTTGACCATTGACCACATAAAGGCCATCCAGAACATGACACTGCCACAGACCCAGCAGCAAATTCGTACCTTTTTAGGAATGTGTGGATTCTGCCGAAATTGGATCCCAGGTTTCTCCATTTTGGCATTTCCATTGCAGGAGATGGTTTAATAAAACAAACCTGAATGGGTGTTTCATGCCGAGTCATCAGAACTGGCATTTGAGAAAGTCAAGGAGTGTTTGACAAAAGCCCCTGCGTTGGGAATGCCTGATTATTAGAAACATTTTGACTTGTACGGTACTGAAACTGCTGGGTGTACGGCAGGGGTCTTGAAACAGAAACATGGTGATGCCAGCCGACCTGTAGCATACTACAGTGCACAATTGGACACTGTGGCAAGGTCACTCCCTACTTGTTTACGAAGTATGGCAGCAATGGCCCTATTGGTAAGTAAGAGTGAGGATGTAGTACTTGGACATGACTTGACAGTTCATGCACCTCATGCAGTATCAGCCCTTCTAAATTCTGCCCAAACCAGGCATGTCTCATCCACAAGGTTTACGAAGTGGAAGCTATCATTGATGGCTCCAGTAAACACCACCATAAAAAGGTGTAATACCCTAACCCTGCTACATTCTTACCTCATGTGCCTTGTAAGGCACAAAGAGTGGGGGATGAGGATGAGAATGCTGGTGAGACAGGATTTGACATGAACACTGAGAAGCATGATTGCATGAAGTACTTGAACCATACCTTCGCAGCGAGACCTGACATATGGGACAGCCCATTAGAAAATGCAGATGTAACTTTCTATACAGATGGTAGTTGTCACAGACAGACGGACTCAGGGGACTTGTGCACTAGATAAGCTATTGTAGATGATGAAGGTATCATAGAGGCTGAACCCCTTGGACCACCTCACTCAGCACAAGTGGCTGAATTGGTAGCACTGACGAGGTTATGTGAGTTGGCCGAGGGCAAGTCAGCCAGTATATACATGGATTCTAGGTATGCTCATGATTTCGGGGCCCTATGGCACCTCAGAAATTTCATGACCGCGGCATGCACACTAGTAGCACATGTGAAACAGATCAAGAAACTCTTGACCGCAATACAACGACCTGACAAAGTGGCTGTTATCAAGTGCAAGGCCCACACCTACGAAAAAGACCCGGCGTCACTTGGTAACAATCGTGCAGACGAGGCTGCCAAGTGGGCAGTAAGCTCCACATAAGGGCCTAACAATACTGAGACACTCATGACATTTCAAACATTGAACATATTAATCAAAATGCAAAGTTTGTGTTCCCCACAGGAAAAGGTGGTCTGGAAGATGAAGGGATAGGGCCAAGAGTTATCTGGACTCTGGAGAGATGGACAAGGTAAACCAGTAACCCCCAGGGCATAACTCCCAAGCTTAGTGGCACATGGTTTGACTCACCTGGGTAAGGAAGGTATGTGTAAATTGGTAAATGCTTACTGGAGTGCGCCAGGGTTCCCTTCTCGGGCGAGCAAGAAAGCAATGTCCTGAGGAAGAACATTGGTAAGACAATGACAACAGAGCCATCCCATAATCCTACTGCAGACGGACCTTTCCAGGTAATACAAATTGACTTCATACAGTTACCACCCAGTAGGAATTTAAAATATGTATTGGTATGCACTGATGTATTTTTAAATTTGGTAAAGACATTTCAGGCTGCCACTAACACTGCTGTTTTCACTGCAAAGAAAATCATGCAGGAATTTGTTTGTAAATACGGTATCCCTAAGATTAGGAGCAAAGTGATGGCTGAAACTGGACTATTGTGGCCATAGACACTGCCACTAGCGTTATATAGCACCAGAACCACTCCCAGATCCCCGCTGAACTTATCACCCTTTGAACTCTTTTTTGGAAGACAACCGCATGTCATGATAGATCCGCAGGATGATCTGAAATGCAACAACGAAGTGACGGTACAATACCTTCTCAGAATAAACCAGCATTTGAGAAATCAGCAAAAGAACTTGAAACTGTTGATTCCTGATGTGCCAATTACCAACTGTCATGATCATGAACCAGGAGACTATGTGATGATTCTTACTCTCAGGCTGCCTAATAAACAGGTGGGAAGGACCGTACCAAGTTTTGTTGACAAGCATGACTTCATTGAAGGTAGCCAAGAGAGAGACTTGGGTTCACTCTTCCCATAGCAAGAAAGTCGCTAATCCAGAAGAAACTCATAAAGAGGGTGAGACTGCATTAGACCTGGTATTCATCAATTACTGATGGACCCTACAACACCTGGTATTCCCATGGAGTCCCCTCCATAGTACTGACCAGGCCCTGCAATTTATTGCTTCCAAGATTAAGCGGAATTGGGCAGATTCAATAAATTGCAGGGCCTGGTCAGTACTATGGAGGGGACTCCATGGGAATACCAGGTGTTGTAGGGTCTATCAGTAATTGATGAATACCAGGTCTAACGCTCAAAGCAGATTCACACTGTTCTCTACTTTCTGTCATCTATCTGTCTTGGGCACCTTATAACAAAGCACTGCCATCTTGCCAATACAACTGCCTAACTAATTTTGGGGTCAACAAGGTCAGCTGTCTAACGGAGTAAAGACTTCCTCTCTATAAGAATTAAAGGGGTAATTATAAAGAGTCTCTGTATAAGAAAAAATGTCATATTTTCACTTATGTCAAGGGCCTTTTTGACACCTGAATTGACGGGTGTGGACTAAGGGCTAATATGCCCTTTTTAACATATAACCGGTTATTGGTCTTTTTATTATTTGACTCTATTAAAAGTTATGTTTTATGATATTCATCTGTTTTTTCTTGTGACGCAGAAGTTGGACTTTTTTCATATATGATGAATTTATAGATAGTTTAATAACAATTAGTTTTAAGAGTGCTCCTGGAAGAGACTTGTTGTTGTCTTTTCTTCTTCCCGAATTATGTAGTCCTGGTCTACAAAAATTTTCCGGTAGCACCACCAATCAGATACTGTGAGAAATATATATATATATACAGTAAGCATATTGGTTGTATAATCACTTGTATTATTAATCATTTAGTGATTTCCAGTACAGATTCACCTTCCTTTGTATATTACTCCATTTGCTGCACCCTGGTATGTGCGGACAGAATATCGCATATTGCAGGCTCACGCTATTGGGAGAAATGTATTATAGGTGAAATATTGTGCATTGTGAGGGGCGTGTAACTAGCCTGTTTGAATTACCTGAGGGCATCAACAGTCACATTCATGAGAACAATACCTTTGAATGGACCAATGGATAACGAGTTACGAAAATGTTTACATCATGGACCAATAAGAACAGCGTGTTTATTATTGTATTGTGTGTGTATAAATACAGTTGCTTGGATCCATTTCAGAGATCTCCTATCTCCCAACTATCACGGTTATCTGCTGACGACTGTTGCCTGGATCCAGGGTGGCACTTGCGTATGTATATCGGCTGTAACATACTCTCACGGTGTGTATAATACTTGCTGTTTACCTGTATTTCTGTTTATTTTACCTTTTTCTGTTAGTATTAACTCTGTATGTGCGTTGGACCACATTACAAATGTATATGGTTTCATAGTTGGATTCCTTAAGGTATTTATGTGCGCATAACTGCATGTAAGGGACACGCCGTATTTCTACGCCAACCGCATCCGCAACAATATACTTTGCCTTGTTATTAATATGTTGGATTTCACATTGGTGACATTGCAAATGGTATTGAAGGGAAAGTATGCCTTTTTGCAGATGATACAAAGATATGCAACAGGGTAGACACACCGGGAGGGGTAAAACAAATGATTGATGACCTAGATAGGCTTGAGAAATGGTCAAGAACGTGGCAACTACCCTTTAATGCTAAAAAATGCAAAATCATGCACATGGGTCTCAAAAACCCAAAGGCTAAATATAGTATCAAGGGTACTGTAATGGAAACTGCTGAGGAGGAAAGGGATTTAGAAGTCCCTATTTCAAGTAACTTAAAGGCAGGGAAGCAATGCAACAAAGCAATGAGAAAGGCAAGTCAGATGCTTGGTTGCATAAGGAGAGGAATCAGTAGCAGGAAAAAAGAAGTAGTAATGCCACTGTATGGGTCATTGGTACAGCATCATCTGGAATACTGTGTCCAGTTCTGGAGACCATATCTCCAGAAGGATAGAAATACATTAGAGCGTGTACAAAGAAGGCCAACTAAAATGGTGCATGGCCTACATCACAAAACATACCCGGAAAGGCTAAAAGATCTTAACATGTATAGTTTGGAGGAGAGAATAGAAAGGGGGGACATGATAGAAACTTTCAAATATACAGTACCAAGGGTTTTAACAAAGTTCAGGAGGGAAACATTCTTCAAAGGAAGAGAAGTATTAGTACTCAAGGACAAACACTGAAACTGCAGGTCACCTTTAAGGATACGGAATTGATGCACAAACCTCTAGTGTTAAGGTACCCTCATATGCAATTAGTTTTTAATCTGGTATGCGGTCAACATACCACCCGTCGGGATCCCGGCTGTCTCAATACCAATGCCGGGATTCCGACGGGGGTACTATACCGCCTCCGGAATACCGGCGAGGTAGGTAATTCCCCAATTATGGGTAGTGATGTGCACCGAACATTTTTCGGGTTTTGTGTTTTGGTTTTGGATTCGGTTCCGCGGCCGTGTTTTGGATTCGGACGCGTTTTGGCAAAACCTCACCGAAAATTTTTTGTCGGATTCGGGTGTGTTTTGGATTCGGGTGTTTTTTTCAAAAAACCCTAAAAAATAGCTTAAATCATAGAATTTGGGGGTCATTATGATCCCATAATATTATTAACCACAATAACCATAATTTCCACTCATTTCCAGTCTATTCTGAACACCTCACAATATTATTTTTAGTCCTAAAATTTGCACCGAGGTCGCTGGATGGCTAAGCTAAGCGACACAAGTGGCCAACACAAACACCTGGCTCATCTAGGAGTGGCACTGCAGTGTCAGGCAGGATGGCACTTCAAAAAAATTGTCCCCAAACAGCACATGATGCAAAGAAAAAAAGAGGCGCACCAAGGTCGCTGTGTGACTAAGCTAAGCGACACAAGTGGCCGACACAAACACCTGGCCCATCTAGGAGTGGCACTGCAGTGTCAGGCAGGATGGCACTTCAAAAAAATAGTCCCCAAACAGCACATGATGCAAGAAAAAAAGAGGTGCACCAAGGTCGCTGTGTGACTAAGCTAAGCGACACAAGTGGCCGACACAAACACCTGGCCCATCTAGGAGTGGCACTGCAGTGTCAGACAGGATGGCACTTCAAAAAAATAGTCCCCAAACAGCACATGATGCAAAGAAAAAAAGAGACGCACCAAGGTCGCTGTGTGACTAAGCTAAGAGACACAAGTGGCCGACACAAACACCTGGCCCATCTAGGAGTGGCACTGCAGTGTCAGACAGGATGGCACTTCAAAAAAATTGTCCCCAAACAGCACATGATGCAAAGAAAAAAAGAGGCGCACCAAGGTCGCTGTGTGACTAAGCGAGTATACTTGACGACACAGAGGTAGGTAGAGCAGTGGCCTACTGTACCGTAATGCTATATATTATATACTGGTGGTCATCAAACTGTGCAAAACTGAAATGAACCCCAGGTATGGATGGAGAGTAAACTTGACGACACAGAGGTAGGTACAGCAGTGGCCTTCCATACCGTACTGCTATATATAGTATACTGTTGGGTAATGTGTCAGCAAACTGCAAAACTAAAATGCACCACAGGTATAGAATGTAGATGGATAGTATACTTAATGACGACACAGAGGTAGGTACAGCAGTGGCCTTCCGTACCGTACTGCTATATATACTGGTGGTCACTGTGTCAGCAAACTGCAAAACTAAAATGCACCACAGGTATAGAATGTAGATGGATAGTATACTTAATGACGACACAGAGGTAGGTACAGCAGTGGCCTTCCGTACCGTACTGCTATATATACTGGTGGTCACTGTGTCAGCAAACTGCAAAACTAAAATGCACCACAGGTATAGAATGTAGATGGATAGTATACTTAATGACGACACAGAGGTAGGTACAGCAGTGGCCTTCCGTACCGTACTGCTATATATAGTATACTGGTGGTCACTGTGTCAGCAAACTGCAAAACTAAAATGCACCACAGGTATAGAATGTAGATGGATAGTATACTTAATGACGACACAGAGGTAGGTACAGCAGTGGCCTTCCATACTGTACTGCTATATATAGTATACTGGTGGTCACTGTGTCAGCAAACTGCAAAACTAAAATACACCACAGGTATAGAATGTAGATGGATAGTATACTTAATGACGACACAGAGGTAGGTACAGCAGTGGCCTTCCGTACCGTACTGCTATATATACTGGTGGTCACTGTGTCAGCAAACTGCAAAACTAAAATGCACCACAGGTATAGAATGTAGATGGATAGTATACTTAATGATGACACAGAGGCAGATACAGCAGTGGCCTTCCGTACCGTACTGCTATATATACTGGTGGTCACTGTGTCAGCAAACTGCAAAACTAAAATGCACCACAGGTATAGAATGTAAATGGATAGTATACTTAATGACGACACAGAGGTAGGTACAGCAGTGGCCTTCCGTACCGTACTGCTATATATAGTATACTGGTGGTCACTGTGTCAGCAAACTGCAAAACTAAAGTGCACCACAGGTATAGAATGTAGATGGATAGTATACTTAATGATGACACAGAGGTAGGTACAGCAGTGGCCTTCCGTACCGTACTGCTATATATAGTATACTGGTGGTCACTGTGTCAGCAAACTGCAAAACTAAAATGCACCACAGGTATAGAATGTAGATGGATAGTATACTTATTGACGACACAGAGGTAGGTACAGCAGTGGCCTTCCGTACCGTACTGCTATATATACTGGTGGTCACTGTGTCAGCAAACTGCACAACTGAAATGCACCACAGGTATAGAATCTAGATGGATAGTATACTTAATGATGACACAGAGGTAGGTACAGCAGTGGCCTACTGTACCGTAATGCTATATATTATATACTGGTGGTCACTGGTCAGCAAAACTCTGCACTGTACTCCTCCTATATAATATTATACTGGTGGTCCCCAGTCCCCACAATAAAGCAGCACATTGAGCACAGATATGGAGTGTTTTTCAGGCAGACAACGTATACTGGTGGTCACTGTCAGCAAAACTCTGCACTGTACTCCTGCTATATAATACAGCTGCTCCCCAGTCCCCACAATTAAGCAGTGTGAGCACAGATATATGCAGCACACTGAGCACAGATATGGAGTGTTTTTCAGGCAGGCAACGTATAACTGGTGGTCACTGTCAGCAAAACTATGCACTGTACTCCTCCTATATACAGATGCTCCCCAGTCCCCACAATTAAGTAATAAGCAAGCACAAAATATTTGCAATGCATCAACATAAACGGAGAGGACGCCAGCCATGTCCTCTCCCTAACATTTCCAATGCACGAGTGAAAATGGCGGCGACGCGCGGCTGCTTATATAGAATCCGAATCTCGCGAGAATCCGACAGCGGGATGATGACGTTCGGGCACGCTCGGGTTAACCGAGCCATACGGGAGAATCCGAGTATGGCTCGGACCCGTGTAAAAAGGGTGAAGTTCGGGGGGGTTCGGTTTCCGAGAAACTGAACCCGCTCATCACTAATTATGGGTGTTCACTATGCAAATTCAATTCAAGTTCCTGCAGTTTCCTATAAGTGTCTGCTTTGCTATTACGATCAACAAGTCGCAGTGACAATCACTCAGGGATGCAGATGTAGATCTCAGGACAAGCTGTTTCTCACATGGGCAGCTTTACGTGGCTTGACCACAAGTTAGTAGCCACAAGCATCTTTATGTGTTAATCCCTGAAGAAAATATTGCAAATATTGTTAACAAAGAAATTTTGTGATCAATGTGTAGAATATAAAATATACTGTACATCACAATATTAGACCGTCTTTGTAAAATTAGCTACACTGAGTAATAACAGACATCCACGCAAGCAAAACCGGGGCAAATGCTAATTTTATACTATTCATCAAGGGCATGATGCTGGTTTGGACTGAAACATGGATCATATGCGCTCCTGCATTGCGTGCATATATTCCCCATATGCAGAGGTGTACACATTTCTACCATGTGCCGTACCACCCATATCTGTAGGTTTGGTTTACTACAAGTCATCATCTCACCATATTAAGTGATTGCTTTAGTGCGCATACATCTGTTTATTTTTTTATATAAACTGTTACTAAAACAACCTGAATTGTGGCAAAGTATCTTCAAAAACATCAGCAAAGAGGCAGAGCAGTGGGTAGTGGCAATGGTGACCACCTGGATAAAGTGTATATGGAGTGGCGGCAGGCCTTGTGGTAAAGGGCCTAATTCAGAGATGGATGCAGTACCGATGTTTAAGCAGTAGAGCAATATTTTACTACTGTGCATGGGCAAAAAGTTTTGTGAACACTTAATGCACATGTGCTAACCAAAGTGTGTCATGACATATGCCCATATGTACTTGGGATGGTTTCTGTGATCCATGGGCGGTTCAGGGTGGAGACTGGGAGGTGACCTAAAGTCTTTGCAAAACGAGGATGTGTATTGGACATGTTATGGGAGTGTCATGGGCATGTATCAGCACACACCTTAATGTGTGACCATGTTCCTGCCAGCCCTGCCATATTGCATCTCATGTTAGGACAGTATGACTGATAAGAGGCGCAGTCTGATGGCAATGAGGGGAAGCAGTGGCCTACCAGCTCTGGCCGGGTGGGAAATTAGAATAAAATAGAGAACATTACACACATGAGAGGTCTTGCTACCTTACGTATTGCACCACCCTCATAGGGGGTAATTCCAAGTTGATCGCAGCAGGATTTTTGATAGCAATAGGGCAAAACCATGTGCACTGCAGGGGAGGCAGATATAACATTTGCAGAGAGAGTTAGATTTGGGTGGGTTATTTTATTTCTGTGCAGGGTAAATACTGCCTGCTTTATTTTTACACTGCAAATTAGATTGCAGATTGAACACTCCCCACCCAAATCTAATTCTCTCTGCACATGTTATATCTGCCTCCCCTGCAGTGCACATGGTTTTGCCCAATTGCTATCAAAAATCCTGCTGTGATCAACTTGAAATTACCCCCATAGTTAGGCTATCTAGGCACTAGTGACATGTATGCTTGCTAATGCACTCTTCTGTTGACATCTATGCATTACGGAGTGGTTCTGCATATATGGTTTAATTCAGAATGAATTGCTAACAAAATACTACGGCAAATATAGCCATGTCTACATTGTGCCGCCTGATGTTACATCCACAAATGCAGTCACCACTGGTATCAGCATTTTAACTAGAGATGAGCGGGTTCGGTTTCTCTGAATCCGAACCCGCACGAACTTCATGTTTTTTTTCACGGGTCCGAGCGACTCGGATCTTCCCGCCTTGCTCGGTTAACCCGAGCGCGCCCGAACGTCATCATGACGCTGTCGGATTCTCGCGAGACTCGGATTCTATATAAGGAGCCGCGCGTCGCCGCCATTTTCACACGTGCATTGAGATTGATAGGGAGAGGACGTGGCTGGCGTCCTCTCCATTTAGATTAGGAGAGAGAGAGAGAGATTGACCTGAGGCTGATACTGTAGAAGAGAGTGCAGAGTTTAGTGACTGACCACAGTGACCACCAGCAGTGCAGTTGTTTTATTTAATATATCCGTTCTCTGCCTGAAAAAAACGGTACACACAGTGACTCAGTCACATACCATATCTGTGTGCACTGCTCAGCCCAGTGTGCTGCATGCCTGCATCATCTATGTATATATTATATATCTGACTGTGCTCAGCTCACACAGCTTATAATTGTGGGGGAGACTGGGGAGCACTGCAGTGCCAGTTATAGGTTATAGCAGGAGCCAGGAGTACAAGACAGTCACATACCATATCTGTGTGCACTGCTCAGCCCAGTGTGCTGCATCATCTATGTATATAATATATATCTGACTGTGCTCAGCTCACACAGCTTATAATTGTGGGGGAGACTGGGGAGCACTGCAGTGCCAGTTATAGGTTATAGCAGGAGCCAGGAGTACATATTATATTAAAATTAAACAGTGCACACTTTTGCTGCAGGAGTGCCACTGCCAGTGTGACTGACCAGTGACCTGACCACACTGACCACCAGTATAGTTAGTAGTATACTATATTGTGATTGCCTGAAAAAGTTAAACACTCGTCGTGTGACTTCACTTGTGTGGTGTTTTTTTTTTTATTCTATAAAAAACTCATTCTGCTGACAGACAGTGTCCAGCAGGTCCGTCATTATATAATATATATACCTGTCCGGCTGCAGTAGTGATATATATATATTTTTTATATCATTATTTATCATCCAGTTGCAGCAGACACAGTACGGTAGTTCACGGCTGTAGCTACCTCTGTGTCGGCACTCGGCAGTCCATCCATAATTGTATACCACCTACCCGTGGTTTTTTTTCTTTCTTCTTTATACATACATACTACTACATCTCTTTATCAACCAGTCTATATTAGCAGCAGACACAGTACAGTACGGTAGTTCACGGCTGTGGCTACCTCTGTGTCGGCACTCGGCAGTCCGTCCATAATTGTATACCACCTAACCGTGGTTTTTTTTTCTTTCTTCTTTATACATACATACTACGACATCTCTTTATCAACCAGTCTATATTAGCAGCAGACACAGTACAGTACGGTAGTTCACGGCTGTGGCTACCTCTGTGTCGGCACTCGGCAGTCCGTCCATAATTGTATACCACCTAACCGTGGTTTTTTTTTCTTTCTTCTTCATACATACATACTACGACATCTCTTTATCAACCAGTCTATATTAGCAGCAGACACAGTACAGTACGGTAGTTCACGGCTGTGGCTACCTCTGTGTCGGCACTCGGCAGTCCGTCCATAATTGTATACCACCTAACCGTGGTTTTTTTTCTTTCTTCTTCATACATACATACTACGACATCTCTTTATCAACCAGTCTATATTAGCAGCAGACACAGTACAGTACGGTAGTTCACGGCTGTGGCTAACTCTGTGTCGGCACTCGGCAGTCCGTCCATAATTGTATACCACCTACCCGTGGTTTTTTTTTCTTTCTTCTTCATACATACATACTACTACATCTCTTTATCAACCAGTCTATATTAGCAGCAGACACAGTACAGTACGGTAGTTCACGGCTGTGGCTACCTCTGTGTCGGCACTCGGCAGTCCGTCCATAATTGTATACCACCTACCCGTGGTTTTTTTTTCTTTCTTCTTCATACATACATACTACGACATCTCTTTATCAACCAGTCTATATTAGCAGCAGACACAGTACGGTAGTTCACGGCTGTAGCTACCTCTGTGTCGGCACTCGGCAGTCCGTCCATAATTGTATACTAGTATCCATCCATCTCCATTGTTTACCTGAGGTGCCTTTTAGTTGTGCCTATTAAAATATGGAGAACAAAAATGTTGAGGTTCCAAAATTAGGGAAAGATCAAGATCCACTTCCACCTCGTGCTGAAGCTGCTGCCACTAGTCATGGCCGAGACGATGAAATGCCAGCAACGTCGTCTGCCAAGGCCGATGCCCAATGTCATAGTACAGAGCATGTCAAATCCAAAACACCAAATATCAGTAAAAAAAGGACTCCAAAACCTAAAATAAAATTGTCGGAGGAGAAGCATAAACTTGCCAATATGCCATTTACCACACGGAGTGGCAAGGAACGGCTGAGGCCCTGGCCTATGTTCATGGCTAGTGGTTCAGCTTCACATGAGGATGGAGGCACTCAGCCTCTCGCTTGAAAAATGAAAAGACTCAAGCTGGCAAAAGCAGTAGCACCGCAAAGAACTGTGCATTCTTCGAAATCCCAAATCCACAAGGAGAGTCCAATTGTGTCGGTTGCGATGCCTGACCTTCCCAACACTGGACGTGAAGAGCATGCGCCTTCCACCATTTGCACGCCCCCTGCAAGTGCTGGAAGGAGCACCCGCAGTCCAGTTCCTGATAGTCAGATTGAAGATGTCAGTGTTGAAGTACACCAGGATGAGGAGGATATGGGTGTTGCTGGCGCTGGGGAGGAAATTGACCAGGAGGATTCTGATGGTGAGGTGGTTTGTTTAAGTCAGGCACCCGGGGAGACACCTGTTGTCCGTGGGAGGAATATGGCCGTTGACATGCCTGGTGAAAATACCAAAAAAATCAGCTCTTCGGTGTGGAACTATTTCAACAGAAATGCGGACAACAGGTGTCAAGCCGTGTGTTCCCTTTGTCAAGCTGTAATAAGTAGGGGTAAGGACGTTAACCACCTCGGAACATCCTCCCTTATACGTCACCTGCAGCGCATTCATAATAAGTCAGTGACAAGTTCAAAAACTTTGGGTGACAGCGGAAGCAGTCCACTGACCAGTAAATCCCTTCCTCTTGTAACCAAGCTCACGCAAACCACCCCACCAACTCCCTCAGTGTCAATTTCCTCCTTCCCCAGGAATGCCAATAGTCCTGCAGGCAATGTCACTGGCAATTCTGACGAGTCCTCTCCTGCCTGGGATTCCTCCGATGCATCCTTGCGTGTAACGCCTACTGCTGCTGGCGCTGCTGTTGTTGCTGCTGGGAGTCGATGGTCATCCCAGAGGGGAAGTCGTAAGCCCACTTGTACTACTTCCAGTAAGCAATTGACTGTTCAACAGTCCTTTGCGAGGAAGATGAAATATCACAGCAGTCATCCTGCTGCAAAGCGGATAACTGAGGCCTTGACAACTATGTTGGTGTTAGACGTGCGTCCGGTATCCGCCGTTAGTTCACAGGGAACTAGACAATTTATTGAGGCAGTGTGCCCCCGTTACCAAATACCATCTAGGTTCCACTTCTCTAGGCAGGCGATACCGAGAATGTACACGGACCTCAGAAAAAGACTCACCAGTGTCCTAAAAAATGCAGTTGTACCCAATGTCCACTTAACCACGGACATGTGGACAAGTGGAGCAGGGCAGGGTCAGGACTATATGACTGTGACAGCCCACTGGGTAGATGTATGGACTCCCGCCGCAAGAACAGCAGCGGCGGCACCAGTAGCAGCATCTCGCAAACGCCAACTCTTTCCTAGGCAGGCTACGCTTTGTATCACCGGTTTCCAGAATACGCACACAGCTGAAAACCTCTTACGGCAACTGAGGAAGATCATCGCGGAATGGCTTACCCCAATTGGACTCTCCTGTGGATTTGTGGCATCGGACAACGCCAGCAATATTGTGTGTGCATTAAATATGGGCAAATTCCAGCACGTCCCATGTTTTGCACATACCTTGAATTTGGTGGTGCAGAATTATTTAAAAAACGACAGGGGCGTGCAAGAGATGCTGTTGGTGGCCAGAAAAATTGCGGGACACTTTCGGCGTACAGGCACCACGTACAGAAGACTGGAGCACCACCAAAAACTACTGAACCTGCCCTGCCATCATCTGAAGCAAGAAGTGGTAACGAAGTGGAATTCAACCCTCTATATGCTTCAGAGGTTGGAGGAGCAGCAAAAGGCCATTCAAGCCTATACAATTGAGCACGATATAGGAGGTGGAATGCACCTGTCTCAAGCGCAGTGGAGAATGATTTCAACGTTGTGCAAGGTTCTGATGCCCTTTGAACTTGCCACACGTGAAGTCAGTTCAGACACTGCCAGCCTGAGTCAGGTCATTCCCCTCATCAGGCTTTTGCAGAAGAAGCTGGAGACATTGAAGGAGGAGCTAACACGGAGCGATTCCGCTAGGCATGTGGGACTTGTGGATGGAGCCCTTAATTCGCTTAACAAGGATTCACGGGTGGTCAATCTGTTGAAATCAGAGCACTACATTTTGGCCACCGTGCTCGATCCTAGATTTAAAGCCTACCTTGGATCTCTCTTTCCGGCAGACACAAGTCTGCTGGGGTTGAAAGACCTGCTGGTGAGAAAATTGTCAAGTCAAGCGGAACGCGACCTGTCAACATCTCCTCCTTCACATTCTCCCGCAACTGGGGGTGCGAGGAAAAGGCTCAGAATTCCGAGCCCACCCGCTGGCGGTGATGCAGGGCAGTCTGGAGCGACTGCTGATGCTGACATCTGGTCCGGACTGAAGGACCTGACAACGATTACGGACATGTCGTCTACTGTCACTGCATATGATTCTCTCACCATTGAAAGAATGGTGGAGGATTATATGAGTGACCGCATCCAAGTAGGCACGTCACACAGTCCATACTTATACTGGCAGGAAAAAGAGGCAGTTTGGAGGCCATTGCACAAACTGGCTTTATTCTACCTAAGTTGCCCTCCCACAAGTGTGTACTCCGAAAGAGTGTTTAGTGCCGCCGCTCACCTTGTCAGCAATCGGCGTACGAGGTTACATCCAGAAAATGTGGAGAAGATGATGTTCATTAAAATGAATTATAATCAATTCCTCCGCGGAGACATTGACCAGCAGCAATTGCCTCCACAAAGTACACAGGGAGCTGAGATGGTGGATTCCAGTGGGGACGAATTGATAATCTGTGAGGAGGGGGATGTACACGGTGATATATCGGAGGGTGATGATGAGGTGGACATCTTGCCTCTGTAGAGCCAGTTTGTGCAAGGAGAGATTAATTGCTTCTTTTTTGGGGGGGGTCCAAACCAACCCGTCATATCAGTCACAGTCGTGTGGCAGACCCTGTCACTGAAATGATGGGTTGGTTAAAGTGTGCATGTCCTGTTTTGTTTATACAACATAAGGGTGGGTGGGAGGGCCCAAGGACAATTCCATCTTGCACCTCTTTTTTCTTTTCTTTTTCTTTGCGTCATGTGCTGTTTGGGGAGGGTTTTTTGGAAGGGACATCCTGCGTGACACTGCAGTGCCACTCCTAAATGGGCCCGGTGTTTGTGTCGGCCACTAGGGTCGCTAATCTTACTCACACAGTCAGCTACCTCATTGCGCCTCTTTTTTTCTTTGCGTCATGTGCTGATTGGGGAGGGTTTTTTGGAAGGGACATCCTGCGTGACACTGCAGTGCCACTCCTAAATGGGCCCGGTGTTTGTGTCGGCCACTAGGGTCGCTAATCTTACTCACACAGTCAGCTACCTCATTGCGCCTCTTTTTTTCTTTGCGTCATGTGCTGATTGGGGAGGGTTTTTTGGAAGGGACATCCTGCGTGACACTGCAGTGCCACTCCTAAATGGGCCCGGTGTTTGTGTCGGCCACTAGGGTCGCTTATCTTACTCACACAGTCAGCTACCTCATTGCGCCTCTTTTTTTCTTTGCGTCATGTGCTGATTGGGGAGGGTTTTTTGGAAGGGACATCCTGCGTGACACTGCAGTGCCACTCCTAGATGGGCCAGGTGTTTGTGTCGGCCACTAGTGTCGCTTAGCTTAGTCATCCAGCGACCTTGGTGCAAATTTTAGGACTAAAAATAATATTGTGAGGTGTGAGGTATTCAGAATAGACTGAAAATGAGTGGAAATTATGGTTTTTGAGGTTAATAATAATATGGGATCAAAATGACCCCCAAATTCTTTGATTTAAGCTGTTTTTTAGTGTTTTTTTAAAAAAACACCCGAATCCAAAACACACCCGAATCCGACAAAAAAAATTCGGTGAGGTTTTGCCAAAACGCGGTCGAACCCAAAACACGGCCGCGGAACCGAACCCAAAACCAAAACACAAAACCCGAAAAATTTCAGGCGCTCATCTCTAATTTTAACCTTACAAGAGACCCATATTCATATGCAGGAATATGACACAACTTTGACTACACACCCACCTATACTCCTGTGACACTCCTACTAGACAGTTCTCTTCCATGCGTCCACCCACTTGACACCCACAAACAGACTTTTCACGTATAGAGAGAAGCAGCAGAGATCCGTCCAAAACGTAATTGCTCAGAGATGCATAAAGATATGTTTACTGCAGTGCTTGCACAGTTTGCAAAGATTAACTAGATGCAGCTGTATATTTGGGCCTAACTCATGTTGGTACGCAGATACGATTGCAATTCTCTAGGCTGCGGAGCTGCTAATATTAGCAAGTGAAGCTGCCACCAAAGAATGAAAAGAGACACCCACCGGAGCCATCACAAGCTCAATCGCAATTACGTACACATTAGAGGACTATACGGAATTATGGAGCACATCAAAACTAAGGGTTGGTCTATGGGTATGCAGACTGGCCACAGCATTAGCGGCTCAGACGTCAAGTATCTTTACATACGATCGCGCAACCATCAGAAGATACACACCCCAAAAACTAACATGATACGCCTGCATTTTCCCAACCACTCCCCTGAAACTCCTCATTAACACTTCCAAATGGCCACTTCCTGTCAATCACTCTTTGACAATGTTCTGAGTGCAAGGGAGATCACAGCGGCAACCTCGCACATGCGCACTGCGATCGAAACACATGCGGTTTGCCAATAATCATTCCTTTGCATAGAAATGTGAATTAGGCCCATGGAGCGGCATAAGACTTAGGGATATATGCAATTACCGGCGAATCACGGCAATTTTTCGCCCGTTTTTTAATTCGACCGTCGAATTCCGGCAAGTGGGTGCCGGAATTCAACATATTCAATAAAAAACGGATTCGACAGTCCCGCTGTCGAAAAACGGCCGATTTGACGGATTTTGATCCGAATTTTAAAAAACGGGAAAAAACGGGAAAAAAACAGAAAAAAAATTGCGTGGGGTCCCCCCTCCAAAGCATAACCAGCCTCGGGCTCTTAGAGCCGGTCCTGGTTCTAAAAATCTGGGGGGAAAACTGACAGGGGATCCCCCGTATTTTTAAAACCAGCACCGGGCTCTGCGCCTGGTGCTGGTGCAAAAAATACGGGGGACAAAAAGAGTAGGGGTCCCCCGTATTTTTTACACCAGCATCGGGCTCCACTAGCTGGACAGATAATGCCACAGCCGGGGGTCACTTTTATACAGCGCCCTGCGGCCGTGGCATTAAATATCCAACTAGTCACCCCTGGCCGGGGTACCCTGGGGGAGTGGGGACCCCTTCAATCAAGGGGTCCCCCCCCAGCCACCCAAGGGCCAGGGGTGAAGCCCGAGGCTGTCCCCCCCATCCAAGGGCTGCGGATGGGGGGCTGATAGCCTTGAGAAAATTGAAAGAATATTGTTTTTTCCAGTATTACTACAAGTCCCAGCATGCCTCCCCCGCAAGCTGGTACTTGGAGAACCACAAGTACCAGCATGCGGGAGAAAAACGGGCCCGCTGGTACCTGTAGTTCTACTGGAAAAAAAATACCCAAATAAAAACAGGAGATACACACCGTGAAAGTAAAACTTTATTTCATACATGCCGACACATACATACTTACCTATGTTGACCCACCGACTGCCACGCCCCCCTCGTCACTGAAGACAGCGCATCGCAAAGCCTCTCCATTATATTCAATGGTGGGAACTTTTCGGTCAGCGGTGAGGTCACCCGCGGTCAGCGGCTGACCGCGGGTAACCCCACCGCTGACTGCAAAGTTCCCACCATTGAAACTAATGGAGGGAGCTGTGCGATGCGCTGTCTGCCAGCAGATGCGCATACAGCCAATCAGGAGAGTGCCACGAAGTAGCGCTTCCTGATTGGCTTAAGAGACCTTTCTGTGACAGCAGTCACGGGGGGGTCTCTGCATTCGGGGAAAGGGGTCCCATGTGTAAACATGGGACCCCTTTCAGTCCGTTTGGTCCGGGTGTTCGTTTTGTTGTTTTGCCAAGTACGAGGATTATTTTAAAAGATAAGACACTGGATTGAGGTGAGTATAATTTTATTCACAGGTACACCATGGATTCTACTTGGACAAGTGGACAGAGGTCGGCGTGTGAACATAGATAAGTATGTGTGTGTCGACATGTGTGAAATAAAGTTTTACTCTCACGGTGTGCGTGTCCTGTTTTTATTTGGGTATTTTTTTCCAGTAGAACTACAGGTACCAGCTGGCCCGTTTTTCTCCCGCATGCTGGTACTTGTGGTTCTCCAAGTACCAGCTTGCGGGGGAGGCTTGCTGGGACTTGTAGTACTACTGGAAAAAACAATATTATTTCAATTTTCTCAAAGCTATCAGCCCCCCATCCGCAGCCCTTGGATGGGGGGGACAGCCTCGGGCTTCACCCCTGGCCCTTGGGTGGCTGGGGGGAACCCTTGATTGAAGGGGTCCCCACTCCCCCAGGGTACCCCGGCCAGGGGTGACTAGTTGGGTATTTAATGCCACGGCCGCAGGGCGCTGTATAAAAGTGACCCCCGGCTGTGGCATTATCTGTCCAGCTAGTGGAGCCCGATGCTGGTGTAAAAAATACGGGGGACCCCTACTCTTTTTGTCCCCCGTATTTTTTGCACCAGCACCAGGCGCAGAGACCGGTGCTGGTTTTAAAAATACGGGGGATCCCCTGTCAGTTTTTTCCCCGGATTTTTAGAACCAGGACCGGCTCGAAGAGCCCGAGGCTGGTTATGCTTAGGAGGGGGGACCCCACGCAATTTTTTTTCTGATTTTTAACATTCCAGTTAAAAATAAATAAATAATATTAATATTTTTAAAAATATATCAATAATACTTGTGCCTCCAAAATAGACAAACCAAGTACCCAATCCCTTCTAATATAAATAAATATGCTATTACCAATAAAAAAAAACACAAAAAAAACATGTTTTTAAATTTTTTTATTAGATTCCACCAGCAAAGTGTGGCGGATTGAAAATGACGAATTTACTGTCTAAAAGCACTGTTGTCGAATTTCCAAACTTCAATTGAATATACTTTTGTCGAATTGCCGCATTTGTACCATTGCAGAAATGTCGAATTTGACAAATGTCGAATTTAAAAAAGTCGAATTTGGAAAGTCCGTTTTTTTGGCGAAAAGTACTGAATTGCATTGTCGAATTATTTTTATTGGCGAAAATGTCCCGTTTTTCGATATTTTCGGGAATTCGACCGCAATTGCATATACCCCTTAGAATCAGACACTATGGGCATGAAATGTATTCTGCCACTCATCGAAAGCATAGTTGCATTTAATAACACCGTCTGCTTGAAGAAAACCACAAAGGACAGCTCTTCCGATAAAAGCTGTCATTTGCGATCATGGGACTTCCGAGTTTATGACGCACGAGCTGCAGGGGACACTGAGAGGCATCCAATTGGAACCTTCTCAGTGCACATTCCGATAAGAAGCTCATAGGCTGCTATTAGGTAGTACCATCTACAGATGGCATTGCCTACTGGGTCCAAGCTCTGGAATGCAATACACTCCGGAGCTTGGTGTATACACAAAAACCGACCAAACCAAAGTTATTATTATTATTATTATTATTATTATTATTATATTTTATGTATATTTAGGCAACATATTATGTGGTGGTTTCTGTGATCCATGGGCGGTTCATGACATCAGTCCCTGCCCCTTTGACTTTACCATATAATTTCTTCTTCATATAACACAGTATGGTTAATTTCATAAACGAAGCCACTGTATCAGAATGATTTTATGCTGTGAGAGGAAACCCGGTGCCCTGACCGGTTCTATGACCCCATTGTAGTGTGGCAGATACTGTATGGTAATGCCCAAATCACTTCTTTAAAGTCCATTACAAGCTGTATAGTAGTTTTGGAATGTGTGTGATAGCAAAATACAAAGTAGTGTCAAGGGAAAATTCGAACATATGCCATCACACAATAGTACAGAAAGGCATAAATTATTATCTCAGAGGAATTTATAGTGGCACGAAGTACCAGTTTCAGTCGTACCCTCCCAGAGCTACAGTATGCCCCTAGGGAGTTACTTATCAAAGCATGTCTTTCACATGTACATCTAAGAAACTTGGTAATGCCACCATTGTGAGATAAATGACATCCAAGTGAATGATACTGCAATGCTGTAATAGTTACGCACACAACTTGCAATCCCAGGAGTTCATAAGCTACATACACAAAAAATGTATAGGCATTTTCTATGGTGTGCGTCATCATATTCCTCTGAGTACAGAAGATTGAGCTCTCATCTAAACAAGCGCTTTTAAGCTCAGACTAGTGTCATTCAACATCATAAAGATGCAAGTACCATGCATACTAATTACTACATATATTCTATTGCTAATTATTAACTTTCAGTCATGAGTACATTTTTTAAAAGTAAACAGAATATTAACTAAAAACGGAATGAAGGACAACTACAATCAGATTAGTGGCACTGTCATATGGATTCTGTAAATTCTCTGCAAGAGTCAGATCTGCAGTGTTGTCAATATGGTTCAACGGCAAAGTACAAAAGAGTTTTACTATTACAATGTTGAGTGTTAATGCGAAAAAGTAATTGAAAAGACAAATTGAAAAGGTTCAGTCTACATTATAATAAAAAGAATCAGAAATGTGTAGACCAGCTGAGGACCAGTATGACCATTGGCATTTCTATAATGGGTGCAATGTGTGTGGTGCACATGGGCCCCTGGGTTAAGGGGGGCCCACACCGCACACACTGCACCCATTTAAATACTTACCTTACCAGAGTCCAGTGGCGGGCGCAGCATGCGCGGTAGCCAAATTGGTCTCCAGATCATGGCGGGCGCCATGTTTCCGGAGACCTGCGCATGTGCAGTAGACTCCGGCACAATGGCGGAGTCTATAGTGCTGTTCAGTGGAGGGGGCCCACCCGGAGGTGCACACGGGCCCCCTCCTCTGAAGAAACACCCCTGAGTATGACAAGGTAAGTACCTAAGTGTTCCCAGGTGTCTGACTGGAAACTTAATGGGAAACTCCAACATAGCTACTGTATATGGCTGTAAATGAGGGCCTCTGTGATTAGTACTGGAACTAGCGATTAGCGGGTTTACTTACCTCCTCAATCCCTTGCACTGTACATTCTCCTGTGATGGTTCTGCTGTGATGGAATGGGCTTAATAACAGCACCACATCCTAGGCAGGATGAGTCATCTGGCCTCACCGTATTCCCAGCTACCAGGAATGGAGGGCCCGATTCAGGTTGGATCGCTGATCGCGAGACAACCGCAAAAATTACAAAAAGGATGCGAGCGGCCTCAGAAAATTCCAACGCCTCTGCCTGTCAATCAGGCAGGGGCGTTCGTGGGGGTGTGGGTGGGGGGCGGCAATGCTCTGTTTACTGGGCGGAGATGGAGCGTTGCTGGGGCGTGTCGGTGCGAACAGGGGCGTGATTGGGTCGACTGCGTGACATCACGTGCAGCTGCCACGATCAAAAAGATCAAGCTGCACCAGCAGGAGGCAACCGTAATTCCTGCGATCAAGCAGAAATTGCGATGTGATTGTAAAGTTATGCTTGATCAGGGGGGAAAGCAGTGGTCAGCATGCTGGGCGGCCTTGCCCTGCGATGGGTGGCCCCCAGGACGCGTTCACAGGGATTGCAAATTCTGCTACATAGCGGAAATTGCAGTCCTTATTAAATCGGGCCCATAATAAGGAGTTCCACTTGTCCTTAGCACTAAAGGGGTTATAGCGGTATGTATTAGCAGTGGTACTATACCGCTGCTAATAGGATCACTGGGGGCTATACTTTCAGTCCTGATGCTGGCACTTATCGGGGATTATGCTTCAGGCGCCTCAGACATCCGAAGCATAATCTGTGATAAGTGGCCTACCAGAGCCGCGATAACACATGGAATCGGGAGCTTATCACGGGTCCCAAGTGTTATTGCACAATCTTTTCAGCTGATCAAAACAGCCTCTAATTGGTTACCACAATAATGACCATCGGTCAAAAATTGCACGTTGTGATCTGTCGAAAACAGATCGCCTCTAATTGGATACCGCCCTTAAATTGCTCTGGTAATTTACCTGTCAAAGCTGCGAATAGTAGTGGTAACAGAAAATACTTAATCAGAAAAAATTTGAAGATTGTTAAATAAGGCCCATAAAGAGTAAGGTAAGCCATCACATTAATACAAATCAATGGTATAGTACTACTGAGTTGAGTAAAATGCATGCAGTACTGTACATCATGCTTTCTTTTACTGTCCTGCAGTGGAAGGTGTAAAACCTCTGCAGTGAGTATAAGAACTGTGATCCCTGACTCATCGGTTAAACACTCCCGGTCAGCCGTGCTGTATGTACATCCAGCTGTGAACCTGTAACCTCCTGTTAGGCGGGGACACCAGCGGGGGGTAGCGGCTGCTCTATAGGGATCAGAAAGTTACATATGCAGCATACAGTACAAGACACGACCTCCTAGTCCCATACCTTCCCAACATGACCCGTTCCAGGAGGGACACAATGCTCTGTTCCTGTACTTCCCACCTACTTTATGATTGCCATCACCTGTGTTGAACTAGTTAATGGATAAGAAATGTGTATCACTGCAGGTTATGGCAATCATAGATTAAGAGGGAAGTCCAGGAGCATAGTATTTTGTCCCTTCTGGAAAGGGTCATGTTGGGAGGTATGTAGTCCTGACAGTTGCAGGAGCGTTACAAGCTGGTCATCTGCTAACGCCTGCATCGGCACAGCCGTTATCGGGAGAACGGGCCAAAGATTATGTGTACCCACCTTAAGGGTTTTATTCTGATTTGGAAGTAAAGCAAAAAAGCAAGTAACTTTGTATCTGGAACAAACTATGCTGCAAAGTAAGGGGAGCAAATATATTTATATTTTTTCTATGCAGGGTAAATGCAATGCTAGTGTCCCACAAATGTTAAACAGCTTTATTTTATTTTTTTGCGCACTCTCCAAGGGGCTTCAGACTGCGATCGCTGCCGTTGCAGTGATCGGGTCTGAATTAGGACCTTATTTCGTTCATATCACTAGCATGTTAGCTCCATTACAAATCTGACAAAATGCAATACATAAATGGTTCTTTTGTTCTATTGAACATTTTTTTGATAACTAGTAGAACATAGTTGGTAATATTTAAAAATAATCTCAATGGACACATTGCTTCTGAGAAAACACATGTAAACACATTAAATGTGAAGTACTCTCTAGACAGACCTTGGAATATTACAATCCCCATAGTTAAACGCTATTTGAAAATTATTTAAAGGACTTTTTTTTTTTTCATTTTAAATAATCATATTCAATAAATAACATATAGTATGACAAATCTGAACTATTGTACTGTCTACTGTCTAGTGGTTTATTAATGATATTTCAAACTCTTTAAACTGTAGCATTGTGTAAAGTATTCTTATAAGATTTCACCTTGGTACAAGAAGTTCTGAGAAGTCTATTTGCAGCACTCACTATCCATTACTATTCAGTAGAGTCATCATTGTGTTCCTTCTCTTCATCATATTACAATTATGTGAGAGACTCCTGTAGAAAAAAAAATAACTGCTATTTTTCATATTATATATTTATAGCTCCAACACTGTATATTTCCAAGAACCATACAGCAAGGGAAAAAATCATTACTTTCAGTACTTCAGTTCCTGCCGCAGTTGAACTTACGATCAGTTTCTCTATCAAGGGCACATAAAGTGGCTAATTTATCAAGAACTGACTTAACCTGTTAGGATGTTTTAATTCAGAGTTGATCGCATGCAGCAAATTTGGTAGCAGTTGGGCAAAACCCAGGGAGTCATTCCGAGTTGATTGCTCGCTAGCTACTTTTAGCAGCTGTGCAAATGCATAGTCGCCGCCCACTGGGGAGTGTATTTTCGCTTTGCAAGTGTGCGAACGCCTGTGCAGTCGAACTGGATGAAAAAGTTTTTGTCATTTCTGAGTAGCTCTGAACTTACTCAGCCCTTGTGATCACTTCAGTCTTTTTGATTCCGGAATTGATGTCAGACACCCGCCCTGCAAACGCTTGGACACGCCTGCATTTTTCCAAACGCTCCCTGAAAATGGTCAATTGACACCCACAAATGCCCTCTTCCTGTCAATCTGCTGCCGATCGGCTGTGCGAATGGATTCTTCATTAAATCCAATGCCCAGCAACGATTCGCTATGTACCCGTACGACATGCATGCGCATTGAGAGTGCATACGCATGCGCAGTAGTAACCTATTCGCTGCGCTTTGAAAAACGCCAATGAGCGATCAACTTGGAATGACCCCCCCATGTGCACTGCAGGTGTGGCAGAAATAAAATTTGCAGAGAGAGTTAGATTTGGGTGGGTTATTTTGTTTCTGTGCAGGGTAAATACTGGCTGCTTTATTTTTACACTGCAATTTAGTTTTCAGTTTGAACACACCCCACTCAAATCTAACTCTCTCTGCACATGTTATATCTGCCTCCCCTGCAGTGCACATGGTTTTGCTTGCTCAGTAATTATTGGCTTAATAGCCTAATCTGGACCCTTTAACACCAGCAACCGAGTTGTTTATTTCCACGAGAGATGTCCATTTGATATGGTTTTTCATTTTTCAATTGATATATCTTATTATTATTAAATTGTGCATTGTCATTCTATTTTTTATTGTCTAAATAAATTAGATAATTATGAATATTTAGCGCTCCCTGTGTACACATGTATGTATACATTATTGTAATTTCTTGTTCGGTTTGAATAATTGCAGATTATTCATTGGGAGCAGCATTGTAGATCTTCCTTATCCAGGTTATTTAAAGTTGGTAATAAGTGCGCCTGATTGCCTCTTTCTAAGTAAAATTAGTGTGAGTTTTACAAATCTAAGTCTCTCTGCACATGTTATATCTGCCCCCTGCAGTGCACACGGGGGGGGGGGGGGGGGGGGTTTCGCAGCGCTGCGATCAGGTCACTACTGCGCATGCGTATGCACCGCATTGCGCAGGTGCGTCGTATGGGTATAAAGCGGATCTTTGCTGTACGATGGATTTAACGAAGAATCCATTCGCACAGCCGATCGCAAGAAGACTGACAGGAAGAAGGCATTTGTGGGTGTCAACCGACCGTTTTCAGGGAGTGGTTGGAAAAACGCAGGCGTGTCCAAGTGTTTGCAGGGCGGGTTTCTGATGTCAATTCCAGGACCGGACAGGCTGAAGTGATCGCAGCGGCTGAGCAAGTTCAGACCTACTCAGAAACTGCACAAACTGTTTTTGTACTGCTCGGCTGCATATGCGTAAGCACACT
This sequence comes from Pseudophryne corroboree, assembly GCF_028390025.1. NCBI lineage: Eukaryota > Metazoa > Chordata > Amphibia > Anura > Myobatrachidae > Pseudophryne > Pseudophryne corroboree. The sequence continues at coordinate 284,012,093 of NC_086454.1, read as the reverse complement.
TGCACAGCTAGAAAACACTCCCCTGTGGGGAGAAACTATGCGTTTGCACGGCTGCAAAAAGTATCTAGCGAGCGATCAACTCGGAATGACCCCCATGGTTTTGCCCAACTGCTAATAAATTTGCTGCTGCGATCGACTCTGAATTAGGCCCAATGGGAGGAAAGTTTGAAACCTGGAGCATTTGGAGAAATCCACATAAACATGTCGAGAACGAATGGTCCCTGATTACAACCAAATTCAGGACCGCATTGCTGACAGACAGTATGCTAGCCACGGGCCACCAGACTTTTATACAAAATTGTGCTATGTTTTTTAAGGCTTTTACCCGACTGAACCCGGATAAAACAGAGGTCCTTATGATACGACCGCAACATCAAAGGACAAGACCGCAGCATAGCCAGCCAACTGGACTTACACTCGGGGATTCAAAATTACAGACCACTGATCGTGTGCGGAATCTTGGCATTGTCCTGGATGGTGGCTTTACACTTAAACATGAGATATCAGCTACAATCAAATCCTCATTCTTTCACCTGAGGAACATAGCCAGAATCAAGCACTTAATTCCCTCAGATGATATGCCAAAAGTCATACATGCATTTGTATCATCTCGTTTAGACTACTGTAATGCCCTCTACCTTGGTCTACCAGCAAAAGAATTGCAGCGCTTACAGCTGGTGCAAAACACAGCTGCCAGGCTATTAACCAACCAGTCCCGTTCTAGCCACATAACACCCATCCTCTACTCCCTTCACTGGCTGCCTGTAAGATGGCGAATCATCTTCAAGATTGGCTTACTGAGTTTCAAAGCATTACATGACCAGGGCCCAAGGTACCTGAAGCAGCTTCTGATCCCATACTGCCACACTCGATTACTGCGATCTGTAGATGAAGGACTTTTAGCAGTACCTAGAATTTCCCGTAATTCATCCGGGGGTCGAGCTTTTAGTCATGCGGCTCCGACTCTATGGAACTCACTTCCCCGCACAGTGCGAGAGGCCCCAACTATAGAATACTTCAAAAGTAGACTCAAGACTTTCCTGTTTACTCAAGCATTTCCATAATGTCCCTTTTAGTATCTTCATGCTTCTGTATTTTATGAAAATGTACTTCATTATTTTCTGTACTATATTATGCTATGTATCTGTTAAGCGCCTTGAGTCCTATTAGAGAAAGAGCGCTATATAAATAAAATTATTATTAATATTATTATTATTTTAATGGTCAAATTTGGTAATGAGATGGATATCTTATCTGAATGTCTAATTTGTGGGCTATAACAAAGAAACACCTGTTTAGGGGGTACCTGCAAATATTAATTACAATATTCCATGTACATATCAACAGGGGACCACAGGAGATTTTAGAGATATCTGCAGTTAAGTCATCTGCAATTTGGGCAATAAAAAATTAATTTGCACCAAGATGAATTAAATATCCCATCCAGGAACAGACGCTCTGATCCCATCCTAGAAATATGTATGCTAAACCGATTGCATCGGAGATCACTTTAGTCTATGCTCCGGACTATTGGCTGTTATTGGGGAGGGGTATCGGACAATCCCTTTCCCATTAAACTGTGTTATGTAGCCCATGGATTACAATGGCTAATGCTACTGTGTGGGGAACAGGGAAAACGCAGCAGATATATGGGAAACAGGGAAGCTGCAGAAACCCTTTAATACTTTCAGGGGATACTGAACATTTTAAGAGTATCCCGATTTTTCGGGTGATTTTTATAAGTATGCCCATAAAACATAACTGTAACATGTAGGTGACTTTATGTAGAAGACTAATAAAAGAGACTGGATCCACTCATAGCTCACAACATGGTTGAGACTTTACAGGTAATGAGACTTTACAGGGTACATTTTCAGTTCAACCTAGATGGAAATGGGGGGAGGCCAGGGGGTGCTGCGAGTGAAGGGGGTGGGAGGACAAAGGGGAACTGAGGGGGTAGAGGTGAGGAACATATGAAGTGGAAGCTGAGAAGGGCACAGGTCTGGCCCACAGTAACTAGCCATACAATGTAGGATTTGGAGCTGGGTACAGGGGGAGAGTAGGTCCCTGGAGGCAGGTAGAGAAGGGCAGCGGAGAGGGAGGAGGTGGGGCAGCCGAAAAAGGGTATTATCTCCATCATGACACCTCCCATATTAACTAGATGGTGGCTGTACAGTAATTTGACTGGCGCTTCTCAAATATGTTGGGGAGGTGAGCCCCCCAGAAGTTATATATGTTTAAATATAGCAGTGGTTACCGAACTAGGTCCTCAGGGTGTAATACCGGGCAGCGCCAGACTTAAGCACCGCCCATTGTATGAGCCCCGCCTCCCGACACTGCTGCAATTAAGCCCCGCCTACCGGTGATGTCACCCATCACTCATCGGGAGGGCAGGGGGAAGCTGACTGCACGAGTGGGCGTTGTCTCGTGGGCCAAAAAAGGTGCAAATCCTCGCTGCACATTCCATTCACGGCTGCAGCCCCCTATAAAGGCTCAGGTACCCGGCATCCACGTGAAGAGTGGTGGCAATTTTAGCTGGGGCTGCGGGACGGGAGGAATGAGATTCTGCAGTACACTGGCTTTAAGGGGGGGGGGGGGTGTGGCACTGCCATAAGGACACAGTTAATGTAAAGGCAAAGCCCAATAAGTTAAGGGCCCCCTTTGAAGTGCCCATCATTTGTAAGAAAGGGGAAAGCCCTGTAACATAGTGGGGCTCCTCCAAGTGCCCCCAGATAGGAGAGGAAGCCCCTGAGAGAGGCATGATGTTGCCTCATGCAGGTGACTGCAGCTGGAGTAACAGAGCCTGCAATTTCAGAGAGAACCCTGTCAGAGGGCAAGAGGGGGAGTACTTTTAGCTGCTACATGCCTGCAGTGAGAAGATTGTGTGCAATGGAGAGCACTCCTGTACAGTGTGAACCTGCAGCAGACCAGTGAGTGCTACCTGGTGTCACAGTGGAAGATGAGAGATCTCCTGTGAAGAGACAGCCAGGTGTAAGAGGATGAGTGTCTATGTGATATGTAATGTGGGATCCCTGGTTAAAGTACCCCATAGTGAGGGAGGGGTCGTTGCAAGATGGCAGTGAGGCTAGAGGAGAGTCCTGCTGAAATCCTGAGTAACCTTATACGTAAGTGGAAGAGCCCAGCAGTGGAAGGGTTTAAGGCCTGCATAAGGTGAATGTTGTCAGCGTGTCAGATGAAAGGTCCCTAGGATAGTGGGATATGTAATAGCGGTAGAGTCTTTGGACATAGAGGACGGTAGTATGCCTGAAGAAGGTGTATGTGGGGTGACGGAAGGAAAGAGGGCCTCTGTGTATTGGGATGTTTCTGTACGTTAGTAGTCACCTATGAGGATTGAGACGAATGCAATGAACTTTGGATCTGGAGTCCCCTGTATGCTGCATGATGTAATTGTTGGACTGACATGCTGTAGAACTACTCTACCCAGCAACATCGGGTATGTGCTGTCTTTTCACTGCTGTGTCATATGTGTAAGACTGTGCAGGGGGTGTTCGTTTGGAGTGGAGACTATACCTGACCTTTTGTATCCGTCAAGCTTAAAATACACAGCAATTACCATCTGCTGCAAGGATTGTGCTGGAGGAAGATGGCGAAGTAGAGCTTGTAACCATTTCGCTTACTGTGCTGGAGGAAATGGAGGAGTGTAAATAAAGTTTTCATGTTGCATCATGAGATGGTCTAGCACCCAACATTTCTTTATTGCTCTGCACCTGTTGTCCATGTGTGTTCCCACCATCAGGTACTTTGTGCTAAGCAACCGTGTATTTTGGGGGCCCTGCTGGAGGAGAGCAACCGCAAAGGGATGAGACACTATATTCAGTTACCCCAAGTAAGTGTACCACAGTACCAGTAGGGTTTCACAAGGGCATCCTAATGGTTCAAGTTTTAAGGATATCCATGCTACGGCACAGGTGACTCAATGAGTACTTCAGTTTGTTTGATTTAACCTTCTGTGCTCAACCATAGATTTCCTTAAAGCCTGGACTGTTGGGGTACATTGAGGACCACGTTTGGGAAACACTGACCTATAGCATTTAATCTAGAGATGAGCGCCTGAAATTTTTCGGGTTTTGTGTTTTGGTTTTGGGTTCGGTTCCGCGGCCGTGTTTTGGGTTCGACCGCGTATTGGCAAAACCTCACCGAATTTTTTTTGTCGGATTCGGGTGTGTTTTGGATTCGGGTGTTTTTTTAAAAAAACACTAAAAAACAGCTTAAATCATAGAATTTGGGGGTCATTTTGATCCCATATTATTATTAACCTCAAAAACCATAATTTCCACTCATTTTCAGTCTATTCTGAATACCTCACACCTCACAATATTATTTTTAGTCCTAAAATTTGCACCAAGGTCGCTGGATGACTAAGCTAAGCGACACTAGTGGCCGACACAAACACCTGGCCCATCTAGGAGTGGCACTGCAGTGTCACGCAGGATGTCCCTTCCAAAAAACCCTCCCCAATCAGCACATGACGCAAAGAAAAAAAGAGGCGCAATGAGGTAGCTGACTGTGTGAGTAAGATAAGCGACCCTAGTGGCCGACACAAACACTGGGCCCATTTAGGAGTGGCACTGCAGTGTCACGCAGGATGTCCCTTCCAAAAAACCCTCCCCAATCAGCACATGACGCAAAGAAAAAAAGAGGCGCAATGAGGTAGCTGACTGTGTGAGTAAGATTAGCGACCCTAGTGGCCGACACAAACACCGGGCCCATTTAGGAGTGGCACTGCAGTGTCACGCAGGATGTCCCTTCCAAAAAACCCTCCCCAATCAGCACATGACGCAAAGAAAAAAAGAGGCGCAATGAGGTAGCTGACTGTGTGAGTAAGATTAGCGACCCTAGTGGCCGACACAAACACCGGGCCCATTTAGGAGTGGCACTGCAGTGTCACGCAGGATGTCCCTTCCAAAAAACCCTCCCCAATCAGCACATGACGCAAAGAAAAAAAGAGGCGCAATGAGGTAGCTGACTGTGTGAGTAAGATTAGCGACCCTAGTGGCCGACACAAACACCGGGCCCATTTAGGAGTGGCACTGCAGTGTCACGCAGGATGTCCCTTCCAAAAAACCCTCCCCAATCAGCACATGACGCAAAGAAAAAAAGAGGCGCAATGAGGTAGCTGACTGTGTGAGTAAGATTAGCGACCCTAGTGGCCGACACAAACACCGGGCCCATTTAGGAGTGGCACTGCAGTGTCACGCAGGATGTCCCTTCCAAAAAACCCTCCCCAAACAGCACATGACGCAAAGAAAAATAAAAGAAAAAAGAGGTGCAAGATGGAATTGTCCTTGGGCCCTCCCACCCACCCTTATGTTGTATAAACAAAACAGGACATGCACACTTTAACCAACCCATCATTTCAGTGACAGGGTCTGCCACACGACTGTGACTGATATGATGGGTTGGTTTGGACCCCCCCCAAAAAAGAAGCAATTAATCTCTCCTTGCACAAACTGGCTCTACAGAGGCAAGATGTCCACCTCATCATCACCCTCCGATATATCACCGTGTACATCCCCCTCCTCACAGATTATCAATTCGTCCCCACTGGAATCCACCATCTCAGCTCCCTGTGTACTTTGTGGAGGCAATTGCTGCTGGTCAATGTCTCCGCGGAGGAATTGATTATAATTCATTTTAATGAACATCATCTTCTCCACATTTTCTGGATGTAACCTCATACGCCGATTGCTGACAAGGTGAGCGGCGGCACTAAACACTCTTTCGGAGTACACACTTGTGGGAGGGCAACTTAGGTAGAATAAAGCCAGTTTGTGCAATGGCCTCCAAATTGCCTCTTTTTCCTGCCAGTATAAGTATGGACTGTGTGACGTGCCTACTTGGATGCGGTCACTCATATAATCCTCCACCATTCTTTCAATGGTGAGAGAATCATATGCAGTGACAGTAGACGACATGTCCGTAATCGTTGTCAGGTCCTTCAGTCCGGACCAGATATCAGCATCAGCAGTCGCTCCAGACTGCCCTGCATCACCGCCAGCGGGTGGGCTCGGAATTCTGAGCCTTTTCCTCGCACCCCCAGTTGCGGGAGAATGTGAAGGAGGAGATGTTGACAGGTCGCGTTCCGCTTGACTTGACAATTTTCTCACCAGCAGGTCTTTCAACCCCAGCAGACTTGTGTCTGCCGGAAAGAGAGATCCAAGGTAGGCTTTAAATCTAGGATCGAGCACGGTGGCCAAAATGTAGTGCTCTGATTTCAACAGATTGACCACCCGTGAATCCTTGTTAAGCGAATTAAGGGCTCCATCCACAAGTGCCACATGCCTAGCGGAATCGCTCCGTGTTAGCTCCTCCTTCAATGTCTCCAGCTTCTTCTGCAAAAGCCTGATGAGGGGAATGACCTGACTCAGGCTGGCAGTGTCTGAACTGACTTCACGTGTGGCAAGTTCAAAGGGCATCAGAACCTTGCACAACGTTGAAATCATTCTCCACTGCGCTTGAGACAGGTGCATTCCACCTCCTATATCGTGCTCAATTGTATAGGCTTGAATGGCCTTTTGCTGCTCCTCCAACCTCTGAAGCATATAGAGGGTTGAATTCCACCTCGTTACCACTTCTTGCTTCAGATGATGGCAGGGCAGGTTCAGTAGTTTTTGGTGGTGCTCCAGTCTTCTGTACGTGGTGCCTGTACGCCGAAAGTGTCCCGCAATTTTTCTGGCCACCGACAGCATCTCTTGCACGCCCCTGTCGTTTTTTAAATAATTCTGCACCACCAAATTCAAGGTATGTGCAAAACATGGGACGTGCTGGAATTTGCCCATATTTAATGCACACACAATATTGCTGGCGTTGTCCGATGTCACAAATCCACAGGAGAGTCCAATTGGGGTAAGCCATTCCGCGATGATCTTCCTCAGTTGCCGTAAGAGGTTTTCAGCTGTGTGCGTATTCTGGAAACCGGTGATACAAAGCGTAGCCTGCCTAGGAAAGAGTTGGCGTTTGCGAGATGCTGCTACTGGTGCCGCCGCTGCTGTTCTTGCGGCGGGAGTCCATACATCTACCCAGTGGGCTGTCACAGTCATATAGTCCTGACCCTGCCCTGCTCCACTTGTCCACATGTCCGTGGTTAAGTGGACATTGGGTACAGCTGCATTTTTTAGGACACTGGTGACTCTTTTTCTGAGGTCTGTGTAAATTTTCGGTATCGCCTGCCTAGAGAAATGGAACCTAGATGGTATTTGGTACCGGGGACACAGTACCTCCAACAAGTCTCTAGTTGGCTCTGCAGTAATGATGGATACCGGAACCACGGTTCTCACCACCCAGGATGCCAAGGCCTCAGTTATCCGCTTTGCAGTAGGATGACTGCTGTGATATTTCATCTTCCTCGCAAAGGACTGTTGGACAGTCAATTGCTTGGTGGAAGTAGTAAAAGTGGTCTTACGACTTCCCCTCTGGGATGACCATCGACTCCCAGCAGCAACAACAGCAGCGCCAGCAGCAGTAGGCGTTACACGCAAGGATGCATCGGAGGAATCCCAGGCAGGAGAGGACTCATCAGAATTGCCAGTGACATTGCCTGCAGGACTATTGGCATTCCTGGGGAAGGAGGAAATTGACACTGAGGGAGTTGGTGGGGTGGTTTGCGTGAGCTTGGTTACAAGAGGAAGGGATTTACTGGTCAGTGGACTGCTTCCGCTGTCACCCAAAGTTTTTGAACTTGTCACTGACTTATTATGAATGCGCTGCAGGTGACGTATAAGGGAGGATGTTCCGAGGTGGTTAACGTCCTTACCCCTACTTATTACAGCTTGACAAAGGGAACACACGGCTTGACACCTGTTGTCCGCATTTCTGTTGAAATAGTTCCACACCGAAGAGCTGATTTTTATGGTAATTTCACCAGGCATGTCAACGGCCATATTCCTCCCACGGACAACAGGTGTCTCCCCGGGTGCCTGACTTAAACAAACCACCTCACCATCAGAATCCTCCTGGTCAATTTCCTCCCCAGCGCCAGCAACACCCATATCCTCCTCATCCTGGTGTACTTCAACACTGACATCTTCAATCTGACTATCAGGAACTGGACTGCGGGTGCTCCTTCCAGCACTTGCAGGGGGCGTGCAAATGGTGGAAGGCGCATGCTCTTCACGTCCAGTGTTGGGAAGGTCAGGCATCGCAACCGACACAATTGGACTCTCCTTGTGGATTTGGGATTTCGAAGAACGCACAGTTCTTTGCGGTGCTACTGCTTTTGCCAGCTTGAGTCTTTTCATTTTTCTAGCGAGAGGCTGAGTGCCTCCATCCTCATGTGAAGCTGAACCACTAGCCATGAACATAGGCCAGGGCCTCAGCCGTTCCTTGCCACTCCGTGTGGTAAATGGCATATTGGCAAGTTTACGCTTCTCCTCCGACAATTTTATTTTAGGTTTTGGAGTCCTTTTTTTACTGATATTTGGTGTTTTGGATTTGACATGCTCTGTACTATGACATTGGGCATCGGCCTTGGCAGACGACGTTGCTGGCATTTCATCGTCTCGGCCATGACTAGTGGCAGCAGCTTCAGCACGAGGTGGAAGTGGATCTTGATCTTTCCCTAATTTTGGAACCTCAACATTTTTGTTCTCCATATTTTAATAGGCACAACTAAAAGGCACCTCAGGTAAACAATGGAGATGGATGGATACTAGTATACAATTATGGACGGACTGCCGAGTGCCGACACAGAGGTAGCTACAGCCGTGAACTACCATACTGTGTCTGCTGCTAATATAGACTGGTTGATAAAGAGATGTCGTAGTATGTATGTATGAAGAAGAAAGAAAAAAAAACCACGGTTAGGTGGTATACAATTATGGACGGACTGCCGAGTGCCGACACAGAGGTAGCCACAGCCGTGAACTACCGTACTGTACTGTGTCTGCTGCTAATATAGACTGGTTGATAAAGAGATGTCGTAGTATGTATGTATGAAGAAGAAAGAAAAAAAAACCACGGGTAGGTGGTATACAATTATGGACGGACTGCCGAGTGCCGACACAGAGGTAGCCACAGCCGTGAACTACCGTACTGTACTGTGTCTGCTGCTAATATAGACTGGTTGATAAAGAGATGTAGTAGTATGTATGTATAAAGAAGAAAGAAAAAAAACCACGGGTAGGTGGTATACAATTATGGACGGACTGCCGAGTGCCGACACAGAGGTAGCCACAGCCGTGAACTACCGTACTGTACTGTGTCTGCTGCTAATATAGACTGGTTGATAAAGAGATGTCGTAGTATGTATGTATGAAGAAGAAAGAAAAAAAAACCACGGTTAGGTGGTATACAATTATGGACGGACTGCCGAGTGCCGACACAGAGGTAGCCACAGCCGTGAACTACCGTACTGTACTGTGTCTGCTGCTAATATAGACTGGTTGATAAAGAGATGTCGTAGTGTGTATGTATGAAGAAGAAAGAAAAAAAAACCACGGTTAGGTGGTATACATTTATGGACGGACTGCCGAGTGCCGACACAGAGGTAGCCACAGCCGTGAACTACCGTACTGTACTGTGTCTGCTGCTAATATAGACTGGTTGATAAAGAGATGTCGTAGTATGTATGTATGAAGAAGAAAGAAAAAAAAACCACGGTTAGGTGGTATACAATTATGGACGGACTGCCGAGTGCCGACACAGAGGTAGCCACAGCCGTGAACTACCGTACTGTACTGTGTCTGCTGCTAATATAGACTGGTTGATAAAGAGATGTCGTAGTATGTATGTATAAAGAAGAAAGAAAAAAAAACCACGGTTAGGTGGTATACAATTATGGACGGACTGCCGAGTGCCGACACAGAGGTAGCCACAGCCGTGAACTACCGTACTGTACTGTGTCTGCTGCTAATATAGACTGGTTGATAAAGAGATGTAGTAGTATGTATGTATAAAGAAGAAAGAAAAAAAACCCACGGGTAGGTGGTATACAATTATGGATGGACTGCCGAGTGCCGACACAGAGGTAGCTACAGCCGTGAACTACCGTACTGTGTCTGCTGCGACTGGATGATAAATAATGATATAAAAAATATATATATATCACTACTGCAGCCGGACAGGTATATATATTATATAATGACGGACCTGCTGGACACTGTCTGTCAGCAGAATGAGTTTTTTATAGAATAAAAAAAAAAACACCACACAAGTGAAGTCACACGACGAGTGTTTAACTTTTTCAGGCAATCACAATATAGTATACTACTAACTATACTGGTGGTCAGTGTGGTCAGGTCACTGGTCAGTCACACTGGCAGTGGCACTCCTGCAGCAAAAGTGTGCACTGTTTAATTTTAATATAATATGTACTCCTGGCTCCTGCTATAACCTATAACTGGCACTGCAGTGCTCCCCAGTCTCCCCCACAATTATAAGCTGTGTGAGCTGAGCACAGTCAGATATATAATATATACATAGATGATGCAGCACACTGGGCTGAGCAGTGCACACAGATATGGTATGTGACTGTCTTGTACTCCTGGCTCCTGCTATAACCTATAACTGGCACTGCAGTGCTCCCCAGTCTCCCCCACAATTATAAGCTGTGTGAGCTGAGCACAGTCAGATATATAATATATACATAGATGATGCAGGCATGCAGCACACTGGGCTGAGCAGTGCACACAGATATGGTATGTGACTGAGTCACTGTGTGTACCGTTTTTTTCAGGCAGAGAACGGATATATTAAATAAAACAACTGCACTGCTGGTGGTCACTGTGGTCAGTCACTAAACTCTGCACTCTCTTCTACAGTATCAGCCTCAGGTCAATCTCTCTCTCTCTCTCCTAATCTAAATGGAGAGGACGCCAGCCACGTCCTCTCCCTATCAATCTCAATGCACGTGTGAAAATGGCGGCGACGCTCGGCTCCTTATATAGAATCCGAGTCTCGCGATAGAATCCGAGTCTCGCGAGAATCCGACAGCGTCATGATGACGTTCGGGCGCGCTCGGGTTAACCGAGCAAGGCGGGAAGATCCGAGTCGCTCGGACCCGTGAAAAAAAACATGAAGTTCGTGCGGGTTCGGATTCAGAGAAACCGAACCCGCTCATCTCTAATTTAATCAGGTTTTAGTTGTAATCCATACAGTGTAAGACTAGTGAAAGGGAATCATTTTTGTTTCATATACAGCATGTTAACTGTTGTGTGGTTTAAATATCACAACACAACACAGTATATCCTACACACATTAATCTCTGTTTTAATTACTTATTTTGTATTACAAATTTTGTCACCTCAGTAGTAATTAAATAACAAATGTGCGGCATGATTGAATTTTCACTTTGGTTCTAGACATTGATGTCCAATAATGCTGTGCTGGTAGATATCATGAGACATATCTCTTGGGCTTTGCTCCTTCATACAATCTTCATTTTCTTCATATCTGACCTCTAGTGTTATTAGATGACTTCTACACAGATAAAAATTGTATATTTCATTATCAAGACAGGAGGGTATTTAGAGGGTTACAGAGAGGATCGTTTCATAAAATGTTCCTCAAGGCTCAGAAATGCCTCATCATACATAAAATATTTTGTTATCATAAGCAGGAATTAACTGAGGAACAAACAGCGTACAGGCTTTTATCTAATCATGGGGATGGAATTTCCGGCCTTCACACCCAGCTACAGTATGACCCTGTATTTTTTTTACATAAAAATAGAAATATAAGAGTTTTATTAATGACTTGTGCATAAATGGGGTGTAACACACTTCAGTGATTAGTGTTAACCTTTATTTCTAAGCCATGTTGGAAAACAGGCATCTACTACTATGTATTAGGATTGGTGGTCTAAAGTACTTTTAAGCACTGTAAACCATGGTTAAATTAACTCCAAAGGCTAAGCCCACCAGTCCAACTGTCTTTGCAATACAGCACTGTATTTAAGCTAGAAGTCTATGCATACCTCCCAACTATCCCGATTTTGGCAGGACAGGCCCGTTTTCCAGGCGTGACATTTCAATCGGCTCTTTTGCGCTCATCCCGCTGCCTGCATGCCGGCGGTCAGGATACTAGCATAACATACTACCACTGATCAGAGGCCCAAGGGAGGTAAAGTATGTACAGTATGTAGTGGAAGGAAGGATTGATTAGTAATTTAATTTAATTTGTTTGATTTAAAAAAATTATAAATAATCACTGGGGGCATCAGTGACGGTCTTTAAAGCATAGACAAGAATTTTTATTGGTTATATTATTGCACTAATCTGACTTTTACTAATCCAACTTTTACTTTTTCTTTGATTTTACATGCCCTGAATTAAGCCATCTATGCCTCTCCTCTCAATTGTTTGTCCTCCATATCCATCAAGTATCAACAAACACAAACTAAGTGGGGTACAGCGCACACTACAGTTAGTACAAAAAATGTACCAACTACAGCGTCACACAATATGTGTATGAGTCAGAGGTAATAATCGAACGCTACGGTTTAATTTCACCAACACTGTCGCACAATACGTGTATGAGTAGGAAATAAAATATATTACTGTGGTACCACCTTCACCTACAGCAGGGGTGGGGAACCTCAGGCCCGAGGGCCGTATAAGGCCCGCAGAGCCACTTGATCCGGCCCGGCCAGGCTTACCTAGCCGGGGTGCCCGCTGAGATTTTGTTACTAGTGGGCGCCTGGCTACTTACCCTTAGTAACAACCGGAGGCAGGAGCTCACTCCTGAGCTCCGGCTTCCGGCTCTGGCAGTGTGCGTGTGCTGCTGTGCGGTGCAATGGGAGAGATGTCATGACTTCTCTCCCATGGTTCTGAGGAGTGAGTGGCCAGGCGGAGGGCAACGGTCCGGAAACAGGAGCGGGGCTGGTGAGTATTGTGTTTTTTTCTTTTAATGTATGTGTGTAAGTGTCAATACTAGGGGTCATATCTAATGGGGCATAACAACTGACTGGTGGCATATCTAATGGGGCATAACAAGTGATGGGGCATATCTAATGGGGCATAACAAGTGACTGGTGGCTTATCTAATGGGGCATAACAAGTGACTGGTGGCATATCTAATGGGGCATAACAGGTGACTGGGGGCATACTTACTGGGGGCAAATCTACTGGGGCATAACAAGTGACTGGGGGTATATCTACTGGGGGCATAACTACTGACTGGGGGCATATCTACTGGGGCATATCTATTGGGGGCAGATCTATTGGGGGCAGGCTCGTTTTTAAGTTAATAATTTTTGTATGGCCCCCGAAGGATTTTATAAATATCCAAATGGCCCTTGGTAGAAAAAAGGTTCCTCACCCCTGACCTACAGCATCACACAAAATGTGAATGAATCAAAAATGGTAATTGAACACTGCGGTTGACCTTCACCAACAGCATCGCACAATACATGCACGAGTAGGAAATAATAATATACTGCGGTCTGACCGGTAGTGTCACAGTACTTATGAAAATAAAAATTGTATAGTACACTGGCGTACAGCACAAACTATTTTTTTTTTATAATTGAAGGCTTTTTGTTTTTAGCTTTTATTATTTTAATTTTACGCTGGGGCGGAGCCCTGGATGGATGGGCAGATCACCCCTTTCAGATACCGCAGACAGAGCACCCTGGATTGATAACAGCAAAGCAGACAGAGCACCCCAACTGATACAGCAGAGCAGACACAAAGCACTCCTTTCAGCTACACCTGCCACACGCCAAAATAACACAGTACAGACAGACACATCCATCCAGTATACGCTCCGCAGCCAAAGTGAAGATGGCACCGATCACCAGGTACCTTTATGGAATCCAAAATTCGCAAGAATTCGACAGCGGGAAGGTGACGTTCGGCCTTGCTTTGGGATCCCGAGCCGGACTTGTATCTATGGTCTCCACTGTGTGCAGTTTGCATTTTCTGTGTGTGTGTTTCCTTTGAGTGCTCTGTTCTCATTTCACACTGTTCTCATCCCTACATACTGGTAAGCACAGTCTCCTGTGTGCAGGGCCGGATTAAGACCTATTGGGGCCCCGGGTAGCAAAGGTGTGGGGGCGCCCACCAATAAAATTGACTGCACGCAGCCTCTGTCAATACGATGCCCCTTAGTGGAGTAGGCGAGAGAGTAAGGGGTGTGAGAGACAAAAAGGGTGTCAGGGAGAGAGAAAGAGAGAGGGGGAATTGAGGGAGACAGAGAGGGGGAAGAACGAGAAGAGGGGTCAGGGAGAGAGAGAGGGTGTTAGAGAGAGAGAGGGTATTAGGGAAAACGTGGGAATGAGACAAAAGTGTGTTAGAGAGAGAGAGAGAGAGAGAGGGAGAGAGATATAGACGATGTCAGGGAGACAGATAGAGACAGAGAGGAACAAAAGAGAGAAAGAGGGTGTCAGTGAGAGAGAGAAAGAACCTGAGAGTGAGGGGGAAGCAAGAGAGTGTCATGGAGAGAGGAGAAAGAGAGGGTGTCAGAAAGAGAGAGAGAAAAAGGTTGTCAAGGAAGGAAACGGGAGCAAGAGAGAGAGGTAGAGAGTCAGAGGGAGAGAGGAGGCAAGATAGTACTAAGAGCGAAAGAGAGAGTGTCAGGGATGGCGAGAGAGACAGTCAGAGACAGGGAGAGAGGGGAGCAAGAGAGAGCATGTCAGGGAAAATGAGCGGGAAGCGACAGAGAGAGGGCATGTCAAGGAGAGAAAAAGAAAATGGGAGAGAGACAGAGAGGGAAGGGAGAGAGAGGGGGTATCAGAGAGAGGGAAGGGGAGTGAGTGGGAGAGAGAGGGGAGTGTCAGTGAAAGAGAGAGAGCGATAGGGGAACAAGGTAGAGAGGGTGTAAGGGAGGGAGAGACAGAGTGAGAGGGGGGAACGAGAGACAGAGATAGAGAAAGAGGGGAGCAAGAGAAAGGAAGACAGATAGGGAAGAGGAAGGGGAGAGAGGGTGTCAGGGAGGGAGAGAGAAGGGAGCAGGAGAGAGAGAGAGGGTGCAAGGGAAAGAGAGGGGTTGTTATGGGAGGAAGAGAGAGAGAGGAGCAAGGGAATGAGGGTGTCAGGGAGTGAGAGAAAGATTGAGAGGGGGGAACAAGAGAGAGGGAGAGAGAGTGTCAGAAGTGAGAGAGAGCAGAGTAAGAGAGAGAGGAAGAGAAAGAGGTTGTCGGAGTGAGAGAGAAGGGAACAAGCAAGTGAAACAGAGGGAGAGGGAGGCAGAAAAAGAGCAGGAAAAACTACCTGTTCCGTTCAGCTCCAGCAGAATTAGATCACTGTCTGATGGGGGCAGGCACTTCACTGTGTTTGGCCCCGCCCCCTTGCCCATACACCCGTGAATCACGGCATTATGTCTGCAAGGGGGCGGAGCTTACTGTAGAGATGGAGTTGTCTCCGTCTCAAATAAAAAAAACAATTGTGCTGCTAGGATTTGCTCTGAGCCGACCAAGCAGGGTGCAAGGGGGCTGAAGCGGGGCAGTGTTTGCCAGTGTGTGGGGGTCCCCGATGTTTGGGTGCCCCTGGACGGCCACCCCATCTGCCCCGCCTATAATCTGGCTCTGCCTGTGTGAGTAATGTGAGTGGTTACATATTCTATTAAAGCACTAGAGGGCTCAGACTCTACTGCGCATGCAGATCACCGGGAAAGTGGCAAGGCTGCCAGTTTCCCTGTGATTTCTCTTCTGTGCATGTGCAGAACATGGGGGGTCATTCCGAGTTGTTCGCTCGTTGCCGATTTTCGCTATATTGTGATTAGTTGCTTACTGCGCATGCGCAAGGTTCGCAGAGCGCATGCGCTTAGTTATTTTACACAAAAGTTAGGTATTTTACTCACGGCATAACGAGGATTTTTCATCGTTCTGGTGATCGTACTGTGATTGACAGGAAGTGGGTGTTTCTGGGCTGGAAACTTGCCGTTTTCTGGGCGTGTGCGATAAAACGCTGGCGTTTCTGGGAAAAACGCGGGAGTGTCTGAAGAAACGGGGGAGTGTCTGGGCGAACGCTGGGTGTGTTTGTGACGTAAAACCAGGAACGAAACTGACTGAACTGATCGCAATGGCTGAGTAAGTCTGGAGCTACTCAGAAACTGCTAAGAAATTTCTATTCGCAATTCTGCTAATCTTTCATTCGCAATTCTGCTAAGCTAAGATACACTCCCAGGGGGCTGCGGCTTAGCGTGTGCAATGCTGCTAAAAGCAGCTAGCGAGCGAACAACTCGGAATGAGGGCCATGGTGAAGATGGCTGCTGCAGTTTTTTCACAGTGATTCCACACCACTACTGACGTTGACGTAGGACTCCAGAGGGGTAAGTATTCCAAAAATGGGTGCAGCGTGTGCGGTGGGGGCCCCCTCTGGTCTCAGGGGCCGTGTGCACCGCACACACTGCATCCATTCTAGATTCACCAGTGGTTCATATACATAGGCGTGTGCACGGGGGGTCCCTGTGCGCACAGGCACCCCCTAATGTCCGGCACCCCCCGCATGCCTGCAGCACAGTGATCACATGCTGCTCATGTTCCTCCTCCCTCACCCACTGCGCCCGCCGTGCCCGCCGCACAGTCAGGAGTCAGAACTGACTGTGACTGACCGGCAGCAGCACTGGGTGACAGTGGATGCGATGCGGTGCACTGAAGTACAAAGCTTCACCCCGCGCCGCAATGTGACATCACACCGCCCGCCCACCTGCCCTCGCACTCTCTCTCCCTCTCTCTATTGCGTGCCACTGCTACCACAGCCGCACAGCATGGCGTTCCTCTCTGGTGGAGTCGAGGACGAGGACCCGGAGGCAAATTCAGCTCAACACAGACGGTTCAGTGACTGCCACGCTCAGCTCAGTCTGTGACTAAAGTAAGTAAAGTACTGTGCTGCAGCTGAGCCTGTTCCTGTTTTTTTTATATATATATACTGTACATGAAGTTGACCCCCCCCAAAAAAAATAAATAAAAAAAAATAAACAAATCTGTAAGTGTACTCTGGGAAAAAAAACTTAAAGAGCAGAAAAGTAGGGTTATAAAAATATATCAGCTGAGCCAAGCTCTTAGTAGTTTCCTGCGAGGGGTTTTGGTATCTGGCACTGGGGCATACCATGTGGCGTAATGTGAATTTGACTAAAACCACGTGGCGTAATGTGAATGTGGTTCATATCGTGTGGCATAATGTGAATTTGGCGCATACTGTGTGGCGTAATGTGAATTTGGTTCATACCATGTGGCGTTATGTGAATTTCAGCTCATACTGTGTGGTATAATGTGAATTTATACTCATACTGTGTGGCATAATGTGAATTTACGCTCATACTGTGTGGCGTAATATAAATTTCGGCTCATGCTGTGGGGCGTAATGTGAATTTTAGCTCATACCGTGTGGCATAATGTGAATTTCAGCTCATACCTTGTGGCGTAATGTGAATTTCAGCTCATACCATGAGGCATAATGTGAATTTCAGCTCATATCGTGTAGTGTAGTGTAGTGTGAATTTCAGCTCAGACCATGTGGCGTAATGTGAATTTATGCTCATACCGTGTGGCGTAATGTGATTTTACACTCATACCAGGTGGCTTAATGTGAATTTATGCTCATACTGTGTAGTGATGTGCACCGGAAATTTTTCGGGTTTTGGTTTTGGATTCGGTTCCGCGGCCGTGTTTTGGATTCGGACGCGTTTTGGCAAAACCTCCCTGAAATTTTTTTGTCGGATTCGGGTGTGTTTTGGATTCGGGTGTTTTTTTACAAAAAACCCTCAAAAACAGCTTAAATCATAGAATTTGGGGGTCATATTGATTCCATAGTATTATTAACCTCAATAACCACAATTTCCACTCATTTTCAGTCTATTCTGAACACCTCACAATATTATTTTTAGTCCTAAAATTTGCACCGAGGTCGCTGGATGGCTAAGCTAAGCGACCCAAGTGGCCGACACAAACACCTGGCCCATCTCGGAGTGGCACTGCAGTGTCAGACAGGATGGCACTTCAAAAAAATAGTCCCCAAACAACACATGATGCAAAGAATAAAAGAGGTGCACCAAGGTCGCTGGATGGCTAAGCTAAGCGACCCAAGTGGCCGACACAAACACCTGGCCCATCTAGGAGTGGCACTGCAGTGTCAGACAGGATGGCACTTCAAAAAAATAGTCCCCAAACAGCACATGATGCAAAGAAAAAAAGAGGCGCACCAAGGTTGCTGTGTGACTAAGCTAAGCAACACAAGTGGCCGACACAAACACCTGGCCCATCTAGGAGTGGCACTGCAGTGTCAGGCAGGATGGCACTTCAAAAAAATTGTCCCCAAACAGCACATGATGCAAAGAAAAATGAAAGAAAAAAGAGGTGCAAGATGGAATTGTCCTTGGGCCCTCCCACCCACCCCACCCTTATGTTGTATAAACAGGACATGCACACTTTAACGAACCCATAATTTCAGCGACAGGGTCTGCCACACGACTGTGACTGAAATGACTGGTTGGTTTGGGCCCCCACCAAAAAAGAAGCAATCAATCTCTCCTTGCACAAACTGGCTCTACAGAGGCAAGATGTCCACCTCATCATCATCATCCTCCGATTCCTCACCCCTTTCACTGTATACATCCCCCTCCTCACAGATTATTAATTCGTCCCCACTGGAAGCCACCATATCAGATCCCTGTGTACTTTCTGGAGGCAATTGCTGCTGGTGAATGTCTCCACGGAGGAATTGATTATAATTCATTTTGATGAACATCATCTTCTCCACATTTTCTGGAAGTAACCTCCTACGCCGATTGCTGACAAGGTGAGCGGCTGCACTAAACACTCTTTTGGAGTACACACTGGAGGGAGGGCAACTTAGGTAGAATAAAGCCAGTTTGTGCAAGGGCCTCCAAATTGCCTCTTTTTCCTGCCAGTATACGTACGGACTGTCTGACGTGCCTACTTGGATGCGGTCACTCATATAATCCTCCACCATTCTTTCAATGGTGAGAGAATCATATGCAGTGACAGTAGACGACATGTCAGTAATCGTTGGCAGGTCCTTCAGTCCGGACCAGATGTCAGCACTCGCTCCAGACTGCCCTGCATCACCGCCAGCGTGTGGGCTCGGAATTCTTAGCCTTTTCCTCGCACCCCCAGTTGCGGGAGAATGTGAAGAAGGAGATGTTGACGGGTCACGTTCCGCTTGACTTGACAATTTTCTCACCAGCAGGTCTTTGAACCTCTGCAGACTTGTGTCTGCCAGAATGAGAGATAAAACGTAGGTTTTAAATCTAGGATCGAGCACGGTGGCCAAAATGTAGTGCTCTGATTTCAACAGATTGACCACCCGTGAATCCTGGTTAAGCGAATTAAGGGCTCCATCCACAAGTCCCACATGCCTAGCGGAATCGCTCTGTTTTAGCTCCTCCTTCAATGTCTCCAGCTTCTTCTGCAAAAGCATGATGAGGGGAATGACCTGACTCAGGCTGGCAGTGTCTGAACTGACTTCACGTGTGGCAAGTTCAAAGGGTTGCAGAACCTTGCACAACGTTGAAATCATTCTCCACTGCGTTTGAGTCAGGTGCATTCCCCCTCCTTTGCCTATATCGTGGGAAGATGTATAGGCTTGAATGGCCTTTTGCTGCTCCTTCATCCTCTGAAGCATATAGAGGGTTGAATTCCACCTCGTTACCACCTCTTGCTTCAGATGATGGCAGGGCAGGTTCAGGAATGTTTGGTGGTGCTCCAGTCTTCGGCACGCGGTGGCTGAATGCCGAAAGTGGCCCGCAATTCTTCGGGCCACCGACTGCATCTCTTGCACGCCCCTGTCATTTTTTAAATAATTCTGCACCACCAAATTCAATGTATGTGCAAAGCATGGGACGTGCTGGAATTTGCCCAGATGTAATGCACGCACAATATTGCTGGCGTTGTCCAATGTCACAAATCCCCAGGAGAGTCCAATTGGGGTAAGCCATTCTGCGATGATGTTCCTCAGTTTCCGTAAGAGGTTGTCAGCTGTGTGCCTCTTATGGAAAGCGGTGATACAAAGCGTAGCCTGCCTAGGAACGAGTTGGCGTTTGCGAGATGCTGCTACTGGTGCCGCCGCTGCTGTTCTTGCTGCGGGAGGCAATACATCTACCCAGTGGGCTGTCACAGTCATATAGTCCTGAGTCTGCCCTGCTCCACTTGTCCACATGTCCGTTGTTAATTGGACATTGGGTACAACTGCATTTTTTAGGACACTGGTGACTCTTTTTCTGACGTCTGTGTACATTTTCGGTATCGCCTGCCTAGAGAAATAGAACCTAGAAGGTATTTGGTACCGGGGATACAGTACCTCAATCAAGTCTCTAGTTGCCTCTGAATTACCGGAACCACGTTTCTCACCGCCCAGGCTGCCAAGGCCTGAGTTATCCGCTTTGCAGCAGGATGACTGCTGTGATATTTCATCTTCCTCGCAAAGGACTGTTGGACAGTCAATTGCTTACTGGAAGTAGTACAAGTGGTCTTCCGACTTCCCCTCTGGGATGACGATCGACTCCCAGCAGCAACAACAGCAGCGCTAGCAGCAGTAGGCGTTACACGCAAGGATGCATCGGAGGAATCCCAGGCAGGAGAGGACTCATCAGACTTGCAAGTGACATGGCCTGCCGGACTATTGGCTTTCCTGTGTAAGGTGGAAATTGACACTGAGGGAGTTGGTGGTGTGGTTTGCAGGAGCTTGGTTACAAGAGGAAGGGATTTAGTGGTCAGTGGACTGCTTCCGCTGTCATCCAAAGTTTTTGAACTTGTCACTGACTTATGATGAATGCGCTGCAGGTGACATATAAGGGAGGATGTTCCGAGGTGGTTAACGTCCTTACCCCTACTTATTACAGCTTGACAAAGGCAACACACGGCTTGACACCTGTCCGCATTTGTGTTGAAATAATTCCACACCGAAGAGCTGATTTTTTTTGTATTTTGACCAGGCATGTCAATGGCCATATTCGTCCCACGGACAACAGGTGTCTCCCCGGGTGCGTGACTTAAACAAACCACCTCACCATCAGAATCCTCCTTGTCAATTTCCTCCCCAGCGCCAGCAACACCCATATCCTCATCCTGGTGTACTTCAACAGTGACATCTTCAATTTGACTATCAGGAACTGGACTGCGGGTGCTCCTTCCAGCACTTGCAGGGGGCGTGCAAATGGTGGAAGGAGCAAGCTCTTCCCGTCCAGTGTTGGGAAGGTCAGGCATCGCAACCGACACAATTGGACTCTCCTTGGGGATTTGTGATTTAGAATAACGCACAGTTCTTTGCTGTGCTTTTGCCAGCTTAAGTCTTTTCATTTTTCTAGCGAGAGGATGAGTGCTTCCATCCTCATGTGAATCTGAACCACTAGCCATGAACATAGGCCAGGGCCTCTGCCGTTCCTTGCCACTCCGTGTTGTAAATGGCATATTGGCAAGTTTACGCTTCTCATCAGACGCCTTAAATTTTGATTTTTGTGTCATTTTACTGAACTTTTGTTATTTGGATTTTACATGCTCTCTACTATGACATTGGGCATCGGCCTTGGCAGACGACGTTGATGGCATTTCATCGTCTCGGCCATGACTAGTGGCAGCATCTTCAGCACGAGGTGGAAGTGGATCTTGATCTTTCCCTATTTTAACCTCCACATTTTTGTTCTCCATTTTTTAATGTGTGGAATTATATGCCAGTATCAATAGCAATGGCCTACTACTATATACACTGCGCACAACTGAAATGCACCACAGGTATGGATGGATAGTATACTTGACGACACAGAGGTAGGTACAGCAGTGGCCTACTGTACCGTAATGCTATATATTATATACTGGTGGTCAGCAAACTGTGCAAAACTGAAATGCACCACAGGTATGGATGGATAGTATACTTGACGACACAGAGGTAGGTACAGCAGTGGCCTACTGTACCGTAATGCTATATATTATATACTGGTGGTCAGCAAACTGTGCAAAACTGAAATGCACCACAGGTATGGATGGATAGTATACTTGACGACACAGAGGTAGGTACAGCAGTGGCCTACTGTACCGTAATGCTATATATTATACACTGGTGGTCAGCAAACTGTGCAAAACTGAAATGCACCACAGGTATGAATGGATAGTATACTTGACGACACAGAGGTAGGTACATCAGTGGCCTACTGTACCGTCCGTAATGCTATATATTATATACTGGTGGTCAGCAAACTGTGCAAAACTGAAATGCACCACAGGTATGGATTGATAGTATACTTGACGACACAGAGGTAGGTACAGCAGTGGCCTACTGTACCGTAATGCTATATATTATATACTGGTGGTCAGCAAACTGTGCAAAACTGAAATGCACCAAAGGTATGGATGGATAGTATACTTGACGACACAGAGGTAGGTAGAGCAGTGGCCTACTGTACCGTCCGTAATGCTATATATTATATACTGGTGGTCAGCAAACTGTGCAGAACTGAAATGCACCACAGGTATGGATGGATAGTATACTTGACAACACAGAGGTAGGTACAGCAGTGGCCTACTGTACCGTAATGCTATATATTATAAACTGGTGGTCAGCAAACTGTGCAAAACTGAAATGCACCACAGGTATGAATGGATAGTATACTTGACGACACAGAGGTAGGTACAGCAGTGGCCTACTGTCCCGTAATGCTATATATTATATACTGGTGGTCAGCAAACTGTGCAAAACTGAAATGCACCACAGGTATGGATGGATAGTATACTTGACGACACAGAGGTAGGTACAGCAGTGGCCTACTGTACCGTGATGCTATATATTATATACTGGTGGTCAGCAAACTGTGCAAAACTGAAATGCACCACAGGTATGGATGGATAGTATACTTGACGACACAGAGGTAGGTAGGTACAGCAGTGGCCTACTGTACCGTCCGTAATGCTATATATTATATACTGGTGGTCAGCAAACTGTGCAAAACTGAAATGCACCACAGGTATGGATGGATAGTATACTTGACGACACAGAGGTAGGTACAGCAGTGGCCTACTGTACCGTAATGCTATATATTATATACTGGTGGTCAGCAAACTGTGCAAAACTGAAATGCACCACAGGTATGGATGGACAGTATACTTGACGACACAGAGGTAGGTACAGCAGTGGCCTACTGTACCGTAATGCTATATATTATATACTGGTGGTCAGCAAACTTTGCAAAACTGAAATGCACCACAGGTATGGATGGATAGTATACTTGACAACACAGAGGTAGGTACAGCAGTGGCCTTCTGTACCGTACTCCTATATATTATATACTGGTGGTCAGCAAAATTATGCACTGTACTCCTACTATATACTACAATGCAGCACAGATATGGAGTGTTTTTCAGGCAGACAACGTATACTGGTGGTCACTGGTCAGCAAAACTCTGCACTGTACTCCTCCTATATAATACAGCTGCTCCCCAGTCCCCACAATTAAGCAGTGTGAGCACAGATATATGCAGCACACTGAGCACAGATATGGAGTGTTTTTAAGGCAGACAACGTATGCTGGTGGTCACTGTCAGCAAAACTCTGCACTGTACTCCTCCTATATAATACAGCTGCTCCCCAGTCCCCACAATTAAGCAGTGTGAGCACAGATATATGCAGCACACTGAGCACAGATATGGAGTGTTTTTCATGCAGACAACGTATACTGGTGGTCACTGTCAGCAAAACTCTGCACTGTACTCCTCCTATATAATACAGCTGCTCCCCAGTCCCCACAATTAAGCAGTGTGAGCACAGATATATGCAGCACACTGAGTACAGATATGGAGTGTTTTTCAGGCAGACAACGTTTACTGGTGGTCACTGTCAGCAAAACTCTGCACTGTACTCCTCCTATATAATACAGCTGCTCCCCAGTCCCCACAATTAAGCAGTGTGAGCACAGATATATGCAGCACACTGAGCACAGATAAGGAGCGTTTTTTTTCAGGCAGAGAACGGATAAAACTGGTGGTCACTGATCAGCAAAACTCTGCACTGTACTCCTCCTATATTATACAGCTGCTCCCCAGTCCCCACAATTAAGATATAAGCAAGCACAAATATTTGCATCAACAATGAATAAACGGAGAGGATGCCAGCCACGTCCTCTCCCTAACATTTCCAATGCACGAGTGAAAATGGCGGCGACGTGCGGCTGCTTATATAGAATCCGAATCTCGCGAGTATCCGACAGCGGGATGATGACGTTCGGGCGCGCTTGGGTTAACCGAGCCATGCGGGAGAATCCGAGTATGCCTCGGACCCGTGTAAAATGGGTGAAGTTCGGGGGGGTTCGGTTTCCGAGGAACCGAACCCGCTCATCACTAATACTGTGTGGCATAATGTGAATTTCAACTCATACTGTGTGACGTAATGTGAATAAGGAGTAACTGGTGAGCATGGGGACCTGTGTCCTGTGGACGAGGAGTCTGATGGCATAGAAAGAGGCAGATGTGGCTCTAATGCCACATGTGTAAATTTTTAACTTTACTTGTGTTATAAAACTCAAACGTTCGCCCCCCTAAATCTCCCGTACTTTTCTGAGTGTCTAACTTAAAATCAGTGTGTTGGTGCTGGGCGGTGCAAGGGGTGGGGTGTGTGTAGAGGGGAATTTATATGCACCTAGACCCACCACTCTCTAGTTCCACCTCTGGGTCAGGGATAGTTTGGGGAAGTGTAAGCAGCGATAGGGTGCAGCGGCAGCTAGGACTAAGGGTTATGCCATAGCGGGCAATCAGTACCAGCTGATGGTCGCACTATTATGTTTTATTTTATTTCTCTGGGGTGTATTATATTTACTTTATTAGGAACTAGGGAGAAATTAGTTTACGCCATGTGATTTTACTGAGGGAATGTGAAATAGTGATAGACACGCCCCTGGGCGGCGCTAACTACGCCCAAAAGGCGGCACTAGATACTCCTAAAAGGCGGTGCTAGACGCGCCCCTCCGGCGGTGCACCCTCTAATAACATTAGCTGCGCACGCCTATGTTCATATATCAAGGGCAATATGTACAGTAATTGCCTGCGAGATGCAAGCTGTTTGGAAATTCTGCGAGTATGCCCGTATTTTTAAAGCGGCAATCATTTACAAGGCAAAAACCAGGTATGGAAACTTCAAATAAATCTAGTTTTATTTGAAGTTTCCATAAATATATAAGAACAGCTTTTATGACCACTATTATTCAAATAAGCATATAGTGGGTCAGTTACTTACGGTGTCCGATCCTTAGTAGCCAAAGCAAGCGCTTTCAATGAAAATGCATCTGACAGTGAGGTTCACAATTTTCCCTACTGCTCTATAATTCATTTTGAGAACTACATTGATTTAAAGATCATTGCCTGCTGGTTCCAAAGTAATTACATTCTCAAAATTAAAAATAGATAAAATTGTGACCTATCTGTAGAAATCCCACCAAGACATGTTGGCACTTGTGATGATCAATTTGCGTTTAATTATTGCTGCTGTTAGCAATGGGGTAAACAGCAGCAATGCAATTATTGCTGATACAAGATATGTTTACATTATTATGACTAGAGAGATTGAAGGGCTTGCGGTGCAGTTCTGGCTATCAAGTTACATTGCGGGAAATGTTTCACACCTCTGCATGTGAAACATTAATATGAAATCAAATTTTCTGTGTGGGTAACAAATGACACAAAAATAATGAATTCTTACAAAGATATAACAGATAATTGCGTCTCAGCTTTCGAACAAAGATGTTCTCTAGATTTAGAAAAATTGCTAATTCACACTCCCAACCCCTCTTTTTACAGGAGTACAGACTGGCGCAGTGTCAGAAAAGGAAGTTTAGTCATAGCCATAGATTGCTATGGGCAGATGTATTAAGCCTTGGAGAGTGGTAAAGTTGAGACAGATAAAGTACCAGCCAATCAGCTCCGGTCATTTTTCAAACACAGCCTATAACATGGTAGTTAGGAGCTGATTGGTTGGTACTTTATCTCTCTGCACTTTATCGCTTTCAACGGTACATGGGAAATAATTCAGACCTGATCGCTCGCTAGCATTTTTTGCAGCGCTGCGATCAGGTCAGACCTGCGCATGCGTATGCACCGGAAGGACAGGAAGAAGGCGTTTGTGGGTGTCAACTGACCATTTTCTGGGAGTGGTTGGAAAACGCAGGTGTGTCCAAGCATTTGCAGGGCGGGTGTCTGACGTCAATTCCGGTCCTGGACAGGCTGAAGTGATCGCAGCGGCTGAGTAAGTCCTTGGCTACTCAGAAACTGCACAAAATCTTTTTGTACCGGTCGGCTGCACATGCGATCGCACACTTGTACAGCTAAAATACATTCCCCGGTGGACGGCACTATGTGAACGCAGGACTGTGAAAAATAGCTAGCGAGTGATCATGTCTGAATTACCCCCATAGTACATCTTCCCCATAACACTGAAAAATTCTATATTGCCGTGATGCAGATGTCTCCTCACACACCTAGCATCTATACAGCATACAGCGCAAGACACTTGGAGCAACTGAGCCGCACTGAGAGGTGTAGCGATCTATTTCTTTACATTTTGTCTTCTATTCGCATCTCAGATATAGCGAAACATCACTAAAATTTTACTAGTGACACTGGGCTGCACCTGTAACCGCACAAGAAATAGTTTTAAGCATAAGCAAAGTCGCAGATGAAGCACAGTGGAAATTGGTGTGAGATAAAGCTGCAACCGCTACATTGTAGCACTTCGTATACAGATTCAGACTCAGTCGCACACAGATCTACAAATATCGCATATAAAATTAGCCAGTGTAATCTAACAATATAGTTTTTCGCTCCCAGTTATAAGGTGCACATTTTGGGCAAGAGAGGAGCTATACGTGGCCGAGCCACTCGGTACCTGGTGCGCCGATGTGCGGCGGGCACTTTTTGTGTTTTGTGTTTTGGTTTTGGTTCTGGTTCCATCCTCGTGTTTTGGATCTGGATTGGTTTTGCCATAACTACCCTCTCGTGTTTTGGTTTTGGTTTTGGATCTGGATGATTTTTGAAAAAAACATAAAAATAGCTAAAATCACAGAATTTAGGGGTAATTTTGATCCTACGGTATTATTAAGCTCAATAACATTCATTTCCACTCATTTCCAGTCTATTCTGAACACCTCACGATATTGTTTTTAGGCCAAAAGGTTGCACTGAGGTGGCTGTATGACTTAGCTAAGCGACACAAGTGAGCGGCACAAACACCAGGCCCACCTAGGATTGGCACTGCAGAGGCAGACAGGATGGCACTTAAAAAAACTAGTCCCCAAACAGCACATCATGCAAAGAAGTAAAAGAGGTGCAATGAGGCAGCTGTATAACTAAACTAAACTAAGCTACACAAGTATGCGGCAAAAACACCTGGCCCATCTTGGAGTGGCAATGAAGTCCCACTGCATTAATGGCGGATACCGGATGCACATCTAACACCAATATAGCTGTCAATGCATCCGTTTTCTGCTTTGCCACAGGATGACTGCTGTCATATTTCATCTTCCTCACAAAGGACTGTTGGACAGTAATTTGCTTAGTTGAAGTAGTACAAATGGTCTTTCGACTTCCCCTCTGGGATGTCGATTGACTCCTAGCAACAACAACAGCAGCAGCAGTAGGAGGAACTGGTTCTTGATCTTTCCTTATTTAATCCTCCAAACTTTTGTTCTCCATTATTTTTCTGGTGTTATATAACAAGGACCCTCATTCTGAATTGATCACTCGCTAGCTGTTTTTAGCAGCCGTGCAAACGCATAGTTGCTGCCCACGGGGGAGTGTTTTTTCGCTTTGCAAGTGTGCGAACGCCTGTGCAGCCGAGCTCTGCAAAAACATTTTGCGCAGTTGTGCAGACTGTCCAACAGTCCTATGCGAGGAAGATGAAATATGACAGCAGTCATCCTGTTGCAAAGCAGAAAACTGAGGACTTGACAGCTATATTGGTGTTAGACGTGCGTCCGGTATCCGCCATTAATGCAGTGGGACTTCAGTGCCACTCCTAGATGGGCCAGGTGATTCCTCCTAGTGCTGAAGCTGCTGCCACTAGTCATGACATAGACAATGAAATGCAATCAACGTTGTCTGCCAAGGCCAATGCCCAATGTGATAGTAGAGGGCATGTAAAATCCAAAAAGCCAAAGTTCAGTAAAAAGACCCCCAAAAAATAAACTGAAATGGTCTGAGGAGAAACATAAACTTGCCAATATGCCATTTACGACACGGAGTGGCAAGGAACGGCTAAGGCCCTGGCCTATGTTCATGACTAGTGGTTCAGCTTCACATGACGATGGAAGCCCTCATCCTCCCGCTAGAAAAATGTTAAGTGTTAAGCTGGCAAAAGCACAGCAAAGAACTGTGCGTTCTAAGATGGTATCACAAATACCCAAGGAGAGTCCAAGTGTGTCGGCGGTTGCGATGCCTGACCTTCCCAACACTGGACGGGAAGAGATGGCTCCTTCCACCAATTGCATGCCCTCTGCAAGTGCTGGAAGTAGGAGTCACAGTCCAGTTTCTGATATTCAAGTTGAAGATGTCACTGTTGAAGTACACCAAGATGAGGATATGGGTGTTGCTGGCACTGAGGAGAAAGTTGACGATGAGGATTCTGGTGGTGATGTGGTTTATTTAAATCAGGCACCGGGGGAGACACCTGTTGTCCATGGGATGAATAAGCCCATTGTGATGCCTGGGCAAAATACCAGAAAAGCCACCTCTTCAGTGTGCAATTATTTCTCCACAAATCCGGAAAACAGGTGTCTAGCCGTGTGTTGCCTCTGTCAATCTGTAATAAGTAGGGGTAAGGACGTTAACCACCTAGGAACATCCTCCCTTATACGTCACTTGCTGCTGAATTGTGATGAATGCCATCAGAAGACAGTGTCAAGTTGTGAAACTTTGGGTAAGAGCGTAAGCAGTCCACTGATACCTAAATACCTTCTTCCTCTTGTACCCAAGCTCCTGCAAGCCACACCACCAACTCCCTCAACATCAACTTCCTCTCAGTCAGGAACGTCAGTAGTCCTGCAGGCCATGTCACTGGCAAGACTGAGGAGTCCTCTCCTAACCGGGATTCCTATGGAGGATCCTTGAGTTGTAAGCCTACTGCTGCTGTTGTTGCTGCTGCTGCTGTTGTTGCTGCTGGAAGTCGATCATAATTCCAGAGGGGAAGTCGGAAGACCACTTGTACTACTTCCAGTAAGCAATTGACTGTTCAACAGTCCTTTGTGAGGAAGATGAAATACGACAGCAGTCAACCTGTTGCAAAGCGGATAACTGAGGCCTTGAAAGCTAAGTTGGTGTTAGACGTGCATCCGGTATCCGCCATTAGTTCAGAGGGAATTAGAGAACTGATGGAGGTAGTGTCCCCCCGGTACGAAATCCCATCTAGGTTCCACTTCTCTAGGCAGGCGATACTGAGAATGTACAGAGACATCAGAAAAAGAGTCCTCGGTGTCCTAAAAAATGCAGTTGTACCCACTGTCCACTTAACCATGGACATGTGGACAAGTGGAACAGGGCAGACTAAGGACTATATGACTGTGACAGCCCACTGGGTAGATGTATTGCCTCCCGCAGCAACAACAGCAGCGGCACCAGTAGCAGCATCTCGCAAACGCCAACTCATTCCTAGGCAGGCAACGCTATGTATCATCAAGTTTCTGTAAGAGGCACACCGCAGACAACCTCTTACGGAATCTGAGGGACATCATCGCACAATGACTTACCCCAATTAGACTCTCTTGGGGATTTGTGATATCGGACAACACCACCAATATTGTGCATGCATTACATCTTGGCAAATTCCAGCATGTCCCATGTTTTGCACATACAATTAATTTGATGGTGCAGAATTTTTTGAAAAATGACAGGGGTATGCAGGAGATGCTGTCAGTGGCCCGAAAAATTGCGGGCCACTTTCGACATTCAGCCACCACATGCCGAAGACTGGAGCGCCAGCAAACACTCCTGAACCTGCCCTGCCATCACCTGAAGCAAGAGGTGGTAACAAGGTGGAATTCAACACTCTATATGCTTCAGGGGATGGAGGAGCAGCAAAAGTCCATTCAAGCCTATACATCCACTTACGATATAGGCAAAGGAGGGGGAATGCACCTGACTCAAGCGCAGTGGAGAATGATTTCCGTCTTGTGCAAGGTTCTCCAACCCTTCGAACTTGCCACACGTGAAGTCAGTTGCCAGCTTGAGTTAGGTCACTCCCCTCATCAGGCTTTTGCAGAAGCAGCTGGAGAAATTGAAGGAGGAGCTAAGACGGAGCGATTCCGCAAAGTATGTGGGACTTGTGGATGGAGACATATATATTGGTAGATGCTCAATTAGCTTAGTGATATCATTCAGGTGCTCGAAAGGGAGGGGTATTTCTGAGCAAATATTAGACCCAGATTGGGGTAACGGAGGTGTGAGGTGTGGTGCCTCTGGACTGGCTGAGCTGGATGGCTTTAGTGTGGCATACCTTTACATTCTATTAACACTTTTCACTTATTAATTTTTTAACACTATTTCTCTATTTTAATTACATTTTATGTTTGTATCACCCTCTCTATAGCTTCGGCTTCCTAAATACTAATTTATTAACACTATATTTTTTTCACTGGTATGCTATGCTGGGCTTTCTGGCTTATACTGGTGTTTTGGGGTGCCACACCCTGCACCTAGATATAGCACTAGGGACCCCAAATATACAGAGACGCCTTGATGCGGCTTTTGGGCTTAACCACACATTTGCGCAAATATGTGTAACGAAGATCTCTGAATTCTATTATTATGTGGGATTTATATCTGGTTACTGTTATCATTCAGGGTGCTGGGGGAAACCAAATGCCTTTTTTACTTGTGGATGGAGCCCTTCATTCGCTTTGCCAGGATTCAAGGGTGGTCAATTTGTTGAAATCAGAGCACTACATTTTGGCCACAGTGCTTGATCCTAGGTTTAAAGCCTACGTTGTATCTCACTTTCCGGCTGACACAAGTCTGCAGAGGTTCAAAGGCCTGCTGGTGAGAAAATTGTCAACTCAAGCGGAAACGTGACCCGTCAACAGCTCCTCCTTCATTTTTTCCCACAACTGGGCCTGCGAGGAAAAGGATAATATTTCCTAGCCCCCCCCCACGCTGGCGGTGATGCAGGGCATTCAGGAGCGAGTGCTGACATCTGGTCCGGACTGAAGGACCTGCCAATGATTACTGACATGTCTACTGTCACTGCATATGATTCTGTCACCATTGAAAGAATGGTGGAGGATTATATGAGTGACAGCATCCAAGTAGGTATGTCAGAGAGTCCGTATGTAAACTGGCAGGAAAAAGAGGCAATTTGGATGCCCTTGCTCAAACTGGCTTTATTTTACCTAAGTTGCCCCCCCCCCCTTCAGTGTGTACTCTGAAAGAGTGTTTAGTGCAGCTGGTAACCTTGTCAGCGATCGGCGTAGGAGGTTACTTCCACAAAATGTGGAGAAGATGATGTTCATCAAAATGAATTATAAATTCCTCCGGGAATACCTTTACCAGCAATTGCATCCAGAAATACACAGAGACCTGTGATGGTGGATCCCAGTGGGGACGAATCAATACTCTGTGAGGAGGAGGATGTACATAGTGAAAGGGGTGAGGAATCGGAGGATGAGGATGAGGTCGACATCTTGCCTCTGTAGAGCCAATTTGTGCAAGGAGAGTTTGATGACTTCTTTTTTGGTGGGGGCCCAAACAAACCAGTCATTTCAGCCACAGTCGTGTGGCAGACCCTGTCGCTGAAATGATTGGTTTCTTAAAGTGTGCATGTCCTGTTTATACAACATAAGGGTGGGTGGGTTGCACCTCTTTTTCTTCTTTGCATCATGTGCTGTTTGGGGACTAGTTTTTAAAGTGCTATCCTGTCTGACACTGCCGTACAACTCCAGGGGCACTGCTGTATAAGTCCAGTCTAGTGGTGCTGTCTTGTGCTGCATCAGTCCAGTGGTGGTGTCTGTGCTGTATATTATTTACTCCAAATAAAAGGGTTAAATACATTACTTATATTATTATCCAAATTATTTTTAAAGGGTTTGCCCTGTGTGGTGTATGGGTACGCTCGCCTGTGCTGCATATATTATAATAGCTTAAAATAAAACGGTTATTATTATCCAAATTAATTTTACAGGCTTTGCCGTGTGTGTTTGTGGTTTAGGGGTACACACTCCTGTGCGACCAATATTGTGCGTGTATAACATCTGGGCAAATTCCATCACGTTCCATGTTGTTTGTACCGCACACTTGTGTAGCTTAGCTTAGTCATACAGCTTAGTCATCTTTGCATGATGTACTGTTTGGGGCCTAGTTTTTTTAAATGCCATCCTGTCTGCCATTGCAGTGCCACTCCTAGATTTGCCAGGTGTTTGTGCCGCACACTTGTGTCGCTTTACTTAACCATCCAGCTACCTAATTGCACCTCTTTTTCTTCTTTGTATCATGTGCTGTTTGGGGCCTATTTTTTAAATCTGCCATCCTGTCTGCCATTGCAGTGCCACTCCTAGATTTGCCAGGTGTTTGTGCCGCACACTTGTGTCGCTTAACTTAGCCATCCAGCTACCTCATTGCACCTCTTTTTCTTCTTTGTATCATGTGCTGTTTGGGGCCTATTTTTTAAATCTGCCATCCTGTCTGACACTGCAGTGCCACTCCTAGGTGGGCCAGGTGTTTGTGTCGCACACTTGTGTCACTTAGATTAGTCATCCAGCCACCTCAGTGCAACCTTTTGGCCTAAAAACAATATTGTGAGGTGTGAGGTGTTCAGAAAAGACTGGAAATCAGTGGAAATTAATGTTATTGAGGTTAATAATACCGCAGGATCAAAATGACCCCCAAATTATGTGATTTTAGCTGGGGTTTTTTTTTTTAAATCATCCAGATCCAAAACCAAAACACGAAAGGGTGGTTTTGGTAAAAAACCAATCCAGATCCAAAACACGAGCATGGAACCAGAACCAGAACCAAAACACAAAACACGAAAAGTGCCCGCGGCACATCTCTAATTGAAAATACACAGAGAAGCTCAGTTTTCACTGTATACAAAGATATCTAAAACAACAAGTCCCATTGCAGAGGCAAAAATGCCACTGTAATTGCCCCTATCTAGTCCTTGAATCTCCTTTAAAAAACGTATCCCCCAATACAATTTTGTATGTGTGGTATACTGAGGTGCATTCAAGAGCCTACTCTGCACTCCGCAAGGAACAAAGAATATACTGTACATATAATACTCATAAGGGGTAAATGATTTACATAAATAAATAAGAGGGAGATACATATTACTACCCCAAAATAATTTGCCTTGCATAGTCTAAGTATTAGGTACAGACAGAACATTTATTGAGCATAATATAGAAGAAGAAGAAGAAGAAGAAGAAGAAGAAGAAGAAGAAGAAGAAGAAGAAGAATGTATTTCTCTTATAAATCTGGGCATCAAGATGATGGTATCTGACAAAGGTCCAATAATTAGCATATTCGGGTTGGGGGAGCTAGGGTAGGTAGACTGACTAAGTGCTGTAATACATTTGTATTGGGCCCGTGTGCAAAGATGAGATAGCGTTTTACAAGTTGATAGCAGGGACATCTCTTGGTATGGGCTTAATGGGCAGTTGCCCAAGGGTCCCACAATCCTAGGGGGCCAGGCCGCTTCGACTGGTAACCCCACCGTGGTTTGCTGCCGCGGCCGGTAGCAACCGAACCCCCTTTCTCACACAACCCGTAGCTTGCAGCCCCAGTAGCTTGTAGCCGAAGCCTCCTCATTTGCAGCCTCGCCCATGCAGTTCCCATGGAGCTTAGAGAGCTGATGCGCTATGTCTTGCTTCCTGGTCAGCCCCACTGCGCAAACATTACAAGATCTCATACGCAGTGGAGGACCCTCACAGAAATCGCTGATTAGTACACATACTGGCAAACTTACCATTTAACATCTGAATGATTTTCCATCACCATAGCAATGGAGAAAACGTTAGATGTTTGCAATATGTCAAATAATGCTGGTTATAGAGCATTTGGCACTTAACACCGCTTCATACATGGGTGTGGTATAAAAGATAGATAGTGTCTAGTTAGACAGTCAATAGATAGACACCATATGTTAGACAGACATTGGGTCGACAGGGTCAAAAGGTCGACATGAAAAAGGTAGACAGTACAAATGGTCGACAGGGTCAAAAGGTCGACATGGTCAAAAGGTCAACATGAAAATGGTTGACTTGAAAAAGGTAGACACCATGTTTTTTGCATTTTTGTGGTTTGTGTGGATAGTTTTCTCATCTGGGACCCCCAATTGTAAAAAGGCATACCCTCGTGGGGCTCGCTTCACTCGCCACGCTTCGGGCACGGTGGCTCGCTGCGCTCGCCACAAGTTTTATAACCAACTCTATGCCGACATGGATAGAGAAG
The DNA here is from genome assembly GCF_028390025.1 of Pseudophryne corroboree. NCBI lineage: Eukaryota > Metazoa > Chordata > Amphibia > Anura > Myobatrachidae > Pseudophryne > Pseudophryne corroboree. The sequence continues at coordinate 283,977,766 of NC_086454.1, read as the reverse complement.
GTATGAAATAGTCCAAAAACATGTTAAATAAAAAAAATTGTAAATCTTTTTTTATGTCGACCATTTTCATGTCGACCTTTTGACCCTGTCGACCTTTTGTACTGTCTACCCTTTTCATGTCGACCTTTTGACCCTGTCTACCTTTTGACCCTATCGACCTAATGTCTGTCTAACATATGGTGTCTATCTATTGACTGTCTAACTAGACACTGTCTATCTATCAACCGGATACCTTCATACATCTCCCCCTAATTCTTAAAGTCCCTAAAATTGGTATGTGAGTGGGAATCAGTATACCGGTGCACAGGATGCCAGCGTTCATAATACCGGCGCTGGGATCCTGATGTATGAAATCCAGACAGGGGTGAGTAGACGCTATTTCCCCTACCCCCTACCCCCTAACCATAACCCTCTGTTCCCAAAGCCTAAAGGTGTGTACACACGGTGAGATAAATCTGTAAGAAACGGTAGTGCATATCTCATGAAACGTTAGTGCATATCTCATGGTGCTAGGCAGCTTGCGATACAGATTCGATAACAATGTGCACTCCCGTGGGGTTGGTATCCTAAGGCTAGCTAGACTGTGCAGGCAAGTCAATCTTGACTATCTAGTGTACTATCTAGTACAAAGTATAGTCAAAATTGGCACTTAGTCAAAATCGCACATAGACAAAATCTTATGCACAGATAGTCAAAATCTGTACTATCTGTACTATCTGGGCTCTGGGGGAGTTCAAGGGAAATTTCATAGTCAAAATCGAACATAGCAGGGATCTCACCATGTGTACATACCTCCCCTCAGTGCCTGACCCTAACCACCCCCCAGCTGCATGAAACCTAATCATCCCTCCCCCATAGCCTCACTATAACCCCCCTCCCTGCAACCTAACCTTAACCACCACTCATCCTCATCCTAACCTCATACTTGCCTACTCTCCTGGAAGTTGCGGGAGGCTCTCGTTTCTTTGGGTAGCCCCCGCACCCCTAGAAGAGTAGGCAGGTCTCCCGCATCCTGCTGCCACCCTAGTGATGCGGGCAGGATGAAGAGATAGACTCCCGTATACACGAGTCCATGGGGTGGGGAAGGGGTTAAAATTACGCAAATCACGTCATTTTAGCCCCGCCCTCTTCCCGTGGACTGGTAAATCACGGAGTTTCTCGATGTGGGGGTGGGGCTTAATGATGTCATAACCTGCCCTCCAAAGTCTCCTGCAGTGTCCCCTCTTCAGGCTTCTCCCGGGGAGGAGATATTTAAAGTCGGCAAGTATGCCTAACCTCCCGTGTGGTGCCGAAACCTACCCCCCCCCCTTCCCGTCCCTAAACCTAACCCGTCGGCTAAACTTATCGTCGGGATGCCGGCTGTCGGGATTCCGGCTTAGGTCTCCTGCCCCTTTCAGAGTTCCGGTGTCGGGATTCCAACGGTGTCGGGATTCCGGCGTCAGGATTCTGACTGCTGGGATCCCGACAACCGGCATCTGGACCACATCCCTGTGAGTGTACATCTAAGTATATACTAAGTAGGCAAATACTAGGTGGATTAAAAGTGCTGCATTTTCTTGTATGTTGTAGTGACCCCACTGTCTTCTGTATGTTGTTACACTGCCCAGCAAATAAGGCAGAGCCATGAAGAGAGCAGTCTGACGATGTCTATCTGAAGCATATTATTATTATCTGCATGAACTTTTCAATACTTGATACAAATACACAGTACTGTATGTGTAGCTTACTGCTATCACTTCTACAGCTCAGGCCTCTCAATGACACGTGAAAATTTCACATCTCTGAAATGAAGAGACCTTGAACGTCTCGGCATAAGGATGGAAACAGCCAATTAGGTACAATCTCTTTTCAGTTTTCTGAGGCGAAAAACCCAGGGAAGTCAGGGACACGAAGTACAGCACCCAGTGCCTGAGGCACATACATAGAATTCTAAATGTCCTAGAATAGGAACAAGCAAAATGCACAGAACAAATTAATATAACCCATTGCAGCGTAATGAAATGATCAAAAGAAATATTGTGCGACTAATTGAATACAGAGCCACTGCTCTTAGATGGTTCTGGCTGCTGCTGTGCAGTGGGCAATGTCTGACCTTCATGTTATCTACAGTATTATTACAAATTAGAAATAGATGAAAACAGATGATCTGGAAATAGCTCACATTGTTATGCTTATAATTTATACTAGAGATGAGCGCCTGAAATTTTTCGGGTTTTGTGTTTTGGTTTTGGGTTCGGTTCCGCGGCCGTGTTTTGGGTTCGAACGCGTTTTGGCAAAACCTCACCGAATTTTTTTTGTCGGATTCGGGTGTGTTTTGGATTCGGGTGTTTTTTTCCAAAAACACTAAAAAACAGCTTAAATCATAGAATTTGGGGGTCATTTTGATCCCAAAGTATTATTAACCTCAAAAACCATAATTTACACTCATTTTCAGTCTATTCTGAATACCTCACACCTCACAATATTATTTTTAGTCCTAAAATTTGCACCGAGGTCGCTGTGTGAGTAAGATAAGCGACCCTAGTGGCCGACACAAACACCGGGCCCATCTAGGAGTGGCACTGCAGTGTCACGCAGGATGTCCCTTCCAAAAAACCCTCCCCAAACAGCACATGACGCAAAGAAAAAAAGAGGCGCAATGAGGTAGCTGTGTGAGTAAGATTAGCGACCCTAGTGGCCGACACAAACACCGGGCCCATCTAGGAGTGGCACTGCAGTGTCACGCAGGATGGCCCTTCCAAAAAACCCTCCCCAAACAGCACATGACGCAAAGAAAAAAAGAGGCGCAATGAGGTAGCTGTGTGAGTAAGATTAGCGACCCTAGTGGCCGACACAAACACCGGGCCCATCTAGGAGTGGCACTGCAGTGTCACGCAGGATGGCCCTTCCAAAAAACCCTCCCCAAACAGCACATGACGCAAAGAAAAAAAGAGGCGCAATGAGGTAGCTGACTGTGTGAGTAAGATTAGCGACCCTAGTGGCCGACACAAACACCGGGCCCATCTAGGAGTGGCACTGCAGTGTCACGCAGGATGTCCCTTCCAAAAAACCCTCCCCAAACAGCACATGACGCAAAGAAAAAAAGAGGCGCAATGAGGTAGCTGTGTGAGTAAGATTAGCGACCCTAGTGGCCGACACAAACACCGGGCCCATCTAGGAGTGGCACTGCAGTGTCACGCAGGATGTCCCTTCCAAAAAACCCTCCCCAAACAGCACATGACGCAAAGAAAAAAAGAGGCGCAATGAGGTAGCTGACTGTGTGAGTAAGATTAGCGACCCTAGTGGCCGACACAAACACCGGGCCCATCTAGGAGTGGCACTGCAGTGTCACGCAGGATGTCCCTTCCAAAAAACCCTCCCCAAACAGCACATGACGCAAAGAAAAAAAGAGGCGCAATGAGGTAGCTGACTGTGTGAGTAAGATTAGCGACCCTAGTGGCCGACACAAACACCGGGCCCATCTAGGAGTGGCATTGCAGTGTCACGCAGGATGTCCCTTCCAAAAAACCCTCCCCAATCAGCACATGATGCAAAGAAAAAGAAAAGAAAAAAGAGGTGCAAGATGGAATTGTCCTTGGGCCCTCCCACCCACCCTTATGTTGTATAAACAAAACAGGACATGCACACTTTAACCAACCCATCATTTCAGTGACAGGGTCTGCCACACGACTGTGACTGATATGACGGGTTGGTTTGGACCCCCCCCAAAAAAGAAGCAATTAATCTCTCCTTGCACAAACTGGCTCTACAGAGGCAAGATGTCCACCTCATCTTCACCCTCCGATATATCACCGTGTACATCCCCCTCCTCACAGATTATCAATTCGTCCCCACTGGAATCCACCATCTCAGCTCCCTGTGTACTTTGTGGAGGCAATTGCTGCTGGTCAATGTCTCCGCGGAGGAATTGATTATAATTCATTTTAATGAACATCATCTTCTCCACATTTTCTGGATGTAACCTCGTACGCCGATTGCTGACAAGGTGAGCGGCGGCACTAAACACTCTTTCGGAGTACACACTTGTGGGAGGGCAACTTAGGTAGAATAAAGCCAGTTTGTGCAAGGGCCTCCAAATTGCCTCTTTTTCCTGCCAGTATAAGAACGGACTGTGTGACGTGCCTACTTGGATGCGGTCACTCATATAATCCTCCACCATTCTATCAATGTTGAGAGAATCATATGCAGTGACAGTAGACGACATGTCCGTAATCGTTGTCAGGTCCTTCAGTCCGGACCAGATGTCAGCATCAGCAGTCGCTCCAGACTGCCCTGCATCACCGCCAGCGGGTGGGCTCGGAATTCTGAGCCTTTTCCTCGCACCCCCAGTTGCGGGAGAATGTGAAGGAGGAGATGTTGACAGGTCGCGTTCCGCTTGACTTGACAATTTTGTCACCAGCAGGTCTTTCAACCCCAGCAGACATGTGTCTGCCGGAAAGAGAGATCCAAGGTAGGCTTTAAATCTAGGATCGAGCACGGTGGCCAAAATGTAGTGCTCTGATTTCAACAGATTGACCACCCGTGAATCCTTGTTAAGCGAATTAAGGGCTGCATCCACAAGTCCCACATGCCTAGCGGAATCGCTCCCTTTTAGCTCCTTCTTCAATGCCTCCAGCTTCTTCTGCAAAAGCCTGATGAGGGGAATGACCTGACTCAGGCTGGCAGTGTCTGAACTGACTTCACGTGTGGCAAGTTCAAAGGGCATCAGAACCTTGCACAACGTTGAAATCATTCTCCACTGCACTTGAGACAGGTGCATTCCACCTACTATATCGTGCTCAATTGTATAGGCTTGAATGGCCTTTTGCTGCTCCTCCAACCTCTGAAGCATATAGAGGGTTGAATTCCACCTCGTTACCACTTCTTGCTTCAGATGATGGCAGGGCAGGTTCAGTAGTTTTTGGTGGTGCTCCAGTCTTCGGTACGTGGTGCCTGTACGCCGAAAGTGTCCCGCAATTTTTCTGGCCACCGACAGCATCTCTTGCACGCCCCTGTCGTTTTTTAAAAAATTCTGCACCACCAAATTCAAGGTATGTGCAAAACATGGGACATGCTGGAATTTGCCCATATTTAATGCACACACAATATTGCTGGCGTTGTCCGATGCCACAAATCCACAGGAGAGTCCAATTGGGGTAAGCCATTCCGCGATGATCTTCCTCAGTTGCCGTAAGAGGTTTTCAGCTGTGTGCGTATTCTGGAAAGCGGTGATACAAAGCGTAGCCTGCCTAGGAAAGAGTTGGCGTTTGCGAGATGCTGCTACTGGTGCCGCCGCTGCTGTTCTTGCGGCGGGAGTCCATACATCTACCCAGTGGGCTGTCACAGTCATATAGTCCTGACCCTGCCCTGCTCCACTTGTCCACATGTCCGTGGTTAAGTGGACATTGGGTACAACTGCATTTTTTAGGACACTGGTGAGTCTTTTTCTGACGTCCGTGTACATTCTCGGTATCGCCTGCCTAGAGAAGTGGAACCTAGATGGTATTTGGTAACGGGGGCACACTGCCTCAATAAATTGTCTAGTTCCCTGTGAACTAACGGCGGATACCGGACGCACGTCTAACACCAACATAGTTGTCAAGGACTCAGTTATCCGCTTTGCAGTAGGATGACTGCTGTGATATTTCATCTTCCTCGCAAAGGACTGTTGAACAGTCAATTGCTTACTGGAAGTAGTACAAGTGGGCTTACGACTTCCCCTCTGGGATGACCATCGACTCCCAGCGGCAACAACAGCAGCGCCAGCAGCAGTAGGCGTTACACGCAAGGATGCATCGGAGGAATCCCAGGCAGGAGAGGACTCGTCAGAATTGCCAGTGACATGGCCTGCAGGACTATTGGCATTCCTGGGGAAGGAGGAAATTGACACTGAGGGAGTTGGTGGGGTGGTTTGCGTGAGCTTGGTTACAAGAGGAAGGGATTTACTGGTCAGTGGACTGCTTCCGCTGTCACCCAAAGTTTTTGAACTTGTCACTGACTTATTATGAATGCGCTGCAGGTGACGTATAAGGGAGGATGTTCCGAGGTGGTTAACGTCCTTACCCCTACTTATTACAGCTTGACAAAGGGAACACACGGCTTGACACCTGTTGTCCGCATTTCTGGTGAAATACCTCCACACCGAAGAGCTGATTTTTTTGGTATTTTCACCTGGCATGTCAACGGCCATATTCCTCCCACGGACAACAGGTGTCTCCCCGGGTGCCTGACTTAAACAAACCACCTCACCATCAGAATCCTCCTGGTCAATTTCCTCCCCAGCGCCAGCAACACCCATATCCTCCTCATCCTGGTGTACTTCAACACTGACATCTTCAATCTGACTATCAGGAACTGGACTGCGGGTGCTCCTTCCAGCACTTGCAGGGGGCGTGCAAATGGTGGAAGGCGCATGCTCTTCACGTCCAGTGTTGGGAAGGTCAGGCATCGCAACCGACACAATTGGACTCTCCTTGTGGATTTGGGATTTCAAAGAACGCACAGTTCTTTGCGGTGCTTTTGCCAGCTTGAGTCTTTTCAGTTTTCTAGCGAGAGGCTGAGTGCTTCCATCCTCATGTGAAGCTGAACCACTAGCCATGAACATAGGCCAGGGCCTCAGCCGTTCCTTGCCACTCCGTGTGGTAAATGGCATATTGGCAAGTTTACGCTTCTCCTCCGACAATTTTATTTTAGGTTTTGGAGTCCTTTTTTTACTGATATTTGGTGTTTTGGTTTTGACATGCTCTGTACTATGCCATTGGGCATCGGCCTTGGCAGACGACGTTGCTGGCATTTCATCGTCTCGGCCATGACTAGTGGCAGCAGCTTCAGCACGAGGTGGAAGTGGATCTTGATCTTTCCCTAATTTTGGAACCTCAACATTTTTGTTCTCCATATTTTAATAGGCACAACTAAAAGGCACCTCAGGTAAACAATGGAGATGGATGGATTGGATACTAGTATACAATTATGGACGGGCTGCCGAGTGCCGACACAGAGGTAGCCACAGCCGTGAACTACCGCACTGTACTGTGTCTGCTGCTAATATATAGACTGGTTGATAAAGAGATAGTATACTCGTAACTAGTATGTATGTATAAAGAAAGAAAAAAAAACCACGGTTAGGTGGTATATACAATTATGGACGGGCTGCCGAGTGCCGACACAGAGGTAGCCACAGCCGTGAACTACCGCACTGTACTGTGTCTGCTGCTAATATATAGACTGGTTGATAAAGAGATAGTATACTCGTAACTAGTATGTATGTATAAAGAAAGAAAAAAAAACCACGGTTAGGTGGTATATACAATTATGGACGGGCTGCCGAGTGCCGACACAGAGGTAGCCACAGCCGTGAACTACCGCACTGTACTGTGTCTGCTGCTAATATATAGACTGGTTGATAAAGAGATAGTATACTCGTAACTAGTATGTATGTATAAAGAAAGAAAAAAAAACCACGGTTAGGTGGTATATACAATTATGGACGGGCTGCCGAGTGCCGACACAGAGGTAGCCACAGCCGTGAACTACCGCACTGTACTGTGTCTGCTGCTAATATATAGACTGGTTGATAAAGAGATAGTATACTCGTAACTAGTATGTATGTATAAAGAAAGAAAAAAAAACCACGGTTAGGTGGTATATACAATTATGGACGGGCTGCCGAGTGCCGACACAGAGGTAGCCACAGCCGTGAACTACCGCACTGTACTGTGTCTGCTGCTAATATAGACTGGTTGATAAAGAGATAGTATACTCGTAACTAGTATGTATGTATAAAGAATGAAAAAAAAACCACGGTTAGGTGGTATATACAATTATGGACGGGCTGCCGAGTGCCGACACAGAGGTAGCCACAGCCGTGAACTACCGCACTGTACTGTGTCTGCTGCTAATATATAGACTGGTTGATAAAGAGATAGTATACTCGTAACTAGTATGTATGTATAAAGAAAGAAAAAAAAACCACGGTTAGGTGGTATATACAATTATGGACGGGCTGCCGAGTGCCGACACAGAGGTAGCCACAGCCGTGAACTACCGCACTGTACTGTGTCTGCTGCTAATATATAGACTGGTTGATAAAGAGATAGTATACTCGTAACTAGTATGTATGTATAAAGAAAGAAAAAAAAAACACGGTTAGGTGGTATATACAATTATGGACGGGCTGCCGAGTGCCGACACAGAGGTAGCCACAGCCGTGAACTACCGCACTGTACTGTGTCTGCTGCTAATATAGACTGGTTGATAAAGAGATAGTATACTACTAATATTATATACTGGTGGTCAGGTCACTGGTCACTAGTCACACTGGCAGTGGCACTCCTGCAGCAAAATTGTGCACTGTTTAATTTTAATATAATATTATGTACTCCTGGCTCCTGCTATAACCTATAACTGGCACTGCAGTAGTGCTCCCCAGTCTCCCCCACAATTATAAGCTGTGTGAGCTGAGCAGTCAGACAGATATATAATATATATAGATGATGCAGCACACTGGCCTGAGCCTGAGCAGTGCACACAGATATGGTATGTGACTGACTGAGTCACTGTGTGTATCGCTTTTTTCAGGCAGAGAACGGATATATTAAATAAACTGCACTGTGTGTCTGGTGGTCACTCACTATATAATATATTATGTACTCCTGGCTCCTGCTATAACCTATAACTGGCACTGCAGTAGTGCTCCCCAGTCTCCCCCACAATTATAAGCTGTGTGAGCTGAGCAGTCAGACAGATATATATAATATTATATATAGATAATAGATGATGCAGCACACTGGCCTGAGCCTGAGCAGTGCACACAGATATGGTATGTGACTGAGTCACTGTGTGCTGTGTATCGCTTTTTTCAGGCAGAGAACGGATTATATTATGTACTCCTGGCTCCTGCTATAACCTATAACTGGCACTGCAGTAGTGCTCCCCAGTCTCCCCCACAATTATAAGCTGTGTGAGCTGAGCAGTCAGACAGATATATATAATATTATATATAGATAATAGATGATGCAGCACACTGGCCTGAGCCTGAGCAGTGCACACAGATATGGTATGTGACTGAGTCACTGTGTGCTGTGTATCGCTTTTTTCAGGCAGAGAACGGATTATAAATAAAAGTGGTGGTCACTGGTCACTATCAGCAAAACTCTGCACTGTACACTACTGAGTACTCCTAATGCTCCCCAAAATTAGTAAATCAAGTGTCTCTCTAATCTATTCTAATTCTAAACGGAGAGGACGCCAGCCACGTCCTCTCCCTATCAATCTCAATGCACGTGTGAAAATGGCGGCGACGCGCGGCTCCTTATATAGAATCCGAGTCTCGCGATAGAATCCGAGCCTCGCGAGAATCCGACAGCGTCATGATGACGTTCGGGCGCGCTCGGGTTAACCGAGCAAGGCGGGAAGATCCGAGTCGCTCGGACCCGTGAAAAAAAACATGAAGTTCTGGCGGGTTCGGATTCAGAGAAACCGAACCCGCTCATCTCTAATTTATACTACACATGGAAAATTCTTAGCTTGCATCTATAGAGAACATTGAGAACATGACATTGTCTGTATTAGCACGAGTGAATACTATGTACTACTGTACGCATTTTATGTGCCAGCTTAATTTGAGCAATGTACAGTACACAACAAAGCCACGCCCCCTATACACAAATCAATTGCCACCAACTCAGCCCACTCACCTCTTCCTGGTGGCTGGCTGGTGGCGTGGTGGCACTGGATAGGAATGCCAGCCGACATCACTTCCTGTGCTATCTGCCCCAGGTACACAGCAGGGAATGCTGTCTGCCAATCTTTATACATTCAGTTATAGCTGTGGTTGGGGCTCACCCTGCACACCCCATTCACCATCCTATAATGTGCAGCCATTTATGTGGCAATATAGCTGCACATTTTCACTGTACATGCCCACATGCACATACCTGCACACTTGGGCCTGAAGAGGCGGGGCAGGGTTGGAAGTGTCAGTGTAACGTAAGCCGATTACAGTAAGGGTGGGTTTGTGTGAATGTAAAGTTTAAACAGGTGTATATGTTTGCTCCTTTCATTGGCGCTCGATAAGGAAGATAGGTGTCTATTTACTAAGCCTTGGATGGAGATAAAGTTGATGGAGATAAAGTGCCAGCCAATCAGCTCCTAAATACCATGTTACAGCCTGTGTTTGAAAAATGACAGGAGCTTATTAGCTGGTACTTTATCTCCATCCACTTTATCTCCTTTCAAGGCTTAGTAAATAGACTCCATACTGTAGTACAGTGCCACCCTAAGGACCACACGGTCCTGGCGTTAAGATTTATAATGGGCTTATTGTGTGTCCTGCCGCAAGGGGTGGGATCAGTGCCAGGGGGTGTGACTAGTGATGTGGGGGCATGGCCTGCACAGTGGGTGTGGACTATGCCATGGGGGTGTGGCTAGCACTCATTTTATATAGATTCATAGTAAAACTAATGTTTCAGAGCTTCATTGTAACAACCCATTCAAAATAAATAGCCCCATTAGCGCCCTCATCCCTATAATTATCCTCACACACTCTCAATTACATTTATATACATTACCCCCAAATTCTCTCCTTCGTTAACCCCTTCACCCTCATAAACAAGCCCAATTATCCTACAGTAATTAACCTGTTAAACATTAACTTCCATCAAATATACTCTGCTGGTCAGAGTCTGCACCTGGCTATATACTGCAGCAGCTCGGAGCCTGCTCCCACAGCCAGAGGAAGCTGGTCCCACTGAAGCCTGTATGTGGGGGAGGGGCCAACAAAGGTGGTAGGATGCTGGCACTCCAGCTTGCGTGCCCTAAGTGGAACTGGATGTATTTCCCTGGGTCTAGCTTACCTCTGCCTTAATCCAGCCCTGCCTGCCCATCACCATAGTAACAAGCTAGTAAGCTAGAATCACAAACAGCAATCATAACAGAGTATTGGATCACATACTGTCAATATTGTTGTATGTGATACCCCTTACTAGTGTATGTATACCTACTCTTGCTGAGCATATAGAAGAAAATACACTATTTTCACATGCAGCTTCTTATATAGTATTGTAGCTTACATTTTAGGATGCATTCTCAGCATCAAATAAACAGGGGGCGATTCAATTTGGTGTGATGTTGTGCAGATCATCACGGTGATGGTCAGCTGTACACACATCGCTGCTGAATACGATAGGTTCAATCAGGGCCAGACTGCCCATCTGGCATGTCTGGCAAATACCAGAAGGGCCAATGGACTGGCGGGCCGGTTCTGCCATTCAGAGAGCTGGAAGGCCGTGCACAGCCTCCGGCTCTCTGCTTTAGAAGCTCCCCCACCCCCTGCCCGTCTCCATGGGAATGGAGGCGTGCTGCGAGTCCACACCCCTTACTCATGGCACGCCCCCATCGCTAGGGCACGCGCACCCACTTTCCGGGCCCGCGCGCCTCCTTTCCAGGGGCACGTGTTTGCCAAGGCCGAATTCGTCCCGCAGCCCGTCGCTGGGTTGAATAGAGATACTTTATCTGCACATTAATGTAGAGTGAGAGGAAATTATAGATGTTGCTAGCCACGATGTGCCAAACCGGAACAGCACATTGCAGTTATCGTTTTTAAATGCATCAACACCAGAAATTTTAAACTCAGGATGACTTTTTTAGAGTGAGAAGCAAGAAATTAATATGTTAAAAAATGTTGCGGCCATGGATTTATGCATTTTATTCTGAAAATATATTTATTCACACCCTACATTCCGATACAATGCAGTACCATTTTACCAGTATACAATACAAAGCTATTGTAATCACCAGTATACAATACAAAGAACATTGTAATCACCAGTATACAATACAAAGCTCATTGTAATCACCAGTATATAATACAAAGCTCATTGTAATCACCAGTATATAATACAAAGCTCATTGTAATCACCATACAGTATACAATACAAACGTCATTCTACTGACTACTTTCAAACACAGACCAATACAGGGCCAATTGATTACTACTGTACAGGTATGATTTATTTATTTACTATTTATTAACAGTTTCTTATATAGTGCAGCAAATTCCATTGCACTTTACAACTGGACACAATGATAAGACAAAACTGGGTAGTAAGCATCCGGTACCTCCGACGATCTCGGACTCCACTACATCCCGCTGATGATCTCTGGGGTGAGAGAGGGATGAGCAATCAGAGGGTGTTTGTTTCCCTTGTTATGAGAGCTAGCTCCAGCCTATACAGCACAAGCAGGGACGGGTGCTTTACTAGAGGAGGGGGCCCCTGTGCACATCCGGGTGGGCCCCCTCCTTTACACAGCGCAGTAGTCTCCAGCATTGTGCCAGAGTCTACTGCGCATGCGCAGGTCTCCCGAAACATGGCGTCCGCCATATTCCGGAGACCAATTTGGCTACTGCGCATGCGCAGCGGACATTTGGCAGCAATTTTTGCAGCGACAGCAGTGCTCGACGCTGGACTCCGGAAAGGTAAGTATTCCACATAATATTGGGGGCAATTGCCAACTAGCCGGCTCTAGGCTTAACCACACTTACCAATTGACACTTAACCCATTGAACATTTGTATCTTGGAAATAGCACTGTGCATACGTGTGAGCATTTTTGTCATCAATACCAGACAACCAAAGATCGATATCAGAGATCACTTTTTATTCTTTTTATTCTGATTATTATTATTTATCTTGTTATTGTCCATTAAAATAAAATATTTGTTTTTAAATCATTTAGCGCTCCTTATCATTGGTTATATTGGTACCAATGTTTTTATGTAAGTATTAAAATATGGGTGCAGTGTGTGCGGAGTGGGCTCCCCCTGGACTCAGGTGCCCGTGTGCACTGCACACACTGCACCCATTATAGAGACGCCAATGCTTTGAGATCCTAGAAACAGATGGATAATGTGATTGAAGCAAGGGAGGTTTTGTGAAACTGGAACTGCACCCTGTCCCCTATTCCTGTCCTGCAGCTCAGAGTAACATCTTATGTGCTTTTTTTTTTAGCAGCCAGTTAATAGATTGGCTTTACCTATACATCAGATCCAGCAAAGACAGCTTCTTTGTGGATTGACCAAGAATCATGAGAATGCAGTTGATGTAGCCAATAAAGTGGCTGATTTAACTATTGACCAGAAACTAGAGTGACAGATTTTTAGGTCAGCCCATAAATTGGCTTCGTCCACTGTGTGTACATGAATAGACTGCATTAAAAAAAAGTTGTGGCTGTTGATTATCCAATAAAGGGTTAACAGACTGGAGTAGGAGTTCTGTATAATGGCTTTTTTCCCGGTTCCATGTCTGATCATGATTAGATCTGCTATCCTGCGTATTCATATTCCTGTCACTTAAAGCATATAAAAATAACATGGTTGTAACCAGGCTGATAATGTGTTCATACAGGATTTATAAAATGACAAAGCCACATCTGTCAGCCGTGTTTGTTTTCCTTACATAAAACTAATTACTGTATGTGTCGCTCATATAGCACTTCATGGCACATCACTCCTCTGAAGGCCGTTTAAAGCAGCTTAAGCAGAAATCTTTTGCATTATTCCTTCCTTTCTGCATTAATGGCATATGAGATGTGGCATTACGGAATTATATCTGCATGGTTCAATAAAACCAATATGGTCCAATTGGTACCAAGTTAGCCATAAAATATATGAGAACGTGAAGTGTGTTCGTTTCACTTTTACCGGCAGCTGACCTAGCTATCTAGCAAACGTATTTTGTTGCAGTAACATCATTGGGTCCTACAGAATTGATAAGTTGAATTCTCATGATTAATGGTTACAAAACCACTGATATCAGTGTATGTAGATGACAGCAGGTGCACATACCATCCAACTGTCTGACTTTGCCGGGATAGTCACGATTTTAGTAGAGATGAGCGGGTTCGGTTCCTCGGAATCCGAACCCGCCCGAACTTCAGTTTTTTTTACACGGGGCCGAGCGACTCGGATCTTCCCGCCTTGCTCGGTTAACCCGAGCGCGCCCGAACGTCATCATCCCGCTGTCGGATTCTCGCGAGGCTCGGATTCTATCACGAGACTCGGATTCTATATAAGGAGCCGCGCGTCGCCGCCATTTTCACACGTGCATTGAGATTCATAGGGAGAGGACGTGGCTGGCGTCCTCTCCGTTTATAGAGAAGAGAGTGAGACTAGAGTAGAGAGAGACACAGTAGTAATTTTGGGGAGCATTAGGAGGAGTACTTTAGGAGGAGTGCTACTACTTGCTGAAGTGATAGATAGATAGTGTGACTGTATAATGTATATCTGACTTGTGGGGGAGACACTGACAGTGTGGAGCAGTTAGAGTCTGAGAGCAGGACTTGCTGCCAGAGTGCCACACTGCCATTGTGACCACACTGACCACCAGTATAATATATATTGTGATTGTCTGCTTAGGAGTACTACTTGCAAGTTGCTGATAGTGTGACCAGTGACCTGTCCACCAGTTTAATAATCACCACCAGTTTAATATATATAATATATATATATAATTGTATATAATATATATATAATATTGTATACCACCTACCCGTTTTTTTCTTTTCTTTCTTCTTCTTTATACATACTACTATAGTAGCTTACTGTAGCAGTCTGCGGTGCTGCTGAGCTGACAGTGTCCAGCAGGTCCGTCATCAGTCATTACATAATAAATATATATTATATACCTGTCCGGCTGCAGTACTAGTGATATTATATATATATATATATATTGATTTCATCTCATTATCATCCAGTCTATATTAGCAGCAGACACAGTACGGTAGTCCACGGCTGTAGCTACCTCTGTGTCGGCAGTCGCTGGTCCATCCATAATTGTATACCACCTACCCGTGGGTTTTTTTTTTCTTTCTTCTTTATACATACTACTATAGTAGCTTACTGTAGCAGTCTGCGGTGCTGCTGAGCTGACAGTGTCCAGCAGGTCCGTCATCAATCATTACATAATAAATATATCTACCTGTCCGGCTGCAGTACTAGTGTGATATTATATATATATATATATTGATTTAATCTCATTATCATCCAGTCTATATTAGCAGCAGACAAAGTATGGTAGTCCACGGCTGTAGCTACCTCTGTGTCGGCAGTCGCTGGTCCATCCATAATTGTATACCACCTACCCGTGGTTTTTTTTTCTTTCTTCTTTATACATACTACTATAGTAGCTTACTGTAGCAGTCTGCGGTGCTGCTGAGCTGACAGTGTCCAGCAGGTCCGTCATCAGTCATTACATAATAAATATATATTATATACCTGTCCGGCTGCAGTACTAGTGATATTATATATATATATATTGATTTCATCTCATTATCATCCAGTCTATATTAGCAGCAGACACAGTACGGTAGTCCACGGCTGTAGCTACCTCTGTGTCGGCAGTCGCTGGTCCATCCATAATTGTATACCACCTACCCGTGGTTTTTTTTTCTTTTCTTCTTTATACATACTACTATAGTAGCTTACTGTAGCAGTCTGCGGTGCTGCTGAGCTGACAGTGTCCAGCAGGTCCGTCATCAGTCATTACATAATAAATATATCTACCTGTCCGGCTGCAGTACTAGTGTGATATTATATATATATATATATATTGATTTCATCTCATTATCATCCAGTCTATATTAGCAGCAGACACAGTACGGTAGTCCACGGCTGTAGCTACCTCTGTGTCGGCAGTCGCTGGTCCATCCATAATTGTATACCACCTACCCGTGTTTTTTTTTTTTTCTTTCTTCTTTATACATACTACTATAGTAGCTTACTGTAGCAGTCTGCGGTGCTGCTGAGCTGACAGTGTCCAGCAGGTCCGTCATCAGTCATTACATAATAAATATATATTATATACCTGTCCGGCTGCAGTACTAGTGATATTATATATATATATATATTGATTTCATCTCATTATCATCCAGTCTATATTAGCAGCAGACACAGTACGGTAGTCCACGGCTGTAGCTACCTCTGTGTCGGCAGTCGCTGGTCCATCCATAATTGTATACCACCTACCCGTGGGTTTTTTTTCTTTCTTCTTTATACATACTACTATAGTAGCTTACTGTAGCAGTCTGCGGTGCTGCTGACCTGACAGTGTACAGCAGGTCCGTCATCAGTCATTACATAATAAATATATATTATATACCTGTCCGGCTGCAGTACTAGTGATATTATATATATATATATTGATTTCATCTCATTATCATCCAGTCTATATTAGCAGCAGACACAGTACGGTAGTCCACGGCTGTAGCTACCTCTGTGTCGGCAGTCGCTCGTCCATCCATAAGTATACTAGTATCCATCCATCTCCATTGTTTACCTGAGGTGCCTTTTAGTTGTGCCTATTAAAATATGGAGAACAAAATGTTGAGGTTCCAAAATTAGGGAAAGATCAAGATCCACTTCCACCTCGTGCTGAAGCTGCTGCCACTAGTCATGGCCGAGACGATGAAATGCCAGCAACGTCGTCTGCCAAGGCCGATGCCCAATGTCATAGTACAGAGCATGTAAAATCCAAAACACCAAATATCAGTAAAAAAAGGACTCCAAAATCTAAAATAAAATTGTCGGAGGAGAAGCATAAACTTGCCAATATGCCATTTACCACACGGAGTGGCAAGGAACGGCTGAGGCCCTGGCCTATGTTCATGGCTAGTGGTTCAGCTTCACATGAGGATGGAAGCACTCAGCCTCTTGCTAGAAAAATGAAAAGACTCAAGCTGGCAAAAGCACCGCAAAGAACTGTGCGTTCTTCGAAATCCCAAATCCACAAGGAGAGTCCAATTGTGTCGGTTGCGATGCCTGACCTTCCCAACACTGGACGTGAAGAGCATGCGCCTTCCACCATTTGCACGCCCCCTGCAAGTGCTGGAAGGAGCACCCGCAGTCCAGTTCCTGATAGTCAGATTGAAGATGTCAGTGTTGAAGTACACCAGGATGAGGAGGATATGGGTGTTGCTGGCGCTGGGGAGGAAATTGACAAGGAGGATTCTGATGGTGAGGTGGTTTGTTTAAGTCAGGCACCCGGGGAGACACCTGTTGTCCGTGGGAGGAATATGGCCGTTGACATGCCTGGTGAAAATACCAAAAAAATCAGCTCTTCGGTGTGGAAGTATTTCAACAGAAATGCGGACAACATTTGTCAAGCCGTGTGTTGCCTTTGTCAAGCTGTAATAAGTAGGGGTAAGGACGATAACCAACTCAGAACATCCTCCCTTATACGTCACCTGCAGCGCATTCATAATAAGTCAGTGACAAGTTCAAAAACTTTGGGCGACAGCGGAAGCAGTCCACTGACCAGTAAATCCCTTCCTCTTGTAACCAAGCTCACGCAAACCACCCCACCAACTCCCTCAGTGTCAATTTCCTCCTTCCCCAGGAATGCCAATAGTCCTGCAGGCCATGTCACTGGCAATTCTGACGAGTCCTCTCCTGCCTGGGATTCCTCCGATGCATCCTTGCGTGTAACGCCTACTGCTGCTGGCGCTGCTGTTGTTGCTGCTGGGAGTCGATGGTCATCCCAGAGGGGAAGTCGTACTCGTAAGCCCACTTTTACTACTTCCACCAAGCAATTGACTGTCCAACAGTCCTTTGCGAGGAAGATGAAATATCACAGCAGTCATCCTGCTGCAAAGCGGATAACTGAGGCCTTGGCATCCTGGGTGGTGAGAAACGTGGTTCCGGTATCCATCATTACTGCAGAGCCAACTAGAGACTTGTTGGAGGTACTGTGTCCCCGGTACCAAATACCATCTAGGTTCCATTTCTCTAGGCAGGCGATACCGAAAATGTACACAGACCTCAGAAAAAGAGTCACCAGTGTCCTAAAAAATGCAGCTGTACCCAATGTCCACTTAACCACGGACATGTGGACAAGTGGAGCAGGGCAGGGTCAGGACTATATGACTGTGACAGCCCACTGGGTAGATGTATGGACTCCCGCCGCAAGAACAGCAGCGGCGGCACCAGTAGCAGCATCTCGCAAACGCCAACTCTTTCCTAGGCAGGCTACGCTTTGTATCACCGGTTTCCAGAATACGCACACAGCTGAAAACCTCTTACGGCAACTGAGGAAGATCATCGCGGAATGGCTTACCCCAATTGGACTCTCCTGTGGATTTGTGGCATCGGACAATGCCAGCAATATTGTGTGCGCATTAAGGCCCTCATTCCGAGTTGTTCGCTCGTTCTTTTTCATCGCATCGCAGTGAAAATCCGCTTAGTACGCATGCGCAAAGTTCGCACTGCGACTGCGCCAAGTAACTTTACTATGAAGAAAGTATTTTTACTCACGGCTTTTTCTTCGCTCCGGCGATTGTAATGTGATTGACAGGAAATGGGTGTTACTGGGCGGAAACACGGCGTTTCAGGGGCGTGTGGCTGAAAACGCTACCGTTTCCGGAAAAACGCAGGAGTGGCCGGAGAAACGGTGGGAGTGCCTGGGCGAACGCTGGGTGTGTTTGTGACGTCAACCAGGAACGACAAGCACTGAAATGATCGCACAGGCAGAGTAAGTCTGGAGCTACTCTGAAACTGCTAAGTAGTTAGTAATCGCAATATTGCGAATACATCGGTCGCAATTTTAAGAAGCTAAGATTCACTCCCAGTAGGCGGCGGCTTAGCGTGTGTAACTCTGCTAAATTCGCCTTGCGACCGATCAACTCGGAATGAGGGCCTAAATCTGGGCAAATTCCAGCACGTCCCATGTTTTGCACATACCTTGAATTTGGTGGTGCAGAATTTTTAAAAAAACGACAGGGGCGTGCAAGAGATGCTGTCGGTGGCCAGAAGAATTGCGGGACACTTTCGGCGTACAGGCACCACGTACAGAAGACTGGAGCAACACCAAAAACGCCTGAACCTGCCCTGCCATCATCTGAAGCAAGAAGTGGTAACGAGGTGGAATTCAACCCTATATATGCTTCAGAGGTTGGGGGGAGCAGCAAAAGGCCATTCAAGCCTATACAATTCAGCACGATATAGGAGGTGGAATGCACCTGTCTCAAGCGCAGTGGAGAATGATTTCAACGTTGTGCAAGGTTCTGCTGCCCTTTGAACTTGCCACACGTGAAGTCAGTTCAGACACTGCCAGCCTGAGTCAGGTCATTCCCCTCATCAGGCTTTTGCAGAAGAAGCTGGAGACATTGAAGGAGGAGCTAACACGGAGCGATTCCGCTAGGCATGTGGGACTTGTGGATGGAGCCCTTAATTCGCTTAACAAGGATTCACGGGTGGTCAATCTGTTGAAATCAGAGCACTACATTTTGGCCACCGTGCTCGATCCTAGATTTAAAACCTACCTTGGATCTCTCTTTCCGGCAGACACAAGTCTGCTGGGGTTCAAAGACCTGCTGGTGAGAAAATTGTCAAGTCAAGCGGAACGCGACCTGTCAACATCTCCTCCTTCACATTCTCCCGCAACTGGGGGTGCGAGGAAAAGGCTAAGAATTCCGAGCCCACCCGCTGGCGGTGATGCAGGGCAGTCTGGAGCGACTGCTGATGCTGACATCTGGTCCGGACTGAAGGACCTGTCAACGATTACGGACATGTCGTCTACTGTCACTGCATATGATTCTCTCCCCATTGAAAGAATGGTGGAGGATTATATGAGTGACCGCATCCAAGTAGGCACGTCACACAGTCCGTACTTATACTGGCAGGAAAAAGAGGCAATTTGGAGGCCCTTGCACAAACTGGCTTTATTCTACCTAAGTTGCCCTCCCACAAGTGTGTACTCCGAAAGAGTGTTTAGTGCCGCCGCTCACCTTGTCAGCAATCGGCGTACGAGGTTACTTCCAGAAAATGTGGAGAAGATGATGTTCATTAAAATGAATTATAATCAATTCCTCCGTGGAGACATTGACCAGCAGCAATTGCCTCCACAAAGTACACAGGGAGCTGAGATGGTGGATTCCAGTGGGGACGAATTGATAATCTGTGAGGAGGGGGATGTACACGGTGATATATCGGAGGATGATGATGAGGTGGACATCTTGCCTCTGTAGAGCCAGTTTGTGCAAGGAGAGATTAATTGCTTCTTTTTTGGTGGGGGTCCAAACCAACCCGTCATTTCAGTCACAGTCGTGTGGCAGACCCTGTCACTGAAATGATGGGTTGGTTAAAGTGTGCATGTCCTGTTTATACAACATAAGGGTGGGTGGGAGGGCCCAAGGACAATTCCATCTTGCACCTCTTTTTTCTTTAATTTTTCTTTGCGTCATGTGCTGTTTGAGGAGTGTTTTTTGGAAGGGCCATCCTGCGTGACACTGCAGTGCCACTCCTAGATGGGCCCGGTGTTTGTGTCGGCCACTAGGGTCGCTTATCTTACTCACACAGCTACCTCATTGCGCCTCTTTTTTTCTTTGCGTCATGTGCTGTTTGGGGAGTGTTTTTTGGAAGGGCCATCCTGCGTGACACTGCAGTGCCACTCCTAGATGGGCCCGGTGTTTGTGTCGGCCACTAGGGTCGCTTATCTTACTCACACAGCTACCTCATTGCGCCTCTTTTTTTCTTTGCGTCATGTGCTGTTTGGGGAGTGTTTTTTGGAAGGGCCATCCTGCGTGACACTGCAGTGCCACTCCTAGATGGGCCCGGTGTTTGTGTCGGCCACTAGGGTCGCTTATCTTACTCACACAGCT
Organism: Pseudophryne corroboree; assembly: GCF_028390025.1. Classification (NCBI taxonomy): domain Eukaryota; kingdom Metazoa; phylum Chordata; class Amphibia; order Anura; family Myobatrachidae; genus Pseudophryne; species Pseudophryne corroboree. The sequence continues at coordinate 283,957,139 of NC_086454.1, read as the reverse complement.
ACCTCATTGCGCCTCTTTTTTTCTTTGCGTCATGTGCTGTTTGGGGAGTGTTTTTTGGAAGGGCCATCCTGCGTGACACTGCAGTGCCACTCCTAGATGGGCCAGGTGTTTGTGTCGGCCACTAGGGTCGCTTATCTTACTCACACAGCTACCTCATTGCGCCTCTTTTGTTCTTTGCGTCATGTGCTGTTTGGGGAGTGTTTTTTGGAAGGGCCATCCTGCGTGACACTGCAGTGCCACTCCTAGATGGGCCCGGTGTTTGTGTCGGCCACTAGGGTCGCTTATCTTACTCACACAGCTACCTCATTGCGCCTCTTTTTTTCTTTGCGTCATCTGCTGTTTGGGGAGTGTTTTTTGGAAGGGCCATCCTGCGTGACACTGCAGTGCCACTCCTAGATGGGCCCGGTGTTTGTGTCGGCCACTAGGGTCGCTTATCTTACTCACACAGCTACCTCATTGCGCCTCTTTTTTTCTTTGCGTCATGTGCTGTTTGGGGAGTGTTTTTTGGAAGGGCCATCCTGCGTGACACTGCAGTGCCACTCCTAGATGGGCCCGGTGTTTGTGTCGGCCACTAGGGTCGCTTATCTTACTCACACAGCTACCTCATTGCGCCTCTTTTTTTCTTTGCGTCATGTGCTGTTTGGGGAGTGTTTTTTGGAAGGGCCATCCTGCGTGACACTGCAGTGCCACTCCTAGATGGGCCCGGTGTTTGTGTCGGCCACTAGGGTCGCTTAGCTTAGTCATCCAGCGACCTCGGTGCAAATTTTAGGACTAAAAATAATATTGTGAGGTGTGAGGTATTCAGAATAGACTGAAAATGAGTGGAAATAATGGTTATTGAGGTTAATAATACTTTGGGATCAAAATGACCCCCAAATTCTATGATTTAAGCTGTTTTTTAAGGTTTTTTGAAAAAAAACACCCGAATCCAAAACACACCCGAATCCGACAAAAAAAATTCGGTGAGGTTTTGCCAAAACGCGGTCGAACCCAAAACACGGCCGCGGAACCGAACCCAAAACCAAAACACAAAACCCGAAAAATTTCAAGTGCACATCTCTAGATTTTAGGGCACTGCCCTTCTGTCCTGCCCTGATCAAGGCAGAAGTTAGGACCAATAGGGCAGATGTATTATGCCTGGCGAAGTGATTATGAAGTGATAAAGCAGTGATAAGTGCAAGGTGATAAAGCACCAGCCAATCATTTACAGATTTGAAAAATGACAAGAGCTGATTGACTGGTGCGTTATCACCTTGCACTTATTACTGCTTTATCACCTGTTTATCCCTTCTCCAGGCTTCATACATCTGCTCCAATGTGCTAATCACCAGTAACAAGGCGCAACTCACACCGGTCAGTTAGGCGTGTAGTAGTGAATAGGTGTTTGGATGAAAGCAGACAGGAATAAGGGGCAATTTAGCAATTTTAGGGGGTAATTCAGAGTTGATCGCAGCAGGAAATTTGTTAGCAGTTGGGCAAAACCATGTGCACTGCAGGGGGGGGGGCAGATATAACATGTGCAGAGAGAGAGAGATTTCGGTGTGGTGTGTTCAATCTGCAATCTAATTTGCAGTGTAAAAATAAAGCAGCCAGTATTTATCCTGCACAGAAACAAAACAACCCACCCAAATCTAACTCTTTCTGCAAATGTTATATCTGCCTCCCCTGCAGTGCGCATGGTTTTACCCAACTGCTAACAAAATTCCTGCTGCGATCAACTTGGAATTACCCCCCATGTGCACTGCAGGGGAGGCAGATATAACATGTGCAGAGAGAGTTAGATTTGGGTGGGTTATTTTGTTTCTGTGCAGGGTAAATACTCTCTCCCTTTCAGCAAATAAATACAGGAACTGGTCTGGCAGCAACTCCATCATCCTCTGGGACAAAACAGCAACTGCCTTCCTGTGTGATCAGCAATGTGTTATCTAGTTTGGGGGAGGGAACTTTCTCATTCATGATGAGTCACTAGTCTGTGTATATGCTAAACAGGTTCAGCCAAATCATACATCAAAAGGGGCTGGCCTGAGCTTCCTGTCCGCTACCTGTTTGGAATATCTATTGTTCTAATAAAAGTGATTTTAGCTTTTATACATTTAATCATAACTATTTGTTGCAATGTCCTACAACTTAATAACAAGTATCAAATGATTCTACACATTAATCTGGTTGCTTAAATACCAAATATGACAGGTGTATCTGGCTTCATTCCCATAATATACATACATGACATTACTTCATTATATAATTTTAAATCATCATGATGTCTGGCGCTTGATATTATTATAATTATGTACCGCATGAAATAAGTGTCGAATCCATCTCTGTGGCATGTCCGTGTAAATGCGTGTGTTACCATATATTGCTGTGCTTGCTGCGCGTATTTGCAAGTATAGCGACTCATAATGTGTGTAGTTTGTATGTTCTTTTTATGTCATATTTTTGACTTCGACAATATATATATATATATATATATATATGCCAAGAAATTGAAGAAGCAGCCAAGCCCACTGACGAAGTCGAATGACGAAACGTGTATGGGCGTGGTCTGACGTATGGATTTTGAACTGAGAACGCTGGTTTGCACAGTGGGGTAAATCTTATGCTGGTTATACGAGCGGTGGTTTGACCGCCTTTTATGGTATGGGTTCACACTTGTTACCGATTTGGATTTTTAAATAAAATTGCTGTACTCTTTTAATGCACTATTGGCGCTCCCTGCTTCTTCAATTTCTTGGCAGGACTACCACCCGTTCGGGATCCGGTAATATTGGGGAAGCGACAGCTGGAAGTCCCAGAAGTGCGCATTGACAAGTTTCTTCTACCAAATAATATTGGTTGTCAGTGATTGTGAGGAACATTGTTTCTTGTCTAGCCTTGGACTTGTAGTTCCACGGGACTTTTTAAAAAAAAATAACCTTGGTATTTGCGCTCATACTGCTTGTTCATAAATATATATATATATATATATATATATATATAGAGAGAGAGAGAGAGAGAGAGAGTGTGTAGAAAGTTCTCAATGGAGATATACCACATTAATCAATTATCGCAAATGAATAGAGATAAGCCCGTTCAGTTCGTCGAGATCCGAACCCCCCCGTACTTCACGTGGTTTACACAGGTCCGAGGCAGCCTCGGTTCTTCCCGCCTAACAAGCAAAACCCGAACGGGGGAAAACGTCATCATCCTGCTGTCGGATTCTCACAAGATTCGGAATCCATATAAAGAGCCGCGCATCGCCGCCATTTTCACACGTGTATTGCCGATTGAGCGTAGAGGACGTGGCTACATTCTCTGCCTGAAAAGCTCAATATCTGTGCTCAGTGTGCTGCATTGTGGTGACCAGTATATAGTAGTACAGTGCTGCATTGTGGTGACCACCAGTATATAGTAGAACAGTACAGTAGGCCATTGCTGTATCTTGCAGCTCCGTGTCAGACTCAGTTCTAGTATCCTGATCAGTGCTCAATATCTGTGCTGCATTGTGGTGACCAGTATATAGTAGTACAGTGCTGCATTGTGATGACCACCATTATATATTAGTACAGTAAAGTAGGCCATTGCTGTATCTTGCTGCTCTGTGTCACTTCTATTCTCCTGATCAGTGCTCAATATCTGTGCTGCATTGTGGTGACCAGTATATAGTAGTACAGTGCTGCATTGTGGTGACCACCAGTATATAGTAGTACAGTACAGTAGTCCACTGCTGTATCTTGCAGCTCCGTGTCAGACTCGGTTCTATTCTCCTAATCAGTGCTCAATAACTGTGCTGCATTGTGGTGACCAGTATATAGTAGTACAGTGCTGCATTGTGGTGACCACCAGTATATAGTAGTACAGTATAGTAGGCCATAGCTGTATCTTGCAGCTCCGTGTCAGACTCAGTTTTATTCTCCTGATCAGTGCTCAATATCTGTGCTGCATTGTGCTGACCAGTATATAGTAGTACAGTGCTGCACTGTGGTGACCACCAGTATATAGTAGTACAGTACAGTAGTCAACTGCTGTATCCTGCAGCTCTGTGTCAGACTCAGTTCTATTCTTCTGATCAGTGCTCAATATCTGTGCTGCATTGTGGTGACCAGTATATAGTAGTATAGTGCTGTATTGTGGTGACCACCAGTATATAGTAGTACAGTACAGTAGTCCACTGCTTTATCTTGCAGCTCTGTGTCAGACTCAGTTCTATTCTCCTGATCAGTGCTCAATTTCTGTGCTGCATTGTGGTGACCAGTATATAGTAGTACAGTGCTGCATTGTGGTGACCACCAGTATATAGTAGTACAGTACAGTAGTCCACTGCTGTATCTTGCAGCTCCATGCCAGACTCAGTTCTATTCTCCTGATCAGTGCTCAATATCTGTGCTGCAATGTGGTGACCAGTATATAGTAGTACAGTGCTGCATTGTGGTGACCACCAGTATATAGTAGTACAGTACAGTCGTCCACTGCTGTATCTTGCAGCTCTGTGTCAGACTCAGTTCTATTCTCCTGATCAGTGCTCAATATCTGTGCTGCATTGTGGTGACCTGTATATAGTAGTACAGTGCTGCATTGTGGTGACCACCAGTATATAGTAGTACAGTACAAAAGTCCACTGCTGTATCTTGCAGCTCTGTGTCAGACTCAGTTCTATTTTCCTGATCAGTGCTCAATATCTGTGGTGCATTGTGGTGACCAGTATATAGTAGTACAGTGCTGCATTGTGGTGACCACCAGTTTATAGTAGTACAGTACAGTAGTCCACTGCTGTATCTTGTAGCTCTGTGTCAGACTCAGTTCTATTCTCCTGATCAGTGCTCAATATCTGTGCTGCATTGTGGTGACCAGTATATAGTAGTACAGTGCTGCATTGTGATGACCACCAGTATATAGTAGTACAGTACAGTAGTCCACTGCTGTATCTTGCAGCTCCGTGTCAGACTCAGTTCTATTCTCCTGATCAGTGCTCAATATCTGTGCTGCATTGTGGTGACCAGTATATAGTAGTACAGTGCTGCATTGTGGTGACCACCAGTATATAGTAGTACAGTACAGTAGTCCATTGCTGTATCTTGCAGCTCCGTGTCACTTCTAGTATCCTGAACAGTGCTTAATATCTGTACTCAGTGTCAGTGCTGTATTGTGGTGACTAAAAGTCCAGTGTCTTGTGCTGCATCTTGCTGCTGTAGGGTGCTGTGGTAGTGTCCTGTCTCTGTGCATAGGTCATCATCATTCCAGTCACAGTGGTATCTAGTATTTATCTAGTGGTATCTAATTACAGACATTACTGCTGTCTAATTCCAGATATATTACTGGCATATAATTCCACACATTAAAAAATGGAGAACAAAAATCTGGAGTGTAATATAGGGAAAGATCAAGATCCACTTCCACCTATTGCTGAAGCTGCTGCCACTAGTCATGGCCGAGACGATGAAATGCCATCAACGTCATCTGCCAAGGCCGATGCCAAATGTCATAGTAGAGAGCATGTAAAATCCAAAAAACATAAGTTCCGTAAAATGACCCAAAAATCTAAATTAAAAGCATCTGATGAGAAGCGTAAACTTGCCAATATGCCATTTACGACAAAGAGTGGCAAGGAACGGCTAAGGCCCTCTCCTCTGTTCCTCATGACTAGTGGGTCAGCTTCACATGAGGATGGAAGCACTCATCCTCCTGCTCGAAAAATGAAAAGAGTTAAGATGGCAAAAGCACTGCAAAGAACTGTGCGTTCTTCTAAATCACAAATCCCCAAGGAGAGTCCAATTGTGTCGGTTGGATGCCTGACCTTCCCAACACTGGATGGGAAGAGGTGTCTCCTTCCACCATTTGCATGCCCCCTGCAAGTGCTGGAAAGAGCACCCACGGTACAGTTCCTGATATTCAAATTGAAGATGTCATTGTTGAAGTACACCCAGTGCCGGATTAAGGCCACGGGGGGCCCGGGGCACATAGACAGTGGGGCCCCTAATAAAGAGCAGGCAGATGAGATATATATATATATATATATATATATATATATACAGAGGGGAGAGATAGTGAGGGCAGAGCCTGATTAAGGATCTTATTAATCAAATAAAGCCAGCCTCAACCATTGGACTGCAGTTTAAGGATCAGTAGACAGTCCTCCACCAAGCAATACATACTGCATTGCTCTATTATAAACTGCTGAAAGTCACAGCACAATTACATTTGAATGCAGAAACACAGCAGATTAAAATGAAAAGTATCAGGGACACTTAAATCAGGAGTGTAACAATAAAGCCCTGTGTTGGTAGTGCATAAAAGAAAGCGCAGCAGACACGCCGGGGACACGGACGCAGGTGCAGGATACAGCAGAACAAGCGGCAGACAGAGAGAAAACTGGAACTAGACCAGGTCCCAACATGGCAGCCGCGTACATACACCACACGGCGACATTGCATGCTGTAATGAGGTGTCCGTCACTAACGCTGTCAGCTTGACCCAGGGACTTGGGAGCACACCCGCGCACCATGCTAAGAGATGGTTACTAGGCTGTCCGTACGCTAAAGAATCTATACCCACAGCCCCAACAGCACCTACCGAGGAGCTGTTTCTGCGAGGAGGGCAAGCCTTACTGTGCTGGCGACACATCCTCCCAAAGCAGCACACAACCACAAGCTCCCCTGGGCGCTGGCTCCACAATCCAGACTGCTGGGGATCCCTCCTTCCGTGCAGCCTGCGCGCCCAGCCAATGACTGAGCGGCAGGCTGCTTCATTTATAGATTGGACAGCTGAGCCGTCGCTCAGCTGTCCCGTCTCTGTGTTTCTATTACACTCAGCCGGCCGCCGCTGTAGTTGGGCCAGGAGCGCAGCACCACAGATCGGAAGTGAGATCCGATCTGTGGTGTGGCAGGGGGCCCTTTTGGAAAGGGGGGCCCGGGGTACTTACCCCCCGGGTTTCCCCCTTAATCCGGCTCTGAGTACACCAGGATGAGGATATGGGTGTTGCTGGCGCTGAGGGGGAAATTGACCAGGAGGGTTCTGATGGAGAGGTGGTTTGTTTAAGTCAGGCACCCGGGGAGACACCTGTTGTCCATGGGATGAATAAGGCCATTGACATGCCTGGTCAAAATACCTAAAAAATCACCTCTTCGGTGTGGAATTATTTCAACAGAAATGCGGACAACTGGTGTCAAGCCGTGTGTTGCCTTTGTCAAGCTGTAATAAGTAGAGGTAAGGACGTTAACCACCTCGGAACATCCTCCCTTATACGTCACCTGCAGCGCATTCATCATAAGTCATTGACAAGTTCAAAAACTTTGGGTGACAGCGGAAGCAGTCCACTGACAACTAAATCCCTTCCTCTTGTACCCAAGCTCCTGCAAACCGCACCAACTCCCTCAGTGTCAATTTCCTTCTTAGACAGGAACGCCAATAGTCCTGCAGGCCATGTCACTGGCAAGTCTGACGAGTCCTCTCCTGACTGGGATTCCTCCGATGGATCCTTGAGTGTAACGCCTACTGCTGCTGGCGCCACTGTTGTTGCTGCTGGGAGTCGATCATCCCAGAGGGGAAGTCGGAAGACGACTTGTACTACTTCCAGTAATCAATTGACTGTCCAACAGTCCTTTGCGAGGAAGATGAAATATCACAGCAGTCATCCTGTTGCAAAGCGGATAACTCAGGCCTTGACAGCTGTGTTGGTGTTAGACGTGCGTCCGGTATCCGCCATTAGTTCACAGGGACTTAGAGAATTTCTTGAGGTAGTGTGTCCCCGGTACCAAATACCATCTAGGTACCACTTCTCTAGGCAGACAATACCGAGAATATACACAGACCTCAGAAAAAGAGTCACCAGTGTCCTAAAAAATGCAGTTGTACCCAATGTCCACTTAACCACGGACATGTAGACAAGTGGAGCAGGGCAGACTAAGGACTATATGACTGTGACAGCCCACTGAGTAGATGTATTGCCTCCCGCAGCAACAACAGCAGCAGCGGCACCAGTAGCAGCATCTAGCAAACGCCAACTCGTTCCTAGGCAGGCTACGCTTTGTATCACCGCTTTCCATAAGAGGCACACAGCTGACAACCTCTTACGGAAACTGAGGAACATCATCGCAGATTGGCTTACCCCAATTGGACTCTCCTGGGGATTTGTGACATCAGACAACGCCACCAATATTGTGCGTGCATTACATGTGGGCAAATTCCAGCACGTCCCATGTTTTGCACATACAATAAATTTGGTGGTGCAGAATTTTTTTAAAAGCGACATGGGCGTGCAGGAGATGCTGTCTGTGGCCCGAAGAACTGCGGGCCACTTTCGGCATTCAGCCACCGCGTGCTGAAGACTGGAGCACCAGCAAACACTCCTGAACATTCCCCGCCATCAGCTGAAGCAAGAGGTGGTAACGAGGTGGAATTCAACCCTCTATATGCTTCAGAGGATGGAGGAGCAGCAAAAGGCCATTCAAGCCTATACATCTGCCTACGATATAGGCAAAGGAGGGGGAATGTACCTGACTCAAGCGCAGTGGAGAATGATTTCAACGTTGTGCAAGGTTCTGCAACCCTTTGAACTTGCCACACGTGAAGTCAGTTCAGACACTGCCAGCCTGAGTCAGGTCATTCCTCTCATCAGGCTTTTGCAGAAGCAGCTGGAGAGATTGAAGGAGGAGCTAAAACGGAGCGATTCCGCTAGGCATGTGGGACTTGTGGATGGAGCTCTTCATTCGCTTAACCAGGATTCACGGGTGGTCAATCTGTTGAAATCAGAGCACTACATTTTGGCCACCGTGCTCGATCCTAGATTTAAAGCCTACGTTGTATCTCTCTTTCCGGCAGACACAAGTCTGCAGATGTTCAAAGACCTGCTGGTGAGACACTTGTCAAGTCAAGCGGAACGTGACCTGCCAACAGCTCCTCCTTCATTTTCTACCACCACTGGAGCTGCCAGGAAAAGGATCAAATTTCCAAACCACCCGCTAGCGGTGATGCAGGGCAGTCAGGAGCGAAAACTGACATCTGGTCCGGACTGAAGGACCTGCCAACGATTACTTGCATGTCGTCTACTGTCACTGCATATGATTCTGCATATGATTCTGTCACCATTGAAAGAATGGTGGAGGATTATATGAGTGACAGCATCACTGTAAGCATGTCAGACAGTCTGTACCTATACTGGAAGGAAAAAGAGGCCATTTGGAGGCTCTTGCACAAATTGGCTTTATTTTACCTAAGTTGCCCTCCCTCCAGTGTGTACTCCGAAAGAGTGTTTAGTGCAGCCAGTCAACTTGTCAGCAATCGGCATACGAGGTTACTTCCAGAAAATGTGGAGAAGAGGATGTTCATCAAAATGAATTATAATCAATTCCTCCGTGGAGACATTTACCAGCAATTGCCTCCAGAAAGTACACAGGGACCTGTGATGGTGGATTCCAGTGGGGACGAATTAATACTCTGTGAGGAGGGGGATGTACACAGTGAAAGGGGTGAGGAAGCAGACGATGAGGAGGAGGTGGACATCTTGCCTCTGTAGAGCCAGTTTGTGCAAGCAGAGATTGATTGCTTCTTTTTTGGTGGGGGCCCAAACCAACCAGTCATTTCAGCCAAAGTCGTGTGGCAGACCCTGTCGCTGAAATTATGGGTTTGTTAAAGTGTGCATGTCCTGTTTATACAACATAAGGGTGGGTGGGAGGGCCCAAGGACAATTCCATCTTGCACCTCTTTTTTTTATTTATCTTTGCATCATGTGATGTTTGGGGCCAATTTTTCAAGTGCCATCCTGTCTGACACTGCAGTGCCACTCCTAGATGGGCCAGGTGTTTGTGCTGGCCACTTGGGTCGCTTAGCTTAGCCATCCAGCGACCTCGCTGCAAATTTTAGGACTAAAAATAATATTGTGAGGTGTAAGGTGTACAGAATAGACTGGAAATGAGTGGAAATTATGGTTATTGAGGTATATATATATATATATGCCGAGAAATTTTGAAAGAAGCAGGGAGCGCCAATAGTGCATTAAAAGTGTAACAATTTATTTTTAACACATCCAAATACGATGATCAAATAAAACCCGTACCATAAAAGGCGGTTAAACCACCGCTTGTATAACCAGCATGAAATTATCCCACAACACAACTCAGCATACGTGATTCAGTATCCATACGTCAGACCACGCCCATACGCGTTTCGTCATCAGACTTCGTCAGTGGGCTTGGTCTGAAGTCACAATCTCATTATTTAAATACACCCTGCAGCACTCTGATTGGCCTGTGCAAGGTGTCTTAGAACAGCTACAAATCATCTATACAGCAGCTGATCCATATTAAACCAATGGATTCATTTATCAAATAGTACATTTTATACGTGTCTAAACGATTAAGAGAGAATTCATAAAGGCATCAAAGTACATGAATATGTACGGAATATTAGAAAATAAAACATATATAAATGTATTTTTAAATTTAAATTCCGTACATATTCATGTACTTTGATGCCTTTATGAATTCTCTCTTAATCGTTTAGACACGTATAAAATGTACTATTTGATAAATGAATGGTATACTTTTATGGTACGGGTTTTATTTGATCATCGTATTTGGATGTGTTAAAAATAAATTGTTACACTTTTAATGCACTATTGGCGCTCCCTGCTTCTTTCAAAATTTCTCGGCAGGATCATTACCCGTCCGGAATCGGGTCTCTGGTGGGGAAGCGACAGCTGGAAATCCCAGAGGTGCACACTGATAAAGACCAATCGACCAGTGAGACTGGGTGTCAGTGATTGTGAGAAACTGCTGATTCTTGTTCAGCCTGGGACTTGCAGTTCCACGGGACTTTTAACCCTTCCTTGTCTTTTGCGCTTATACATTTTTTCCTGTTAATATATATATATATATATATATATATATATATATACTATGGGATCAAAATTACCCCCAAATTCTATGATTTAAGCTGGTTTTGAGGGGTTTTTGAAAAAAAACACCCGAATCCAAAACACACCCGAATCCGACAAAAAATGTTAAGGGAGGTTTTGCCAAAACGCGTCCGAATCCAAAACACGGCCGCGGAACCGAATCCAAAACCAAAACACAAAACCCGAAAAATGTCCAGTGCACATCACTACAAATGAATATGAAAATTCTTTTATTATCATAAAATGAACAATGAATTTCTTAACATTGTCATATACGTCTAAAACGCAAATACATAAAAGATCTTATTTAGGATCACATACATCAACTGCACGTACAAATGTTATTTTAAAATCATCTGAAGAGTTTTTCTCTAATGGTGTCTATTATACAGATAGAACATCCAATGTTCAACAAATATATCATATACATTACACACGCACATACTGTACAAACATACACACAAACATACATACAAAGAATATAGGTCCTCCAAACATTCTATGCATAGAGCTCTGCAGACAAGAGCTCCCTGCAGCCGCTGAGATAGCAGTAGCAGTCACAGTTTATAGTAGAGATGAGCGGATTCGGTTTTACTCGGATTTACTCGGTTCTCAAAATGGCATCCTATTGGCTCACAGATGTCTCGTGTTTTTGATAGCCAATAAGATGCAGTTTAGAGAACAGAGTAAATCAGAGCAAAACCCGAATCCGCTCATCTCTAGTGAGACTGAGACACCAAAGTCTCCATCTCTCTAAAAAAAGAACGCAGACAACCATGTCTGGGTACTCAGACCCCCCCATCCTGCATGCGCCACTGGTATGTGATGGGCTTTTTTCCATTCTGACTGCAGCTATTACTGTACTTGTGTCTCTGTTTTATTCTGTTTTCATGTTCCGTTATTAAATATTGATCTAATACAAATCTATGCAGACACACTATTTGTCTTCTTCCTGTGTTTGTTTCTTAACATAATACATCTGGGTAATGTAATTATGTAGCAATTTATGCAAACACTTGTCCCTTTGCTACCACAGGGGCCAGTTCTATTTTTTCTGACTGACAAATCTATTTGGTGTTTCCTTCTTCACCGAGTTCCTCCTGAAATTGATTGTGCCAGTGACCTAATGGAAAGGAAATTGATTCACAACCAGACAATTGCATAGTTATCTATTCATTAACAGTGTATTTACAAATTGTATTAATTGTCAAGCATTTAGGAGACATGGGGCCTTATTCAAACTTAAGTACGCTAGTGCTGCCGCAGATGCGATTTTTAACTCAGAGAATGTGCGAAAATATGTTAATATAATAGCCGCCTGGATTTGTTTAGAGACGTCCACCAGAGCCCCTCACAGCTGCCAACAATTGCGTACATATTTGCAGCATTAACGCAGACCTGGGAAATATCGCAGCATTAACGCAGAACTGGGAAACATCACAGCATCAATGCAGGACTGGGAAACATTGCAGCATCAACGCAGATCCTGGAAATTGCAGCATCAACGCAGATCTGGGAAATATCGCAGCATCAATGCAGATCCAGGAAATATTGCAGCATCAATGCAGATCCGGGAAATATCGCAGCATCAACGTAGATGCGGGAAACATTGCAGCATCAAAGCAGATCCGGGAAACATCGCAGTATCAACACAGATTCGGGAAACATCGCATCATCAACGCAGATCCGGGAAATATTGCAGCATCAATGCAGATCCTGGAAATATCCCATCATCAACGCAGATCTGGGAAACCGAATCCTCAAGTAAGTCTATAGTCACTCTGAATAGCCGCTGCAACTGAGACACCTGAGACGTGTTTCCTGTGTTCAGGATGCAGGTTGGCAGCAAATACATGCCCCAACAATAGTCCTGACACAGTGCCATAACTAGGTATTTTAGCGCTGTGTGCAAGAAACGGCACTGGCGCCCCACCTACGCAAGACAGGAGCAGTGCGCGCCGCAGGCGCGTGGAAAATATATAGGGGCGTGGCTTCATGGGGAAGGGGCGTGGACACAAAATAATGGCAATTCATACTACGGTGCATAGTAGTCTCCATTATTCAAATTACGCTGCACAGTAGAGCCACTACACCAGGTAGAGACCCTTTTACACATTACGGCAGACGACGTGCCTTTTTACACATTACGGCAGACAGTCCCCCTTATTACACATTACGGCAGACAGAGTCCCCCTTATTACACATTACGGCAGACGGCATCCCCTTTTTTACACATTACGGCAGACGACGTCCCCCTTATTACGGCAGACAACGTTCCCCTTATTACACATTACGGCAGACAGCATCCCCCTTATTACACATTACGGCAGAGAGCGTCCCCTTTTTGTGCACATTATAGCAGACAGCGTCCCCCCTTTTTACACATTACGGCAGCCAGTCCCCCTTTTTACACATTGCGGCAGCCAGTCCCCCTTTTTACACATTGTGGCAGACAGACATCAGAGAGAGAGAGAGACAGAAAGAGAGAGAGAGAGACAAAGAGAGAGAGACAGAAAGAGAGAGAGATATATACTTACCATGTCTCCCGCTGGCAGTCAGGCTCCTCGTGCTGGCAGAGATCCCAGGCAGCTGCAGGGGAGAAGGAGGAGGAGGGAGGGGGACTTGAGCCGCAGCAGCGCTATGTCATTGGTAGCGGCACCGCTGCAGCACTCCGCCCTCCTTCCGTATTGGCTGGCCGCTGCTGAGAATGCTGGGATGAGGGAACAAATTAGCCACTCTGTCAATCACCTAGGTATGAATCCTCACCAGGGATTAAAGTAGGGGGGAACGAGGTGGAACTGAGTTCCACCACCTGTAGTGGTAGAGGGAACTAGTTCCACCACCTCAATTGCCCTGCACAGTAATTCCAACAGAAAAACCTGACCCATCGCCTACATCAATAGATAATACAGGCGGCGCTAGTGTTACTGACTTCTTCAGGTCCTGGTGGAGAGGAGCCGGGTCTGTGCATCTTGAAGACAAGATGAGAGGGGACTGGAGGGACAAGAGAGGTGGGGAAGCTGCTGGAGGGATACAGGGCATGGAGCCGCTGGAGGGACACAGGCAGTGAGCTGCTGGAGTGACAGAAGTAGAGATGTGTGTAAGGGGCACTACTGTGGTCATTATAAGGGGTACTACTATTGTGGGCATTATGTGTAAGGGGTACTACTACTGTGGGCATTCTGTATATAAGTGGCACTACTTCTGTGGGCTTTTTGTGTATTAATGTCACTACTGTGGTCGGTCATTATGTGTAAGGGGCACTACAGCTGTGGGCATTAAGTATAAGGGGCACTATGTCTGTGGGAATTGTGTATAAGGGGCACTACTGTAGGCATTGTATATAGGGTGTACCATTGTGTAGTGCATTGTGGATAAAGGAAACTACTGAGTTATGTAACCTGAATAAGGGGAATTACTATGCGGTGTAATATGAATCAGGGGCACTACTTGCTGTGTAATGTGGATAAGATTGTGCTACTGTGTGGTGTAATTTGAATTGAGGGTACTATTATGTCACCACTCTGCTTCTTTGAGAGATCAATGTCCCTTTATAAAGTATGAAAGTAGGGCACTAATTTATAGTTTGCAGGGGGTGCCGAAAACACTAGCACTGGCCCTGGATCCGCTTAATGTGAGGGAAGGGGTGGTGGGTAGATAGGTGGCGAGGTAAATGAGTTCCACCACCTCTCCAGGACCACTTTAAGCCCTGATCCTCACTGCAACCATAATCGCAATTCAATCACCGTGCATGCCGGCAGTGACGCATGCGCAGACCACCGATAATTGCTCAATTGCAAAAACATCGGCATAGCGCACAACTATGAATCAAGTGGTGATATGCGTGAGATGCTTTGAAAAAAATCCCAGATATGGAAATGTTTTCCCTTCTTTGTCCTTTGGGACTGGTCAGTGCTTCCTGTGCATTAATCAGGACTTTGTGATGAGTGAAATAAGTCTTTAAAATCCTTTCCAAAATTGAAAGACTTTCACCTTCACAAGACACGGTTTCAATAATTTAATTTGTGAATCGTTACGTTCTTTTTCCTGCCAAATCCACTTTTAATCTCGGCTTTTGTTGTTTTGCCGGAGAAGGGTGTTTGAAAGATGACCTAGTGCTTGCTATAGTAGAATGGGTTTCTAATTAGGAGCCAGTCACACTCTGGTGGACAACCACTCTGTTTACTGAGATGTAACGGTGTAGCGACTCACACCTGCAGAGAAGGAATCAAGATTCATGTTTTCCTTTATTTCCCATCCACATTAATCATCTTTAGATTGCCTTAAGCTCTTTGATTTTTGTTTTGCGTTTACGCATATTTGTTTTATATAGAACCTTGTTTTTAGATTAAGTTTGTGAATGAGTGAAAATCAGACCTATCTGGCCTGATTCAGAGTTGCGTGCAATTTGGATACAGGTGTGACCATATTGCACCGTGGGAAATATATGTTACTCTTAGCCTGTATTCAGATTTTGATGCATCTATGCAGCAGTCACACTGCTATACTGTACATCGGCTTGTGAAAGTAACTGTCATCACTATCAGTGGCAATGGTGCCAGCCTCTACTCTCTACCGCAACAGCAATTCCACTTACACAGCCACAACTCGCCCTCAGAACTCAAATCCTATGTGCAAACATGCACATCCTTGGCTTGGACGCATGGGCAGTGCAAAACATCTGAAATCCTGTTGGAGAAAGAGCGCCATATTAATAAATAAATAAAATTATTATTATTATTATTATTATTATTATTAGATGACCATGAAAATGACTTGTGTAGAAGATTTAGGACCATTGGGCCTAAGTCAGACCTGATCGCTGCTGTGCGTTTTCGCGATGCAGCGGTCAAGTCTAAACTGCGTATGCGACAGCGCCGCAGTGCGTCGTCACATGCCAGACAGCCGACGGCTGTCTCAGCCCTGCGATCGCCTCTGCCTGATTAACCCAACAGAGGCGGTCGCTGGGCAGGAGGGGGCGGGTCGGCGGAGTTTGCCTGCCGTTTAGGGAGTGCGGTCCGGGCAACGCAGGTGTGCCCGGACCGTTGGGGGGGCGGGCTGTGGCATCTGCGTGGCATCACACGCAGCCGCTGCGACCCTGACATCGACGAGTAGCTCATGCCAGCGCGCAGGAGCTGCGCTGGCAGGGAGCTACTCTTCCAGTACAAAAATATTGCAGCTGTGCGATGCTTTTGTACTTGTGGGGGGGGGGGGATGGGGAAGCTGTCGGGCCTAATATGTGGGGTGGACTAGCCCTGTGCTGGGCGTTCCCCCGCATGTCAGGGAAGCTGATCGTAGATGTGTTGAATTTAGCACAGCTAAGATCAGGTCTGAATTAGGCCCATTGTCTGGTTTAGTCTTTGATAACGACTCAGTTAGATGAGTTTTGGGATTTCTTAAATTAAAAGGAAATCAATAACTTACTGTGTATCTTCATAGAGAGGTTTCAAGATACATAAAGGCAAGCACACATATCTACAGACACAGGTGTGTATCTACAGTAACGATGTCTGCAATACATTACACATTTTTAAGAACGTTGCAATGCAATCATGTAAAAGAACTATAACTTTGCAAGACTCATCCGGAGATGGTTCCCCCGGAACCCCACCTGGTAATGGCCGATGCGCATGCGTGGTCAGCGGGGCCACTTATTCGCAGGAGTTCAAGCACCAAAGCAAACAAATCGCAGGGATGGGCTCATAATGTCCCTGTCGTTGCAGCTTCATACATCTGGCCAATGTATCCGCATCCTGCAATGCAATCTTGGGTGCTAACATCGCGCACAGATCACATTACACATTACACATGCAAAAAATGGCCCCATATAACTAGAGATGAGCGGGTTCGGTTCCTCGGAATCCGAACCCCCCCGAACTTCAGCCTTTTTTGCACGGGTCCGAGCAGACTCGGATCCTCCCGCCTTGCTCGGTTAACCCGAGCGCGCCTGAACGTCATCATCCCGCTGTCGGATTCTCGCGAGACTCGGATTCTATGGCCCTCATTCCGAGTTGTTCGCTCGGTATTTTTCATCGCATCGCAGTGAGAATTCTCTTAGTGCGCATGCGTAATGTTCGCACTGCGCATGCGTCAAGTAACTTTACTAAGAAGAAAGTAATTTTACTCACGGCTTTTTCGTCGCTCCGGAGAACGCATTGTGATTGACAGGAAATGGGTGTTACTGGGCGGATGTACGGCGTTTTAGGGGCGTGTGGCAGGAAACGCTACCGTTTCCGGAAAAAACGCAGGCGTGTCTGGAGAAACGGTGGGAGTGCTTGGGCGAACGCTGGGTGTGTTTATGACGTCAGCCGGGACCGAAAAGCACTGAATTGATCGCACAGGCAGAGTAAGTCTGGAGTTACTCAGAAACTGCTAACTCGGTTTTGATCGCAATATTGCGAATACATCGGTCGCACATTTAAGATGTTTAGATTCACTCCCAGTAGGCGGCGGCTTAGCGTGTGTAACTCTGCTATAATCGCCTTGCGAGCGAACAACTCGGAATGAGGGCCAATATAAGGAGCCGCGCGTCGCCGCCATTTTCACACGTGCATTGAGATTGATAGGGAGAGGACGTGGCTGGCGTCCTCTCCGTTTAGATTAGATTAGAGAGTCAGAGACACTTGAGTTGATTTACTAATTTGGGGAGCATTAGGAGGAGTACTCAGTACAGTGCAGCAGAGTTTTGCTGATAGTGTGACCACCAGTTTAATTTTAATCGGTTCTCTGCCTGAAAAAAAAACGATACACAGTCACATACCATATCTGTGCTCAGCCTCAGTGTGCTGCATGATAATATGATAATGATAATATATCATCTATGTATGTATTATATCTGACTGTGCTGAGTGCTCACTGCCAGTGCTGCTCACACAGCTTAATTGTGGGGAAGACTGGGGAGCAGTTATAGCAGGAGTACAGTGCACACTTTTGCTGCCAGTGTGACCACTGACCACCAGTATATTGTCTGCCTGAAAAAGTTAAACAAACACTCCTGTGGTGTTTTTTTTATTTATTCTATAAACGCATTCTGCTGACAGTGTCCAGCAGGTCCGTCATTCATTATATTATATAAATATTTACCTGCAGTAGTGTTATATTTTTTTTGTTCATCTCTATCATCTTTATCATCTCTATATTAACAGACGCAGTACGGTAGTCCACGGCTGTAGCTACCTCTGTGTCGTCAGTGCTCGTCCATAATTGTATACCTACCTGTGGTGGGTGTTTTTTTTTCTATCTTCTTCATACTAGTAGTTCAGCAGTCTGCTGACAGCGTCCAGCAGGTCCGTCATTATATATTATATATACCTGCAGTAGTGATATATATATATTTTTTATATCATTATCATCTCTATATTAGCAGACGCAGTACGGTAGTCCACGGCTGTGGCTACCTCTGTGTCGTCAGTGCTCGTCCATAATTGTATACCTACCTGTGGTGGTTTTTTTTTTTTTTCTATCTTCTTCATACTAGTAGTTCAGTAGTCTGCTGACAGCGTCCAGCAGGTCCGTCATTATATATTATATATATATATACCTGCAGTAGTGATATATATATTTTTTATATCATTATCATCTCTATATTAGCAGACGCAGTACGGTAGTCCACGGCTGTGGCTACCTCTGTGTCGTCAGTGCTCGTCTATAATTGTATACATACCTGTGGTGGGGTTTTTTTTTTTCTATCTTCTTCATACTAGTAGTTCAGCAGTCTGCTGACAGCGTCCAGCAGGTCCGTCATTATATATTATATATACCTGCAGTAGTGATATATATATATTTTTTATATCATTATCATCTCTATATTAGCAGACGCAGTACGGTAGTCCACGGCTGTGGCTACCTCTGTGTCGTCAGTGCTCGTCCATAATTGTATACCTACCTGTGGTGGGGGTTTTTTTTTTCTATCTTCTTCATACTAGTAGTTCAGCAGTCTGCTGACAGCGTCCAGCAGGTCCGTCATTATATATTATATATATATACCTGCAGTAGTGATATATATATATTTTTTATATCATTATCATCTCTATATTAGCAGACGCAGTACGGTAGTCCACGGCTGTGGCTACCTCTGTGTCGTCAGTGCTCGTCCATAATTGTATACCTACCTGTGGTGGGGGTTTTTTTTTTCTATCTTCTTCATACTAGTAGTTCAGCAGTCTGCTGACAGCGTCCTGCAGGTCCGTCATTATATATTATATATATATACACCTGCAGTAGTGATATATATATATATTTTATATCATTATCATCTCTATACTAGCAGACGCAGTACGGTAGTCCACGGCTGTAGCTACCTCTGTGTCGTCAGTCACTCGTCATCCATAAGTATACTAGTATCCATCCATCTCCATTGTTTACCTGAGGTGCCTTTTAGTTGTGCCTATTAAAATATGGAGAACAAAAATGTTGAGGTTCCAAAAATAGGGAAAGATCAAGATCCACTTCCACCTCGTGCTGAAGCTGCTGCCACTAGTCATGGCCGAGACGATGAAATTCCATCAACGTCGTCTGCCAAGGCCGATGCCCAATGTCATAGTACAGAGCATGTAAAATCCAAAACACAAAATATCAGTAAAAAAAGGACTCAAAAATCTAAAATAAAATCGTCGGAGGAGAAGCGTAAACTTGCCAATATGCCATTTACCACACGGAGTGGCAAGGAACGGCTGAGGCCCTGGCCTATGTTCATGGCTAGTGGTTCAGCTTCACATGAGGATGGAAGCACTCAGCCTCTCGCTAGAAAAATGAAAAGACTTATGCTGGCAAAAGCACAGCAAAGAACTGTGCGTTCTTCGAAATCACAAATCCACAAGGAGAGTCCAATTGTGTCGGTTGCGATGCCTGACCTTCCCAACACTGGACGTGAAGAGCATGCGCCTTCCACCATTTGCACGCCCCCTGCAAGTGCTGGAAGGAGCACCCGCAGTCCAGTTCCTGATAGTCAGATTGAAGATGTCAGTGTTGAAGTACACCAGGATGAGGAGGATATGGGTGTTGCTGGCGCTGGGGAGGAAATTGACAAGGAGGATTCTGATGGTGAGGTGGTTTGTTTAAGTCAGGCACCCGGGGAGACACCTGTTGTCCGTGGGAGGAATATGGCCATTGACATGCCTGGTGAAAATACCAAAAAAATCAGCTCTTCGGTGTGGAAGTATTTCAACAGAAATGCGGACAACAGGTGTCAAGCCGTGTGTTGCCTTTGTCAAGCTGTAATAAGTAGGGGTAAGGACGTTAACCACCTCGGAACATCCTCCCTTATACGTCACCTGCAGCGCATTCATCATAAGTCAGTGACAAGTTCAAAAACTTTGGGCGACAGCGGAAGCAGTCCACTGACCAGTAAATCCCTTCCTCTTGTAACCAAGCTCACGCAAACCACCCCACCAACTTCCTCAGTGTCAATTTCCTCCTTCCCCAGGAATGCCAATAGTCCTGCAGGCCATGTCACTGGCAATTCTGACGAGTCCTCTCCTGCCTGGGATTCCTCCGATGCATCCTTGAGTGTAACGCCTACTGCTGCTGGCGCTGCTGTTGTTGCTGCTGGGAGTCGATGGTCATCCCAGAGGGGAAGTCGTAAGACCACTTTTACTACTTCCACCAAGCAATTGACTGTCCAACAGTCCTTTGAGAGGAAGATGAAATATCACAGCAGTCATCCTGCTGCAAAGTGGATAACTGAGGCCTTGGCATCCTGGGCGGTGAGAAACGTGGTTCCGGTATCCATCATTACTGCAGAGCCAACTATAGACTTGTTTGAGGTACTGTGTCCCCGGTACCAAATACCATCTAGGTTCCATTTCTCTAGGCAGGCGATACCGAAAATGTACACAGACCTCAGAAAAAGACTCACCAGTGTCCTAAAAAATGCAGTTGTACCCAATGTCCACTTAACCACGGACATGTGGACAAGTGGAGCAGGGCAGACTCAGGACTATATGACTGTGACAGCCCACTGGGTAGATGTATTGACTCCCGCCGCAAGAACAGCAGCGGCGGCACCAGTAGCAGCATCTCGCAAACGCCAACTCTTTCCTAGGCAGGCTACGCTTTGTATCACCGCTTTCCAGAATACGCACACAGCTGAAAACCTCTTACGGCAACTGAGGAAGATCATCGCAGAATGGCTTACCCCAATTGGACTCTCCTGTGGATTTGTGGCATCGGACAACGCCAGCAATATTGTGCGTGCATTATATCTGGGCAAATTCCAGCACGTCCCATGTTTTGCACATACCTTGAATTTGGTGGTGCAGAATTATTTAAAAAACGAGAGGGGCGTGCAAGAGATGCTGTCGGTGGCCAGAAGAATTGCGGGACACTTTCGGCGTACAGGCACCACGTACAGAAGACTGGAGCAACACCAAAAACGCCTGAACCTGCCCTGCCATCATCTGAAGCAAGAAGTGGTAACGAGGTGGAATTCAACCCTCTATATGCTTCAGAGGTTGGAGGAGCAGCAAAAGGCCATTCAAGCCTATACATCTGGCCACGATATAGGCAAAGGAGGTGGAATGCACCTGTCTCAAGCGCAGTGGAGAATGATTTCAACGTTGTGCAAGGTTCTGCAACCTTTTGAACTTGCCACACGTGAAGTCAGTTCAGACACTGCCAGCCTGAGTCAGGTCATTCCCCTCATCAGGCTTTTGCAGAAGAAGCTGGAGACATTGAAGGAGGAGCTAAGAAAGAGCGATTCCGCTAGGCATGTGGGACTTGTGGATGGAGCCCTTCATTCGCTT
Source organism: Pseudophryne corroboree (assembly GCF_028390025.1). Taxonomy (NCBI): domain Eukaryota; kingdom Metazoa; phylum Chordata; class Amphibia; order Anura; family Myobatrachidae; genus Pseudophryne; species Pseudophryne corroboree. The sequence continues at coordinate 283,935,527 of NC_086454.1, read as the reverse complement.
AACCAGGATTCACGGGTGGTCAATCTGTTGAAATCAGAGCACTACATTTTGGCCACCGTGCTCGATCCTAGATTTAAAACCTACGTTGTATCTCTCTTTCCGGCAGACAAAAGTCTGCAGGGGTTCAAAGACCTGCTGGTGAGAAAATTATCAAGTCAAGTGGAACTTGATCGGTCAACAGCTCCTCCTTTACATTCTCCCGCAATTGGGGGTGCGAGGAAAAGGCTCAGAATTCCGAGCCCACCCGCTGGCGGTGATGCAGGGCAGTCTGGAGCGACTGCTGATGCTGACATCTGGTCCGGACTGAAGGACCTGACAACGATTACGGACATGTCGTCTACTGTCACTGCATATGATTCTCTCACCATTGAAAGAATGGTGGAGGATTATATGAGTGACCGCATCCAAGTAGGCACGTCAGACAGTCCGTACGTATACTGGCAGGAAAAAGAGGCAATTTGGAGGCCCTTGCACAAACTGGCTTTATTCTACCTAAGTTGCCCTCCCACAAGTGTGTATTCCGAAAGAGTGTTTAGTGCCGCCGCTCACCTTGTCAGCAATCGGCGTTCGAGGTTACTTCCAGAAAATGTGGAGAAGATGATGTTCATTAAAATGAATTATAATTAATTCCTCCGTGGAGACATTGACCAGCAGCAATTGCCTCCACAAAGTACACAGGGAGCTGAGATGGTGGATTCCAGTGGGGACGAATTGATAATCTGTGAGGAGGGGGATGTACACGGTGATGAATTGGAGGATGATGATGAGGTGGACTTCTTGCCTCTGTAGAGCCAGTTTGTGCAAGGAGAGATTAATTGCTTCTTTTTTGGTGGGGGTCCAAACCAACCCATCATTTCAGTCACAGTCGTGTGGCAGACCCTGTCACTGAAATGATGGGTTGGTTAAAGTGTGCATGTCCTGTTTATACAACATAAGGGTGGGTGGGAGGGCCCAAGGACAATTCCATCTTGCACCTCTTTTTTCTTTAATTTTTCTTTGCGTCATGTGCTGTTTGGGGAGTAGTTTTTTGAAGGGCCAGCCTGCGTGACACTGCAGTGCCACTCCTAGATGGGCCAGGTGTTTGTGTCGGCCACTAGGGTCGCTTAGCTTACTCACACAGCTACCTCATTGCGCCTCTTTTTTTCTTTGCGTCATGTGCTGTTTGGGGAGTAGTTTTTTGAAGGGCCATCCTGCGTGACACTGCAGTGCCACTCCTAGATGGGCCAGGTGTTTGTGTCGGCCACTAGGGTCGCTTAGCTTACTCACACAGCTACCTCATTGCGCCTCTTTTTTTCTTTGCGTCATGTGCTGTTTGGGGAGTAGGTTTTTGAAGGGCCAGCCTGCGTGACACTGCAGTGCCACTCCTAGATGGGCCAGGTGTTTGTGTCGGCCACTTGGGTCGCTGAGCTTAGTCACACAGCTACCTCATTGCGCCTCTTTTTTTCTTTGCGTCATGTGCTGTTTGGGGAGTGTTTTTTGGAAGGGCCATCCTGCGTAACACTGCAGTGCCACTCATAGATGGGCCAGGTGTTTGTGTCGGCCACTTGGGTCGCTAAGCTTAGTCATCCAGCGACATTGGTGCAAATTTTAGGACTAAAAATAATATTGTGAGGTGTGAGGTATTCAGAATAGACTGTAAATAAGTATAAATTATGGTTATTGAGGTTGATAATACTATGGGAACAAAATGACCCCCAAATTCAATGATTTAAGCTGTTTTTTATTTTTTATTTTTAAAAACACCCGAATCCAAAACACACCCGAATCCGACAAAAAAAATTCGGTGAGGTTTTGCCAAAACGCGTTCGAACCCAAAACACGGCTGCGGAACCGAATCCAAAACCAAAACACAAAACCCGAAAAATGTCCGGTGCACATCTCTACATATAACTGGTTACACCACTTTAGCAAACTTACATACAACCACTCTCCAGTTCCTGTGGTTATTAGTCTGCCGTACACACCTCTGTGGGGGATTTGTATTCCACTCCCCCAGACAGATCACCTTCTTCTCAATGACATTTGCAGGGTTTGGAGCACCAAGTACTTGTTTGAGATTTTATCACAGCATCTCTTGATTTGTTCTTCTTCAACATAGACATGTGCAGCACGTTTCATTTTTTAGCACTGCCTGTGGGATTGTTTAGCACCAACCATGTCTACCACTATTTATTATTATTATTATTATTATTATCATCATCAGTTATTTATATAGCGCACACATATACCGCAGCGCTCTACAGAGAATATTTGGCCATTCACATCAGTGGAGCTTACAATATATATTCCCTAGCTCTTGTACTTTGTAAGAAAAATAATCAGCATTGCAATTGAGCAGATCTATGTAGTGTACAGCCACACATCCAATCCCTTGCAGCCACACACTACATAGATCTGCTCAGCTGCAATGCAGATCATTTTTTTTCACCAAGTAGAAGGTATTGTATACTACAAATAGTTCAAATTCTCTAGCTTAAAATTCTCTATCTTTCAATGCAAGGGCAGATAGCTCAATGAATAGAGTGTCTGACTGCAATGCCACAGGCGATGGGTTAGAATTCTGGGTATGTGAGCAACTTGAAATGTAATAAAGGACAGTGTGACTGAATAACAAAGAGCAGTCAAGTTAAGTTCATGAATGTTGTATAGGTATTAGCAACAGAAGGGGCAGTCAGGAGATGCTGAGCTTCACAAAGGGGGGAAGCTGCAAGATAAAGTAATTAAAACAGGGGAGGGGGGCTACCAACAGCGCCCCCTACCCTGCAGTGCTATGTCCAGTGGCACACTCATCACACACCTACAGTAGTTGTGGCCTTACCAGGCTGTGCTGTATGGCTTAAACCAAAGCTTACAATGTTGTGTTGGCAACTATGGGGGTCATTCTGAGTTGATCGCTAGCTACCGTTGTCCACAGCGCAGCGGTCAGGCTAAAAATCAGCATTTCTGCACATGCATATGCACCGCAATGCGCACACGTGACGTACAGGTACAAAGTCCCTTGTGGTTTTGCACAGGTTCTAGCGAAGATTTCAGTTGCACGGCACAACAGGCGTTTCTGGGTGTCAGCTGACGATATTCAGGGAGTGTTGGAAAATTGCAGGCGTGCCGGTGAAAACGCAGGCGTGGCTGGGAGAACACTGGGCGGGTGTGTGGTGTCAAAAGCCAACCATCCAACGTTAGAATCAACGCACATGAAGAGTAAGTACAGGGCTGGTCTTGTTTTGCACAAAATGTTCTTGCAGGCGCTCTGCTGCACAGGCGTCCGCACTTCTGCAAAGTGAAAATACAACAATGCGCTTGCATGGCTGCTAAAAACTGCTAGCGAGCAAACAACTCGTAATGACCCCCTATGTACAGTATGTTTTACCTTAATAGATTTAACAGAAACAACTTGCTTGAAATTGGCATTGTCCTTTAATGTAACAGACTTTTCTCGATTATGGTGCCTGAGTGCACCCATTATTCAAATGAGAAAATTCCTATTGCAGGGATAATCTAAGGCTATATTATACTGTGTCACTTTTACTTTCTGGTTTGATCTAACAGATTCTGAACATTTTACCCATAGATATTACATTATAGAGCTGACATTTCTTTTCTTTTATAAAGAACAGTATATTTCTCTGGTCAATTGGCTCTTAACTGTCATTTTTCAAACCCAGCCTGTGACATGGCAGTTAGGAGCTGATTGGCAGGTCAATTATCTCCGTCCACTTTATCTCCATCCAGGCTTAGTAAATAGACCCCACAGCCTGTAACACGGCAGTTAGGAGTCTATTGGCTGGTACTTTATCTTTCTCCTGTGTATCTGTCTCCAAAGCTTAGTACATCTCCCCCTTTGCCTTTAAAACTGAAAATGAGTTGAATCATATTGCATGGTTCCATAGTAGTATTGTGAATAACGTTGTAAGAATCAGAATCAGCTTTATTGGCCAGGCATACTTGCATTTACTAGGAATTTGTCTTCGGTTTGCTATACAATATCCAAGTAGGTAACAGATAAGCAGGTTGGGGGGGGGGGGTCAAGTAATGTCATACAGATAGGTACACCATAGGGACACAAGTGAGTTACATGTACGTCTAGCCAGTCAATGTTCAGGAGTTCAGCAGGCGGACCGCTTGGGGAAAGAAACTTTTGAGGCTTCTGGTGGACCCGGCAGTAACGGCCCTTTAACGCCTACCTGAAGGAAGCAAGTTAAACATGCTGTGGCCGGGGTGTAGCTGTTCCTTTACTATCTTTGTTGCCTGCTTTTTAGCTCTGGACAGGTACAGGTCCTGGACTGAGGGAACGTCGGCCCCGATGATCTTCTCTGCGGTTCTGACCACCTTTTGGAGCCTGCATCTGTCCCTCACACTGGCGGAGCCGTACCATACCAGTATCGAGGAGCACAGTAACGATTCCACAATTGTGGAGTAGAAGAGGAGCAGAAGCTTCTGTGGGATGTTGACCATCCTTAGTTGCCTGAGGAAGAACAACCTCTGCTGCACTTTCCCAACAGTGACGTCAGCATTGGACCCCCATTTAAGGTCCCAGGAGATTGTAGTCCCTAGGAACTTGAAGAAGTCCACTAGCGATACCACACTGTCAGCAATAGTTAGCGGAAGTGCACTAGCTGACTTCTTCCTGAAGTCCACTATCTCAACTGTTTTGAGGAGTTTGAGCTCAAGGTTGTTGTGGCTGCACCACTGGGCCAACTGGTCTACTTCCCATCTATAGGACAGTGTTTCCCCATCCTTGATGAGGCCAATGGTGGTGGAGTGGTCGGCGAATTTGATGATCTTTACTGATTGCGCCTCTGAGGCAGGGCCGTCTTTTCGTATGGGCTCAATGGGCTCTTGCCCAAGGGCTCCAGGAGTATAAGGGCCCTAGACTGATAGCTGAGGGTCCCCTCTTTCCAGGGGTACCAGATTTTTGAAAATCGGCCCTGGGGAACCGGAGATATCCGACTTGAAAGCAGTGGTCCCCATCCAAGACTGTTAATCGCTCTTTCCAGCCAGATATCTCTGGTTCTGTCTGACTCTGAGGGTATAATCCAAAAGCTGTGACTCTCCCCTTTTGGTGGACACTGGCAGCTTGTCTCTACTATGCCCAGAACCAGAGATATCAGCCTTCAAGCAGCTGGTCCCTGCTCCAGCTCCACACGCCTAATATGCAGTTTTAGATTTTCGTTGGCTCCTGAACTCTGATCCCCAAGTCCCCAGAACCTCTTGAAAGTTGGGACTCTCTAGTATTTTATCCCAATCAAAGCTAAGAAATATATTTTCAGGAACTTGAGATATCTGCAGTTAAGCAAGCTGCCCTCCCACCAGAAAATGATAAATATTAAGCCCACTCCACTATCCACCCCCTATGTATTAAACACCCCCTACCACCTTGGAAGTCATGTACCAGGGCTTCTTCATTCAGCCCAATACCCCCTTCTACAGTTAAGCCCCATCTGTGCAGTAAAGGAGTAATTAGCAGAAATGACTGCTCCAGTTCCTACAAGTTGGGCGGAAGATAGAACACCCCCTACCACCCGCGGGGCATCAAAGCTGCCGCTGATAGCACCCCCCACCCATACCGCTGGAGGATGGGTAGGGGGCCCAGTGCATTTCTGTGCCCAGGGGCCTACACTGCTTTTAAGACGGCCCTGCTCTGAGGTGCAGTCATTTGTGTACAGGGAGAAGAGCAGGGGAGAGAGAACACAGCCCTGAGGGGCCCCTGTACTAATGGACCGTGCTTGAGAGGTGATTTCCCCCCCTTTTACCAACTGTATCCTATCTGTCAGGAAGGTTACTATCCAGGAACAGGTAGCTTCTGGGACCCTTGGGTGAAGTAATTTGGCTGGAGAATGCTGGGGATGATTGTATTGAAGGCCAAGCTGAAATCGACAAATGGGACCCTCGCGTAGGTACCGGGAATGTCTAGGTTCAGTAGAATGTAGTGCAGGCCCAGGTTGACTGCATCCTCGACACACCGATTTGATTGATAGGCGAACTGTAGGGGGTCCAGTTGGGGTCCAGTCACAGTTTTCAGGTGATTCAAAACCAGATGCTCGATCGTTTTCATGACCACAGACATCAGTGCTATCGGCCTATAGTCGTTCAGGTTCGTGATAGTGGGTTTCTTGGGGACCGTGATGATAGCGGACCTTTTGAGGCAGGAAGGGACTTTCTGTAGCTCCAGCAATTTGTTGAAGATCTTGGTGAATACGGGGGCAAACTGACCCACACATGCTCTCAGGGCAAATGATGACACTCCGTCAGGACCCGGAGCTTTTCTGGGTTTGGCCCTTTTGAACAGTGCCTCCACCTCTTCTTGGGCGACTTGCAGTGCCTGGAGTGTTCAGAGGATCGTAGAGGTGATTGGGTCACAGGTGACTTCTTTTGCGAACCTGCAATAAAAGTGGTTCAACTCGTCTGTGTTAGGATTCTGTTCAGTATGTATCTGGTGTCAGCTGATCCATCTGTGTGTTCTGTTCCTCTGGCTCTGTGTACATGCAGCTCAGCAGGTGCACAGGGTTTGTAATTAGAGTTAACACTCCCAGCCTGGCCTTGTTCATTGGTTAGTGTGGCTGTTAAAGGCCAGCTAGCTGAGTTCTCCGACACCGGTGATATTATACTACTTTCCTGCCTGAACTATCCGCTTTGCCTGGTGTCTTAGTCCTAGCTCCAGTTCATGCCGAGAAGCCCGGTCTGTCAGTTCATGTTATCCAGCAACTCCTGTTCTTGTTCCAGGACTACCTAGCTAAGTATTATGGACTTTCACTATGCCCTGTGGATTCTCTAGTATTCATTACTTGTGTTACATGTTACTATGGACTTCCTCTATGCCTGCATGCTGTTCTGCTTTATTGTACAAGTCCTGCAATCTGAGTTCCGTGGATTATATTACTCTGGTTCCTTGTTCAACTATCTCATTACTCTGCTGCAAGTCTCAGTCTGAAAAACCATTTACTCCCTGCTCATATTGTACCCTGGATTGTTACTGTGATTCCTCTGCCATACCTTATTATACCACTGCTATAATAAAGTACTTAGTATTCCTGCCCTTCTGTGGACATTCATTACCTGCAACAGTGATTGTGATACATTCTAGTCCTGTATTCAAGTCCTGGCTCTTAGCTGTGTTATATTACTCACCTGCTGTCCATAATCAGTGTAAAGTGTGGTGCTGCACATTCCAGTATTAAAGGGAGAGTCCATAGTCTGCTAAACTTTAATTCTGCTACAACGCGCTCAAGTTATTACAGTATTCCCCAGTCAAGTCTGGTTAACCATTGCTATGTTACTCTGCATCTGCCTGCACCCCCAGTAGTAATCCTCTCCTTGTAATTCACCTGCCAAACATTAGAGGCAGGTGAATTGTAAAGGGCCCTACACACATGCCGATTTGTGTTAAAGATATGAACGATCTCGTTCATAAATGAACGAGAACTCGTTCATATCTTTCAGTGTGGAGGCTCCAGCGATGAACGATGCGCGGCCCCGCGCTCGTTCATCGCTGGTCCCCCGTCGGCTGTACATGCAGGCCAATATGGACGATCTCGTCCATATTTGCCTGCACTTCAATGCAGCCGGGTGACTGGGGGAGTGAAGAAACTTCACTCCCCCCTTCACTGCCCCCCCGCCGCCGGGTCGCCCGTCGGCCGTATCCGCCGTCGGCCAGCTCGGCGGCGGATCGGCCAATATGTAGGGCCTATAACAGTCTGCTAGGTCTTGGTGTATGGTCGTGGACTTCGATGTTTTCTTGTAGTTGGTTATGGATTGCATTCCTTTCTATACAGATATGGCTATAAAGATAAAAGACTCCTTTTTTGGCGCACTCTTTAAAGGTCAATAATAAAGTAATGTATTAGATTGTACATATTAAAACATAACTTTTACTTCTTTGTTAAAATAAATTCTAAACATACAAGGTGCAATAAAAACTGACAAAGTGGTAGGCACAGGAAATAATTATTGGACAATAAATTGCCTTAAATAGGGTAATATCCAGGGGAAGGTCTGAATACAACCTTTAACCCTCCAGAACCGATACGTGATAGCACTGGGCAATATTAATTATTCCTATGTGTACCATGATTCTGAGTACAGACTGATGTGGGCTTGGCACCTAAATTGAATCTAATAATAGAATAGTACCTCAAAAGTGAATCTGCTTTCAACGTTAGACTGGAGTTGAATATGTACCTAGTGTACTGAATATTCCCTGGTGGTCTCCCACCAGGTACTAGTTTGGCCCTATACTGGATTGCTTCCAAGATCAAATGGAATTGGGCTTGTGCAGTATGGTATGATAGTAGTTACCTCGCACACTATTCCAGAATCATTGATGAGAGTTCAGAAAGAAGAGAAAAAAACTTAGAAATAGAAAAAGATTGTGATAGATGGATCTTGTTTATGGCGTTAGACAGTGTAGGGATCTTACCCACCAGTTGGAGAACTGCCTGGGAAAGTAATTACTGAATCCTCAATGAGAGTCTAGAAAATTAAATGGTGTTACAGTATGATTCAATAAGTGCACAGTACCTCTATTAGTAGAGAGATATAATATGCAGAGTTTGCCCCAACAATCCACAGATATTCATTTGAAAACAGCTACAACCGGTAACAGAGGGGTATACTTTAAAAATTTTCACCAGAAGAAAACAGGCATAAATGCAGAGATAATATAACGTTGACTAGAGGAAGCTGATTTTCGAATAGGTGATAGGGTATAATATATACAATTTGCCAAGAAAATCTGCAATAACTAAATACATACACAGCTACATCCAAAGATAAAGAAGTGTATTTTACAGAGTTCCACTAAAAAAAGCAGTCAGGTATAAGTGCTAAAATTGTGTCAGGTTAGCTGTGAAAAGACCAACTTGCATATTATGTTGATCTCAGTAGTGCATTATGTAATCAGGATATAACTGAATTGAAACATTCTTGCTACACATTAGCAGACTATGGTATCCAAGATCTTTTTTGTTGCCACTATGGGGGTAATTCCGAGTTGATCGCTCGCTATCTAGTTTTAGCAGCCGTGCAAACGCTATGCTGCCGCCCACTGGGGAGTGTATTTTAGCTTAGCCGAAGTGCGAACGCTACAAAAACAGTTTGTGCAGTTTCAGAGTAGCTTTGAACTTACTCAGCGCTTGCGATCACTTCAGCCTATTCATGTCCGGATTTGACGTCATACACCCGCCCAGCCACGCCTGCGTTTTTTCAGACACGCCTGCGTTTTTGCAAACACTCCCTGAAAACGGTCAGTTGACACCCAGAAACACCCCCTTTCTGTCAATCTTCTTGCGGCTGTCAGTGCGAAGAAAAACTTCGCTAGAACCTGTGCACAACCACAACGGGCTTTGTACCCGTACGACGCGCATGCGCATTGCGGCCCATACACATGCGCATAAATTAAATTTATTCACCTGATCGCCGCACTGCGAGTGATCAACTCGGAATGACCCCCTATGTCTTTGTTATTGAGAATAGAGACACAGTGAAGAATTAACAAGAAAATCTGCAGTGACTAAATTGCTCCACAGCTGCATCCAGAGATGAAAGGGTGTATTTTTCAAATTCCACCCAAAAACTCCAATCAAATATGAATGCTAGAATAATGCCAAATTTACACTTTATGATGTTCTCAGTAGCACATTATATTCTCAGAGTATGAATAGATTGAAACATTTTCAAACAGTAGTATCCAAAATCTTGCTTATTGTTACTATGGGGGTAATTCCAAGGTGATCGCAGCAGGAAATTTTTTAGCAGTTGGGCAAAACCATGTGCACTGCAGCGGAGGCAGATATAACATTTGCAGGGAGAGTTAGATTTCGGTGTGGTGTGTTCAATCTGCAATCTAATTTAGACAATAAAAAATAGAATGACAATGCACAATTTAATAATAATAAGATATATCAATTAAAAAATTAAAAACCATATCAAATGGACATCTCTCGTGGAAATAAACAACTCGGTTGCTGGTGTTAAAGGGTCCAGATTAGGCTATTTAGCCAATAATTACTGAGCAAGCAAAACCATGTGCACTGCAGGGGAGGCAGATATAACATGTGCAGAGAGAGTTAGATTTGGGTGGGGTGTGTTCAAACTGAAAACTAAATTGCAGTGTAAAAATAAAGCAGCCAGTATTTACCCTGCACAGAAATAAAATAACCGACCCAAATCTAACTCTTTCTGCACATGTTATATCTGCCCCCCCCTGCAGTGCACATGGTTTTGCCCAACTGCTAAAAAATTTCCTGCTGCGATCAACTTGGAATTACCCCCTATGTTTCTAATACTAAGACTGGAAACACCATGATTACACAAAGGCTAATTGTATAAGGCTATACTCATACTGTTCATATGGTATGTTTAACCACAAAGTGTAACTTTATAAAATATTTGTAAAGTTTAAATGGAGTTTGTGGCAGTAGCTGGCACACTAAAATATATACCTATGACTAGCCACTGGAAACAAAGACAGTGACATACATTAATGTATATATTAGGTATGCTGAAATAGATGTTGAACAGGGAGAAGGATGCATGTATACACTACCACTCTGGACGAGGAGAGACAAGAAAACCTATATTATCTTGGAGGGCCGTGAGGATGATATACTGATGAAGCTCCGGGAATGCAGAGCAAGGAGAATGCTGCAAACCACGCTGCCCATTACCGGAATCCACTGCCAGAGATGGAAAAGAAATGTATATACTGTGGGGCGCCCGGTGACTGCCCGTGTGCAGCGGGAAGAACCGCTGCGCTGTGTGCTGTCAGCCGCCTGCGACTGATGGTAAGGGAGCTGTTCGTGTTAGGGAAACCGCTGTGTTAGGGAAATCGCTGTGTCTGGCGCGGTCTGCCGGTATGAGCCAGCCGTCGTCTAGGATGTTTGAGGATGGTTGGAGTACGCTGTCCTGATGCCGCCTGTGCAATGGAGGGACTGCTTGTTACTGCTACCAAACACCATCGGAAAACGCGTTTCACCCGCCGGTTCACTTTTTCTTTATACTAATATACATTAAGTAATTACTGACTTCCTGGTGGGATTGTAGGAGTTTATACCTTGGTAGCTCTTCATATGTTGGTTTATATTCATTAATTCTAAAACTAATTATAACCAGTGCGGAATCAACTATGTACATATACAGATATGGGGTCATTGGTGGAGAGATCGTTTGTCAGCTTGTCCGAGAACCGCTTTTTTGCTAGCCTGATTTCTTTAGTCAGAGAGTTCCTAGTTCGGTTGTATAGTGCTCTATCACTGCTGCTATAGGCCTCCTCTTTGGCCCGACGAAGTTGCCTGTGCTGGGCATTGAACCAGGGCTTGTTGTTGTAAATGCAGTAAGACTTGGTAGGTACACACATGTCCTCACAGTAGCTGATGTAGGATGTGACAGTGTCTGTCAGGTCATTCAGGTCGGTTGCCGAGGCTGCAAAGACCGCCCATTCCATGCAGTCGAAGCAAGCCTGGAGCTTCATCTTAGCCTCATAAGCAGTTTTTTAGCATTGTGAATACTATATGTACTGGAAATGATTATGTACAGAGCTTGGGCCTGATTCAGAGATGTACACACTTGTACATGCAACTGAAATTCACCCCCTGCCCAGACACATCCGCCCCACCAACCTTTATTGGGTGTGTGCATCATACTTGCCTATCCTCCTGGAAGGGACGGGAGACTCCGGAAGATTAGGTGACGCTCCCAGCTCCCCAGAAAGGAGAGCAAGTTTCCCCCATCCTCCTCCAGCCCCCCGCATATACCCTCGGCAGCCCACAACAGAGCACAAGTGCACGGTCTGAGGGGACACGATTTGTGATGAATCGCGCAATTGTAGCCTGTTTTCTCGGCACTGTATAGCGGGGTGCAGAGCCACAATACCGCGATCATGCTGTCATGCCCACCAAACAGCCCACCTTCGCACCAGCTACACCCATTATGCACCAACCGGAGCCAAGTCAGTAAGTGTGGTGTGCACACTCTCAATCACACGCAACACTGCAGAAAAAGCATACATGCTGTTAGTATATACCGGTAAGCCACTGATATTTGCACCAATGACAAGTCTGCTTTATTCAATGAACAATTTGAAACAAAACAATTAAGGCAGTTATATACATTAAGCAAAGCAATCAGTTCCTACAACACCTTAATCTGTATATTATGCATCATTACTGATCCATGTGTATAGACACTGTACTATTGTGACTAGATAAATTACATTCCTCAATAAACAACTGTCACAGCACCTTGTGTGTAAATAATGCAGTGAATGTTATAAAATAATGCAAATCCATGTCTGTATAATAAGTATTTGAAATCTGAACCAAGCTAACTAACAATCTTTTTCATGTGATTTTGTTTCATTAGTGGAAGGTTTTTGGTTTTTTTTTAGCTAATACTGTGTTGGCATCTAAGTTATAGATTTGTAAGGATTTCTATCTATAAGCAAAAATAGGATTTTGATAACCTACCGGTAAATCCTTTTCTCCTAGTCCGTAGAGGATGCTGGGGACAACATCAAGACCATGGGGTATAGATGGGATCCGCAGTAGACATGGGCACTCTAAAGACTTTTCATTGGGTGTGAACTGGCTCCTCCCTCTATGCCCCTCCTCCAGACCTCAGTTGTAGGAACTGTGCCCAGGGAGACTGACATTTCGAGGAAAGGAATTACTTAACTAGTTGTGAGATATCTACCAACTCACACCCTCAACCATGCCGCACACATGGCATTCAACATAACACACGCCAACAGGCATGAACCAATTGCAGCAACATGCTGAAACCAAGAAAACACAACTTGTGTAACTCTAATAACTAAACTGCAGGTAAAGTACGTACTGGGACGGGCGCCCAGCATCCTCTACGGACTAGGAGAAAAGGATTTACCAGTAGGTCATAAAAATCCTATTTTCTCATACGTCCTAGAGGATGCTGGGGATGACATCAAGACCATGGGGTTTATACCAAAACTCCAGTACGGGCGGGAAACCCTGCAGCACCGATTGACCAAACTTGAGGTTCTCAGCGGCCAAGGTGTCAAACTTGTAGAACTTAGCAAATGTGTTTGACCCTGACAAGTAGCTGCTCGGCAGAACACTGACAAGGCCGAAATCTGGACCTTGATTTATGCCAATCGGAGGCCCGTCTCCACACCACCCTGCAAAAAATGGAGAAAACGTCCTAAATGAAACTCTTCCGTAGGAGCTTTCTTGGATTCACACCAAGATACATATTTTCTCCAAATACGGTGGTAATGTTTCGCCGTTACTCCCTTTCTGGCCTGAATAAGGGTGGGGGATGACCTCCTCGGGAATACCCTTCCTGGCTAGGATACGGCGCTCAACAGCCATGCCGTTAAACGTAGCCGCGGTAAGTCTTGGTACACACACGGCCTCTGCTGCAGCAGGTCCTCTCGAAGAGGAAGAGGCCGAGGATCTCCTATGAGTAACTGCTGAAGTCTGGGTACCAAGCCCTCCTTGGCCAGTCTGGGGCAATGAAGAATGCTCGAACCAGAGGCAGAACTAGCGCCAATGCAGGCAGTGCCTTGCACTGGGGCCCGCCACTCTCAAGGGGCCCAAAGCCAGAGCGGCAAGTAATGAGTCAAACTGACTCATTACATGCTGCCGCTGTGTGCCGCGGAGAGGATGCGCACCGGCTACGGGGGGGGGAGGGGAGGGGAGGAGGAGGAGGGGGGGGTGGAGGGAGCCGCAGAAGCGCTGTGTAATTGGTAGAAGCGCTGCTGCTGCTGGCCCTCTTCTTTACTGTAGGCTAGCCTCCGCCGCTGTGAATGCTGGGATGCGCATCGCATCCCAGCATTCACAGCGGCGGAGGGCAGCCTATGGTAAAGGAGAGGGCCAGCAGCAGCAGCGCTTCTACCAATTACACAGCGCTGCTGCGGCTCCCTCCTCCACCCCCCCCTCCTCCTTCTCCCCTGCCAGAAGCTGCACAAGGAGCCTGAGCCAGCGGAAATGGTAACTATACATATTCTATCTATCTATCCTGTTTGCCATAATGTTTAAAATATGGGACGCTGTCTGCCGTAATGTGCAAAAAATGGGACGCTGTCTGCCGTAATGTGTAAAAAGGGGACGCTGTCTGCCGTAATATGTAAAAAAAGGGGATGCTGTCTGTCGTAATGTGTAAAAAGGGGACACTGTCTGTCGTAATGTGTAAAAAGGGGGACGCTGTCTGCCATAATGTGTAAAAGGGTCTCTATGTGGTGTAGTGGTACTATCGTGCAGCGTAATTTGAATAATGGAGACTACTGTGCACCGTTATATGAATTGGTATTATTTTGTGGCCACACCCCTTCCCCACGAAGCCACACCCCTATTTTTTTTGCACGCGCCTGCGGCGCGCACTGCCCCTGTTTTGCATAGAGGGGCGGGGCTCTGATGCCGTTTCTTGCACACAGCATTAAAATGACTAATTACGGCACTGTTGCTAGGTATCAATTTCCCTGGCCCTGAGCAGGTCCCCCTCACCAGATCCTCTCCAGGGGTGAGGCGTTGGACTTAGATGGGGGGGCAAAGCATTTTGTCGCACATGGGCCCACCGCTCGCTAGTTCCGCCACTGGCTCGAACCCTTGTTTTTCTTATGATCCTGAGTACTTTTGTGATCAGTGGAAGTAGAGGGAAAACATACACTGACGGAAACACCCACTGGGTCACCAGTGCATCCACTGCTACTGCTTGAGGGTCTCACGACCTGGAACAGTATCTCTGAAGCTTCTTGTTGAGACGAGACGCCATCATGTCTATTTGAGGAACTCCCCAAAGACTTGTCACCTCTGCGAAGACTTCTTGGTGGAGGCACCACCCTCCTGGATTGAGATTGTGTCTGCTGAGGAAGTCTGCTTCCCAGTTGTCTACTCCCGGAATGAATATTGCCGACAGAGCTTGTAGATGTTTTTCTGCCCACCTGAGGATTTTTGTTGCCTCTGCCATTGCCGCTCTGCTTTTCGTTCCGTCCTGCCTGTTTATGTATGCGACTGCTGTTACATTGTCCGCCTGGATCTGCACGGGACGGTCTTGAAGATGTACTGCTTGTTGAAGGCCGTTGTAAATGGCTCTTAGCTCCAGAACGTTTATGTGAAGGCAGGCTTCCTGTTGTGACCAACGTCCCTGGAAGTTTTCTCCCTGAGAGACTGCTCCCCAGCCTCAGAGACTTGCGTCCGTGGTTACCAGGACCCAGTCCTGAATCCCGAACCTGCGTCCCTCTAGTAGGTGAGAACTGTGTAACCACCACAGGAGCGAAATACTGTTTTTTTTACGACAGGATTATCTTTCTGTGTGTAGGTGTGACCCCGACCACTTGTCCAACAGGTCCCACTGGAATACTCTGGCATGGAACCTGCCAAACTGTATGGCCTTGTAGGCCGCCACCATCTCCCCCAACAATCGAATGCACTGATGGATCGACACACTTGATAGTTTCAATATCTGTTTTACCATTGTGTGGATTTCCAAAGCCTTTTCCAGCAGAAGAAATACTCTCTGAACTTCTGTGTCCAGAATCATCCCGAGGAAAAACAACCTTGTCGTCGGTTCCAACTGTGACTTTGGGTAATTTATGATCCACCTGTGTTGTTGGAGTATTGACAGAGAGAGTGATATGTTTCGTAACAACTGCTCCCTGGATCTCGCCTTTATCAGGAGGTCGTCCAGATAAGGAATTATATTGACTCCTTTCTGACGATGGAGAACCATCATCTCCGCCATCACCTTGGTGAATCCCCTCGGCACCGTGGAGAGACCGAAAGGTAACGTCTGAAATTGGCAATGGCAATCCTGAACCGCGAATCTCAGATAAATCTGGTGAGGAGGATAAACGGGAACATGCAGGTAAGCATCTTTTATGTCCACCGACACCAAGTAGTCCCCCTCCTCCAGACTGGCAATCACTGCCCGAAGTGATTCCATCTTGAACTTGAACATTTTTAGGTAACAATTTAGATCCTTTAGATTTAGGATCAGTCTGACCGAGCCGTCCGGCTTCGGAACAACAAAGAGGCTTGAATAAAAACCCCTCCCTTGTTGTGACAACGGTACCAGAACTATGACCTGGTCTTGACATAATTTTTGGATTGCCGCTGTTACTGCTTCTCTTTCTGACGGAGAAACTGGCAAGGTCGATTTGAAAAATCGGCATGGGGTAACGTCTTGAAACTCCAGCTTGTACCCCCTGGGATACTATTTGCAACACCCAGGGATCCAGGCCAGACAGAATCCAATCCTGGCTGAAGAGTCTGAGACGTGCCCCCACCCGAGCGGCCTCCCGCAAGGGAGCTCCAGCGTCATGCTGGGGATTTGGCAGAAGTAGGTGTAGACTTCTGCTCTTGGGAACCTGGAGCCGCTGTGGGCTTCTTTCCCCTTCCCCTACCTGCAAAGAAGGGGGAACCTCTCGTCTTTTTGTATTTATTGGGCCGAAAGGACTGCATTTCTGGGTGATAGGTCTTTTTTGCCGGTGCAGGTGCAGAGGGCAAAAATGTCGACTTACCTGCGGTAGCCGCCGAGACTAACGCATCCAGGCCATCACCAAATAAGGCCTCACTTTTATATGGGAGAGCCTCCATGTTTCTTTTGGAATCTGCATCCGTGTTCCACTGGCGAATCCACAACGCCTGCCTAGCCGATACTGCCATGGTAGCGGCCTGTGAACTCAAGAGTCCAATATCCTTCATTGCTTCCAGCATGTAGGCGGCAGCGTCCTTGATATTCCCTAACTTAAAGAGTATCTCATCTTTATCAATCGTGTCAATTTTTGATGACACGCTTTATGACCATTTTTCAATAGCGCGACTCACCCATGCGCAGGCAATAGTGGGCCTAATCAGTGTACCATTGGTAACATAAATGGATTTCAATGTCGTTTACATTTTGCGGTCGGCCGGCTCTTTAAGAGAAGCAGTGCCAGGAGCAGGGAGAATTACCTTCTTTGTCAACCTGGAAAGTGTCTAACACAGGGGGTGACTCCCACTTTTTCCTGTCCTCAGCCAGGAAAGGGTAAGCTATGTGAATCCTTTTGGGAATACGAAATCTTTTATCAGGATTCACCCACATCCCTTCAAACAGAGCATTTAGTTCGTGTGAAGGGGGGAACGTGACTTTACATAAATACGCCTTCTCCTGAGGTACAGGAGTGGTTTCTGTAACCTCCAACACGTCCCTTATAGCCACAATCATATATTGTATATTTTTTGCCAATTTATGATCTATCTCTCTGGATTCCATATCGTCAACACAAGAGTCAGAATCCGTGTCGGTATCAGTGTTTACAACATTTGCAAATGGTCTCTTATGTGACCCAGAGGGGCCGCCCGCATAAGAAATAACAGCATTCTGAAAAATCACATCTTTCACAGATTTTTTCCAGCATGCAGCCTTAGATTCAGACTTATCTAATCTACGGTTAATCAGATGTATACTGTCACATAACTCTTTCACCCATGCAAGCTCTTGGTGTGCCGGTAGCACCACCACATTACAACTCTGTGCCCCTAAAATGGCTTCCTCCGGGAAAGAACTCCCTGCCTCAGACATGCCTCACACGTGTACAGCACACCAACAGACACACTGGGACTTATTTTGGGGACAGACCCACAGTAAAATCTGTCAGAGGGACACAGGATAGGAGCAGCCAGTTTGCAATCCCAGTGCCAGTATTTCCTGTGAACACAGTATGTCCACAGCCTAACAACGCTTTTTAAATAGTGTATTTTACTATCAAATGCACCACAATCGCTTTGTGTGCCCCTTAATATCACCCTGTACTTGTCAGAAGAGGAGGAGAGGACCAGCGTGTTCTCTGCAGCCTGAGGAGAGAGAGAAAATGGCGCTGAGTAGTGTGCTGGCTGCCTGAGGAAGAAGCTCCGCCCCCGCAATGGCGCATCCTTACACTCATACAAACACTGTAATATTTTTACTGGCGAGGGTAGGGCTGTGCCAGCGGCAACTTATGCCCCCTTTTAACCAGTTTGAGGTATTTTTCTTGCTGCGCCCCCGCGCCATGCACCCTGTAGTGCCTGTGTGTGTGGGCAGCAATGGTGCGCTGCGCTCCAGCCAGCCGCGCCGCACCTCAGCCGTCACTTACTTGATAGAAGATCATTCTTCTTATACTCACCTGTCTTCTGACTTCTGGCTCTGTGAAGGGGGTGACGGCGTGCTGTGGGAGTGAGCATCTAGACACGGCTAGCATTCAGTTCCCTTCAGGAGCTAATGGTGTCCTGTCAGCCAGAAGCAGAGCCATGAAACTCTGAGGAAGTTGGTTCTGCTTCTGCCCCCTCAGTCCCACGAAGCAGGGAGTCTGATGCAAGCAGATCTCCCCGAAAATAAAAAACCTAACATAAGTCTTTTCAGAGAAACTCAGTAGAGCTCCTCAGAGTGCATCCAGTCGACCTGGGCACATTTCTAAAACTGAGGTCTGGAGGAGGGGCATAGAGGGAGGAGCCAGTTCACACCTAATGAAAAGTCTTTAGAGTGCCCATGTCTCCTGCGGATCCCGACTATACACCATGGTCTTGATGTCGTCCCCAGTATCCTCTAGGACGTTTGAGAAAGGCTGATACTTGGTATCTATTTATAGCATGAGATAGGTTCATGTGTTTTTCAAATAATTGATAAAAATCCCATACAGTGTTTATTTATTGTGGCAAAAATGTTAGTGACATTTGTTTGTGTGGGTTTAAAGCAAATATATAGGTTCTCAACAGGGTCGGACTGGCCCATAGGGGTACAGGGGAAACCACCGGTGGGCCCCACTGCCTGGAGGTCCACATCCTCCTCTAGGGATCAGGTTCCAGACTCAGCACTTGAATTATACACTATGCATAGGTTACCTTATACTGCACACTATGTATTTACGCTATATATTTATCAAAGGGCCCAGACCATACACTGAAAGTTGGCCAAGCCTCTAAACATGGACCCCTACCTCTGCATTTCCCCGGTGGGCCCTTCATGCCCCAGTCCGACACTGGTTCTCAATACTTCTAAGGTCTGGAAATAAAGCAACTAATAACATAGGGTCTGATTCAGATGTGGTAGCGCTGTATGGTGATACAGCAGGAGGCGTCTATTACAAGCAGACACTACTGCTGCAGTAGTGATCTGACATGCGTCCTGGGACATGGCATTGGATAGCTCACTCACCATCGGGCGGCTTGTGGCATCCATGGTGCCGCGCAAGCCACCCGTCACAGAGGCCAGGAAATCTCCATACTACAACGGAGATCCCTGAGCTCTTCCCACCCACTAAACAGTGACACTCATCCATTTTCACAAAGGGAGGCCATCGCTGCCCCATCCCAACCCCAGGCGGCAGCAGACTGTCAATCACTGTGACAGATGGGACCTGAATCTGGCCCATAGTGTGTATCAGAATTCTGTAATTAATGTACACTCTGATTTCAAATTCTATTCATGGAGAACAGGTAAAATAAGAACGCATAAGTGTATTTGCTTATAAAAAGTTAAATAAAAATGTGTCTGACAAAGTGTCAGCAAATTCGGAATGTGTGTTTCCTTGCAGCACACTGAATATTTGCCTATCTGGTACAGTATAGTCTGACTGAGTGCTAATTCCCGGCAGCTGCTCACATGAGGTTTCTGAACTGCAGGGATCATGAAGTTTTTTTACATCCTGGAGACGCAGGGCCTGGTTCTGAGATGTATGCAGATGCATTCACAGCTGTCAATTTCTACACAGTGGATGTGCTAAATAGGTTAATGTCACAGCCCCTGGGAGTTGTATAGAAACAACAATAATCAGTGTCTGCTCTACAGCTTGTGTACAAACACACAACCACTGGACGCACATCAGGCAAACACTGACACTGGAAGTAAGACGCCGGAGCCATTGTCACTGTGTATGGTATCGCAGATGCAGGCAGTTACATGCCCCCAAATGGTTGCGACACTCCTTCGTCTTAGTCACCACTCCCCCAAGTGGTACCTGACTGTCAGTCACTCTGCGATGGCTGTCATAAGACCATGATGGCACATCTGAACGCAGCATGGCCCTTGCCGTCAATCATCGCTGCCAGTATCGGCAAGTGTATGCACTTGCCGATGCCTCCATACCAGCCAGCTCCCATCACGGATGACCTGGATGGGACTGGCCCACAGGGGTATAGGGGAAACCACCGGTGGGCCCCACTGTCTTGGGGCCCTTCCTCTCCACTATGGATCAGGTTCCAGACTGTGCACTTGAATTGTACATTATACATGTTACCTTATACTGCACAGGATATGGTGTATTACTCTGATACATTATCATGCATGCATTAGCAGTATTTACTATATATAATTATCAAAGGGCTCTCTCATGGTTAGGCAAGCCAATGTGGTGGCTGGCCACACCCCTTCAGGAGACTGGCCACAACTCTAAACATGGGCCCCTACTACTGCATTCCCCCGGTGGGCCCTTTATGCCTCAGTCCGACACTGCGGATGACATCTTAGCGAATCATCCTAGTGTGTACATAGACTTAGTTTACAGATTATCGCTCCTAACATGCATTCTTTCAACTCTGAATCAGACCTAGGGGTATATTTACTAAAAGTAGATTTTGGTTGATTTTTGATCGATTTTGTGTTTTTAGGGTCTAAATCACACGTTTACTAACAAAAATATAAAAAATCATCTATTAGTAAATGTGGAATTTAGACCCTGTAATCCAAAATCAACCAAATATAAACCAAACATCGATCAAACATCGACCCAGATTGACTTTTAGTAAATATACCCCCTAGTTTCAGATCAGTTCAGGAGTATGTTGAATATTTTGGTTATACCCTATTACACAGAAGGATGGCCACCAACATGTATGTGGTCTTTACTGTGCTCTACTGCAAGCAGATGGGATACAGAGCTTAAAAATGCTTATTTTTTGCTTTATTTCATGGCCCTGGTGTGATATAAATTGAAGAATTGCTGAATTGGCAGAGAGCCCTGTACCAAGGGAAACTATCAGGGGCATCCAAATTTATGTGATACTGTCTGGACAGCAGTAATTAACTGATAATAAAAACAACTTGTTTCTAGAGTGCTTTCTGCTTTCAATTTAGCAGCTTAGGAAGCCTTTAGCTTCATGTTGATTAATGATTTTTAATGCTATTTGTTGACCTACAAATGTAAATTTCAGTTTCAGATGAAGGTTTATGAGTTCTCCGTTGCCTTCCATGCTACGGCTGGCTCAGATATCTTGAATTTAATAGGACTATAAAATAAAGGAACGGAGATATTTAGTGGAACACACCTGCCACAACAGCTCCCAGAATGTAGTTCTCCCCCCTCTGTTTCCTGGAAGACTTTGTTTTGACACCTGCAGGTAACCCTTTCCAAATCAGAACGCGCCTCTCCCTCTGTGCTACCCCACCACCCAAGATGAACAGTAATAAAATAGTTTTTGGAAGCTGATCTGTAATAAGGATGAGTTCCAAAGTGATTGTTTTATTCTAAGCTCCGTCAATCCACCTCCATGTCACATAACTGCTGCACAACTTCTTGTTTCAGTTCTTTCCAAAAATCCCCGTGGCACATTGTCGGACAGAATTATAAGGATGTGCAATCAGTAAAAGGCACTTACAAGCACATCCATATGTCTCTGGTAGGTAATAAACTTGCTTAGCCATGTATTCACATAACATACCGCTCTCTTACAGCAGCCAAGGCTTCTGGGAAAAAGCATGCAAATGAGCACTTATACTAACCATTTATTCTAGGCTGCACCATACATTGCTAGGAGATTGCTCTGTAATTCTTCTTGATATCAGTAGAATGAGAACAACAATGAAACGAATCAACCTCCTAGTGAGTTGCTTTTAGTATTGTATTATGGTTTTTTTTCACCAGCTTTAAGCATGATACTTTTAAGGTTGTACATACTAAACAATTTTTAAAGCAGTTGGATGCATAGTCAGCAGTGAAGACACTGGGCCTGATTCACAAACAGCTCCATATGCAGATGCATCTGTGACACTCTGAACTGGACCCCCCTAATTTGTACTACAAGGACGCAACTCCGTGCACAATCACTCATTGTACTGTCTAAAGCCTGGGTGAGGCCCCTAATTTACCCCTGATGAAGTCCCATTCACTAGTCAGCCCAGTAACACCAAGTGGGTAAAGACCCCTCCTTTGTACAAACCTGATGACGTCAACAGCATCACGGCAGGAATCCTATGGGCATTAGGACCCTGTGTGCCCCTACAGTGCTGGTCAGAGCGGGAATGCTGAAGGAGCGCTGATTGGCCATCACAGAGCGGGAAAAGAAGGAGGCGTGGTTGGCATGAGGGGACTGCTGTGAAGAGGCGCTCTGTGGAGACCCAGCCGAGGTGACTGGAGCCAGAGACTGAGCACCGCCACTAGCGTGCACCTGACTGATGGGAGAAGCGTCCTGAGGAGACCAAGAGAGAGAGGCTGAGAGGAGCGCAGTGGGCGCTGAGGCGAGCCATATCACGCTGACAAGGAAAGTGCAGGAGTGTGAGGTGTGCAGTTCCGGGCTATACAAAACTGAAGTGTAGTGTCAGGAAGGAGACGTTTAGTGGAGAGCCGCAGTGGGTGCCCTGTGTGGACTCGAGGGAACTGTAGTCGTAACTCAGATACAAGGAGCATGTAATTAATTATAAGCTGGAGACTGAAGTAAATACACCATAATTGACATAATACAGTGTAAGTGGGGCTTCAGGCAGCACAAAGGAAAGTATACTAAGTTGCATTGAAGGACTTCTGAGCCCAGTAGTGCAGGCTAATTAGATCCCATTATGAGCCGAACATATTAGGATATTACCAGACCCAGTTAATAACTCACTCTACTGAGGGACTGAGATAGTGAGAAACCTGTCAGGGGACAGCAAGAGGGATCCAGATCCATATTACTGTGACTTTTATCTCAGAAATCTGTTTGAGTATCTTACTTCTCCCCTGGAATAAGTAATAGTGAACCCTGGGAGCGTTACAGTTACAGAAAGAGGGGAACAAATATCACAGTCAAAGACACAAGCTGGGGTCTGAGAGACTGCGGTGAGGAGTTATGCATACACTGTTCCTGCTTAACCAAGTGTTTCTGCCATTGACTGCTGCTTTCAATCAACACCCATTACTCTCCTTTTGCATGTAAGCTGTTTATCAAGTAACTGATTCGCATCATCTCTGGTGGTTTAACCACCATTTCATCTCTGCTGGCAGGCCAACCTCTGCTTTTACAATCAAGCTATATGACTTATTACCACTCCTTGCTTACTGTTCGCTATGCACCACTAACTCCCTTGTAGCTGGGTATTAGTACTAGAACTGAGCCGGAGGGGTGCACAGACTGTCATCCGGTGGATATTAGGAACAATTCTAAGGAACATTTTTTAGTTTTACTGTGAACGGTA
This sequence comes from Pseudophryne corroboree, assembly GCF_028390025.1. NCBI lineage: Eukaryota > Metazoa > Chordata > Amphibia > Anura > Myobatrachidae > Pseudophryne > Pseudophryne corroboree. Next base: position 283,912,157 of record NC_086454.1, on the reverse strand, counting down.
GTCTATTGTACAGTGTCTTATCAACTTACTTGTATTGTAATCCTTTATGCTTTTTCGTGTTATGCGTGTTCTGTCAGCTCACCAGTTATAGGGTGCTTAATTGTTTGTGAATGGTAACTTTTGCTCATATTGAAACTTTAACCAAAGTTTAATTTACGCAGTGCCTGGTTTATTCCCGAATAATAAATATATCTCTCTCCGTCCTAACGTCTGGTGACTTATGTGTTGGGTCCTCTGGGGTTGGGGTTCCTTGCCTTTCTGACTAGGGTTCCACCAGTGTGAGACGGTTCAAGAGGCAGGGCCGCCATCAGAGGGGTGCTGGGGGCACAGCTGTCCTGGGCCCAGCCTCTCTGACAGAGAGAGGAGGGCCCGGGATGCTCATGCAGCCACCTGCCCACCCGCCGCTGTCCATGCCGTTCCGCGGTCATCCCAGCTGTTCTGCCGCTGTCCTCCGACCCTCCAGCAGCTCTGTATTGAAAACTTCCCTCCCAAAATGGCCACCGCCACAGTGGAGACAGTTATTCAAGATACTAGCGGAGCCATCTAGTATCTTGAATAACTGTCTTCTCTGTGGCGGCGGCCATTTTGGGAGGGACGTTTTCATATAGCTGCAGGAGGACGGAGGAGAGCAGCTAAACAGCGGGGGATAGATGCGGGCAGGCAGAGGCATCAGCATCCCGGGCCCTACGGACACCGCACATGTATGCATGCATGTGTGTGTATATAATACACACACACACACACACACACACACACACACACACACACACACACACACACACACACACGTGTTAACTGGTGCTATTCTACAGTGGGGGGGAGGGCTGTCTATTTTGTCAGTCCCGGGCCCCGCATTTTCTGATGGCAGCCCTGTCAAGAGGTGAGCCCGGGTGAAGAATCCAGGCTAGTCTGCCGACACCTGCATTTGCAACAACACTCCACCGTACCTACCTGTTACACATCTAGCCAATATTAGCAAACTGTGCTTGTGCTGTAGTGAACAAACACCTCATTGCATAGGCGTATTTATAATGGGTGCAGGGTGTGCACTGCACATGGGACCATGGGTCCAGGGGGGTACCTGTACCGCACACCAAGCACCCAAATTATATTTACCTTGTGCCAGCAAATGGGTGCCTCCTCCTCCATGTTTTTTAAAGGACTTTATCTGGGCTTCACCCACTCTGTGGAATGCCCTCCCACGCACAATAAGACTCTCTTCTAGTCTCCAAACTTTTAAACGTTCCCTGAAAACTCACCTCTTCAGACAAGCCTATCAAATTCCAGACCCACCCACATAACCTTCAATGCTTCCCTATATAATTACATCCTCTCTGCACAGTACACATAACATCACATATTTTGTCTTTCTTTACTCTCACACCCTCCTGACACTTGGCCAACATTGCGGGGTATCATCATACAACCCATTAAGAACCTAGCAATCTGGTGGACCATTATGCAATAGATAGCATCTATCCTTGTGTATCTATGCCTATTTCCCTATAGATCGTGAGCTTGCGAGCAGGGCCCTCCTACCTCTATGTCTGTCTGTTTTAACCCAGTTTTGTTCTATTACTGTTATTCTAATTGTAAAGCGCAACAGAATATGCTGCGCTATATAAGAAACAGTTAATAAATAAATAAAATAAATGGTGCCATCTTCCCAGTGACATCTTTGCTTTCCAAGTGACAGCCAAGACCATAGGCAGTACGGATGGTGTAGGGGTTAGCATTACTGCCTCACAACACAGACATCACGGGTTCAGTTCCCACCATGACCCTAATTGTGTAGAGTTTGTATATTCTCCCTGTACTTGCGTGGGTTTCCGCCAGGTGCTCCGGTTTCCCCACACAATCCAAAAATATACTGGTAGGTTATTTGGCTCCCAACAACATTAACCATAGCGTGAATATGTACATGTGGTAGGGAATATAGATTGTAAGCTCAACTGGGGCATGAACTGATGTGAATGGGCAAATATTCTCTGTAAAGCGCTACGGAATATGTGTGCACTATATAAATAACTGGTAATAAATAAATAATAATTGTGCTTTCTTGTGTGCATACACTGTCTTCATGAATATCACTGGGATGATGGCAGAGGGGGAGGGACCTGCTTGTTGACACAAGGTAGGATGCAGGACTGGGGTAAGCCCGCTTCTCAGAAGAGGGGGAATGCTGCACATGCATCTTTGCACGTCTCAGCTATCTCTCTCCATACATGAAATTGGTGTTTCTGGGTGTCAGCTGGGCGGCATCTCGACAGATGTATAAACGTTATCCCTGGGTGTGTAGCCAGAGTAGTGTCATATCAGCTTATATCAGATGGGTATCTTGTCTGTGTTTGCAGATGGAAAATAGTGTGGCAGTGTGAAAAATATCGCCAAATTTCAAATGTGGTAGCATATGGAGAATCAGCACCCTAACTTCTAATTTGCTGCAAGTCCCCCATTTTTTGTTTTGCGCTATCCATTTACTCTTATCATTTCTAGTTTAGGCTTGGGGCAGAGGCCCAGTGTGGTATCTCTGCATGGGTGTCGGATATTACCTGTATGGCACAACCTCTCTCTTAGGGGCATATTTGTCAAAAACCACTTGTGGGACACAATCGCAACTAGGAACTATCCCTGGGATGTATCTAGGAAGAACCGCAGTAGATATAGGTGAATTTACAGATAGGGCCAGATGCTTTATCGCTTGGAAAGTGATAAAATGGAGAGTGAAAAAGTGCCAGCCAATCAGCTCCTAACTGCCATTTTTCAAATACAGCCTGTGACATGGCAAATAGGACCTGATTGGCTGGCACTTTTTCACTCTCCATTTTATCACTTTCCAAGCGATGATGCATCTAGCCCATATCCTTTTACACTGTGGCGTTCACAGGTCCTGGAATAGCGGGGCGTATGCTATGCATACAAAGTGGTGCCGAGAGAGGGGGGGGGGGGGGGAGGGTACAAATTACCTGGACCCAGGTCTGGTGGAGATGCCCAGTGAGGGTCCAGTAGTTGCCCAGGCCCCCTCCCCCTTACCTAGCAGCAGCAGGTGCAGCTCTTTTCCTCAGCCCAGCACATGCTGCTGTGTACTGGGCTGCAGTGCGGCCATGAAGGTGATAAAAATACTATTTTTTTAGTATTTTTTTTTGTAAGGGTACATGACCACACCTACTGTGATTAGGCCACACCCCTTGAAAAGTACGTGGGCCCATCGCGGCTCTCGACTGCCCTGTGCATACACTCCAGCTATTCATAGACTTTAATGGGAACCAGAGTGCGTATGCACCCCCTTTCCATTGACTTTTATAGGAGCCAGCAGTGATGCATTCACATTACAGCGGAACGCATCCGTACCAAACTCCAGAATGTAAATCCATTGTAGCTCATGGGCTAAACTCTGGAACATTTACCAGGAGCAGAGCCAAATGGGGAGGGATGGGGGTAAGGGTGCACAGGGGGCAAGCTCCGTTTACAGCTGCAGTGTAAAAGTGTGCTGCAAGCTGTAAAAAGGGGAGGGAAGGTGGAGTTCAAGCAGGGAGGGTATGGCTTTATGGCACTGTACTGTCAGTGCCTGCATGGAGGGGAGGAGGCAAGAGCAGCTGCAGACAGTGTGCCAAATAATTATGTAAAGCAGGGGTGGCCAGACTTTCAGAGTTGGTAATCTACTCTGAAAGCTGAAAAGCTTTCACAATCTACGGTGACGCCCACCCAAAAAAGGCGGTGTGGTGTAGCAAAAAGGGGCATGGCCTCACTGCACAGGTGTCAGGGCTCTCTCCAGGGCTGCCATCAGAAATTCTGGGGACCGGGACTCACACAATAGGCAAAGCCCCCCCAAAATTTTTTATATATATATATATATATATATATATATATATATATATAAAATTAGTGATGAGCGGGTTCGGTTCCACGGAATCCGAGCCCCCCCGAACTTCACCCATTTTACACGGTTCCGAGGCAGACTCGGATCCTCCCGCCTTGCTCGGTTTACCCGAGCGCGCCCGAACGTCATCATCCCGCTGTCGGATTCTCGCGAGATTCGGATTCTATATAAGGAGCCGCGCGTCACCGCCATTTTCACTCGTGCATTGGAGGTGATAGGGAGAGGACGTGCAGCGTTCTCTCAGTTTCTGTGTTCAGTGTGCTTGCAAATATCTGTGCTCAGTGTGCTTGCAAATATCTGTGCTCAGTGTGCTGAAAATATCAACGTTCTCTGCCTGAAAAACGCTCCATATCTGTGCTGCATTGTAGTATATAGTAGGAGGACAGTGCAGAATTTTGCTGACCAGTGACCACCAGTATTATATAGCAGTACGGTACAGTAGTCCACTGCTCTACCTACCTCTGTGTTGTCAAGTATACTATCCATCCATACCTGTGGTGCATTTTAGTTGTGCGCAGTATATATAGTAGGAGGACAGTGCAGAATTTTGCTGACCACCAGTATATAATATATAGCAGTATGGTACAGTAGGCCACTGCTCTACCTACCTCTGTGTCGTCAAGTATACTATCCATCCATACCTGTGGTGCATTTTAGTTGTGCGCAGTATATATAGTAGGAGGACAGTGCATAATTTTGCTGACCACCAGTATATAATATATAGCAGTACGGTACAGTAGGCCACTGCTCTACCTACCTCTGTGTCGTCAAGTATACTATACATCCATACCTGTGGTGCATTTTAGTTGTGCTCAGTATATACAGTAGGAGGACAGTGCAGAATTTTGCTGACCACCAGTATATAATATATAGCAGTACGGTACAGTAGGCCACTGCTCTACCTACCTCTGTGTCGTCAAGTATACTATCCATCCATACATGTGGTGCATTTTAGTTGTGTGCAGTATATATAGTAGGAGGACAGTGCCGAATTTTGCTGACCACCAGTATATATTATATAGCAGTACGGTACAGTAGGCCACTGCTCTGCCTACCTCTGTGTCGTCAAGTATACTATCCATCCATACCTGTGGTGCATTTTAGTTGTGCGCAGTATATATAGTAGGAGGACAGTGCAGAATTTTGCTGACCACCAGTATATAATATATAGCAGTACGGTACAGTAGGCCACTGCTCTACCTACCTCTGTGTCGTCAAGTATACTATCCATCCATACCTGTGGTGCATTTTAGTTGTGCGCAGTATATATAGTAGGAGGACAGTGCAGAACTTTGCTGACCACCAGTATATAATATATAGCAGTACGGTACAGTAGGCCACTGCTCTACCTACCTCTGTGTCGTCAAGTATACTATCCATCCATACCTGTGGTGCATTTTAGTTGTGCGCAGTATTTATAGTAGGAGGACAGTGCAGAATTTTGCTGACCACCAGTATATAATATATAGCAGTACGGTACAGTAGTCCACTGCTCTACCTACCTCTGTGTCATCAAGTATACTATCCATCCATACCTGTGGTGCATTTTAGTTGTGCGCAGTATATATAGTAGGAGGACAGTGCAGAATTTTGTTGACCACCAGTATATAATATATAGCAGTACGGTACAGTAGTCCACTGCTCTACCTACCTCTGTGTCATCAAGTATACTATCCATCCATACCTATGGTGCATTTTAGTTGTGCACAGTATATATAGTAGGAGGACAGTGCAGAATTTTACTGACCACCAGTATATAATATATAGCAGTACGGTACAGTAGGCCACTGCTCTACCTACCACTGTGTTGTCAAGTATACTATCCATCCATACCTGTGGTGCATTTTAGTTGTGCGCAGTATATATAGTAGGAGAACAGTGCAGAATTTAGCTGACCACCAGTATATAATAGATAGCAGTACGGTACATTAGGCCATTGCTATTGATATATTACTGGCATATAATTCCACACATTAAAAAATGGAAAACAAAAATGTGGAGGGTAAAATAGGGAAAGATCAAGATCCACTTCCACCTCATGCTGAAGCTGCTGCCACTAGTCATGGCCGAGACGATGAAATGCCATCAACGTCGTCTGCCAAGGCCGATGCCCAATGTCAAAGTAGAGAGCATGTAAAATCCAAAAAACAAAAGTTCAGTAAAATGACCCAAAAATCTAAATTAAAAGCGTCTGATGAGAAGCGTAAACTTGCCAATATGCCATTTACGACACGGAGTGGCAAGGAACGGCTGAGGCCCTGGCCTATGTTCATGGCTAGTGGTTCAGATTCACATGAGGATGGAAGCACTCATCCTCTCGCTAGAAAAATGAAAAGACTTAAGCTGGCAAAAGCACAGCAAAGAACTGTGCGTTCTTCTAAATCACAAATCCCCAAGGAGAGTCCAATTGTGTCGGTTGCGATGCCTGACCTTCCCAACACTGGAGGTGAAGAGCATGCGCCTTCCACCATTTGCACGCCCCCTGCAAGTGCTGGAGGGAACACCCGCAGTCCAGTTCCTGATAGTCAAATTGAAGATGTCAGTGTTGAAGGACACCAGGATGAGGATATCGGTGTTGCTGGCGCTGAGGAGGAAATTGACAAGGAGTATTCTGAATGTGAGGTGGTTTGTTTAAGTCAGGCACCCGGGGAGACACCCGTTGTCCATGGGACGAATATGGCCATTGACATGCCTGGTCAAATTACAAAAAAAATCACCTCGTCGGTGTGGAATTATTTTAACAGAAATGCGGACAACATTTGTCAAGCCGTGTGTTGCCTTTGTCAAGCTGTAATAAGTAGGGGTAAGGACGTTAACCACCTAGAAACATCCTCCCTTGTACGTCACCTGGAGCGCATTCATCATAAGTCATTGACAAGTTCAAAAACTTTGGGTGACAGCGGAAGCAGTCCACTGACAACTAAATCCCTTCCTCTTGTAACCAAGCTCCTGCAAACCACAACAACAACTCCCTCAGTGTCAATTTCCTCCTTAGACAGGAAAGCCAATAGTCCTGCAGGCCATGTCACTGTCAAGTCTGACGAGTCCTCTCCTGCCTGGGATTCCTCCGATGCATCCTTGAGTGTAACGCCTACTGCTGCTGGCGCTGCTCTTGTTGCTGCTGGGAGTCGATCGTCATCCCAGATAGGAAGTCGGAAGACCACTTGTACTACTTCCAGTAAGCAATTGACTGTCCAACAGTCCTTTGCAAGGAAGATGAAATATCACAGCAGTCATCCTGCTGCAAAGCAGATAACTCAGGCCTTGGCAGCCTGGGTGGTGTTAAACGTGTGTCCGGTATCCACCGTTAATTCACAGGGAATTAGAGAATTTATTGAGTTATTGTGTCCCCGGTTCCAAATACCATCTAGGTTCCACTTTTTTATGCAGGCGATACTGAGAATGTACACAGACCTCAGAAAAAGAATCACCAGTGTCCTAAAAAATGCAATTGTACCCAATGTCCACTTAACCACGGACATGTGGAGCAGGGCAGACTCAGGACTATATGACTGTGACAGCCCACTGGGTAGATGTATTGCCTCCTGCAGCAAGAACAGCAGCGGCGGCACCAGTAGCAGCATCTCGCAAACGCCAACTCGTTCCTAGGCAAGCTATGCTTTGTATCACCGCTTTCCATAAGAGGCACACAGCTGACAACCTTTTACGGTAACTGAGGAACATCATCGCAGAATGGCTTACCCCAATTGGACTCTCCTGGGGATTTGTGACATCGGACAATGCCACCAATATTGTGCGTGCATTACATCTGGGCAAATTCCAGCACGTCCCATGTTTTGCACATACATTGAATTTGGTGGTGCAGAATTATTTAAAAAATGACAGGGGCGTGCAAGAGATGCTGTCGGTGGCCCGAAGAATTGCGGGCCTCTTTCAGCATTCAGACACCGCGTGTCAAAGACTGGAGCACCAGCAAACACTCCTGAACCTGTCCCGCCATCATCTGAAGCAAGAGGTGGTAACGAGGTGGATTTCAACCCTCTATATGCTTCAGAGGATGGAGGAGCAGCAAAAGGCCATTCGAGCCTATACATCTGCCTACGATATAGGCAAAGGAGGGGGAATGCACCTGACTCAAGCGCAGTGGAGAATGATTTCAACGTTGTGCAAGGTTCTGCAACCCTTTGAACTTGCCACACGTGAAGTCAGTTCAGACACTGCCAGCCTGAGTCAGGTCATTCCCCTCATCAGGCTTTAGCATAAGAAGCTGGAGACATTGAAGGAGGAGCTAAAATAGAGCGATTCCGCTAGGCATGTGGGACTTGTGGATGGAGCCCTTAATTCGCTTAACCAGGATTCACGGGTGGTCAATCTGTTGAAATCAGAGCACTACATTTTGGACACCGTGCTCGATCCTAGATTTAAAACCTACGTTGTATCTCTCTTTCCGGCAGACACAAGTCTGTAGAGGTTCAAAGACCTGCTGGTAAGAAAATTGTCAAGTCAAGCGGAACGCGACCCATCAACAGCTGCTCCTTCACATTATCCCGCAACTGGGGATGCGAGGAAAAGGCTAAGAATTCCGAGCCCACCCGCTGGCGGTGATGCAGGGCAGTCTGGAGCGAGTGCTGACATCTGGTCCGGACTGAAGGACCTGCCAACGATTACTGACATGTCGTCTACTGTCACTGCATATGATTCTGTCACCATTGAAAGAATGGTGGAGTATTATCTGAGTGACCGCATCCAAGTAGGCACGTCAGACAGTCCGTACGTATACTGGCAGGAAAAAGAGGCAATTTGGAGGCCCTTGCAGAAACTGGCTTTATTTTACCTAAGTTGCCCCCCCTCCAGTGTGTACTCCGAAAGAGTGTTTTTTTGCAGCCGCTCACCTTGTCAGCAATCGGCGTACGAGGTTACTTCCAGAAAATGTGGAGAAGATGATGTTCATCAAAATGAATTATAATCAATTCCTCCGTGGAGACATTCACCAGCAATTGCCTCCAGAAAGTACACAGGGACCTGAGATGGTGGATTCCAGTGGGGACGAATTAATAATCTGGGAGGAGTACACAGTGAAAGGGGTGAGGAATCGGACGATGAGGAGGAGGTGGACATCTTGCCTCTGTAGAGCCAGTTTGTGCAAGGAGAGATTGATTGCTTCTTTTTTGGTGGGGGCCCAAACCAACCACTCATTTCAGTCACAGTCGTGTGGCAGACCCTGTCGCTGAAATGATGGGTTTGTTAAAGTGTGCATGTCCTGCTTATACAACATAAGGGTGGGTGGGAGGGCCCAAGGACAATTCCATCTTGCACCTCTTTTTTCTTTCATTTTTCTTTGCATCATGTGCTGTTTGGGGACTATTTTTTGAAGTGCCATCCTGTCTTACACTGCAGTGCCTCTCCTAGATGGGCCAGGTGTTTGTGTCGGCCACTTGGGTCGCTTAGCTTAGCCATCCAGCGACCTTGGTGCACCTCTTTTTTTCTTTGCATCATGTACTGTTTGGGACTATTTTTTGAAGTGCCATCCTGTCTGACACTGCAGTGCCACTCCTAGATTGGCCAGGTGTTTGTGTCGGCCACTTGGGTCGCTTAGCTTAGCCATCCAGCGACCTTGGTGCACCTCTTTTTTTCTTTGCATCATGTGCTGTTTGGGGACTATTTTTTGAAGTGCCATCCTGTCTGACACTGCAGTGCCACTCCTAGATGGGCCAGGTGTTTGTGTCGGCCACTTGGGTCGCTTAGCTTAGTCATCCAGCGACCTCGGTGCAAATTTTAGGACTAACAATAATATTGTAAGGTGTGATGTGTTCAGAATAGACTGGAAATGAGTGGAAATTATGGTTATTGAAGTTAATAATACTATGGGATCAAAATGACCCCCAAATTCTATGATTTAAGCTGTTTTTGAGGATTTTTTGTAAAAAAACACCCGAATCCAAAACAGACCCGAATCCGACAAAAAAATTTCAGGGAGGTTTAGCCAAAACGCGTTCGAATCCAAAATATGGCCGCGGAACCAAATCCGAAACCAAGACACAAAACCCGAAAAATTTCCGGTGCACATCACTAATATCTATATATATATCTATATATATATATCTATATATATATATATATGTATGTATATATATATATATATATATACACATACAGTATATGTGTACACAATTTCTCTCTCCCACTCACTCTCCCGAAACTTACCTATCACAGGCTGACTGGAACTATAGCAGCCTGGTCCAGTATAGCTCCGCCCCTTTTCATGACAAGTTCTGGCACAGGAGAAGAGAGAGTATGCTGCAAGCTTCTATTGAAAAGTCTCTGCCAAAATGGCCACCGCCTCAGAGGAGACAGTTATTAAAGATACTAGAGGAGCCTCCTCTAGTATCTTTAATAACTGTCTCCTCTGAGGTGGCGGCCATTTTTGGAGGGACGTTTACAGTAGAAGCTTGCAGCATCCTCTCCCTCTCCTTTGACAATGCCAGAACTCGGTAATGAAAAGTGGGCGGAGCATCGTGGCGGATGGCGGCATGAGCGGCCAGGGCCCTCTCCTCTCTGTTAGAGGGACATCTGTGCCCGCAGCACACCCCTGATGGCGAGCCTGGCTCTCTCCCCAAAGTCACACATAAACATAATCATTGGTCTCCATAGTAATAAACACATTGTTCCCCACAGGAAAAAAAGCCTAAAAAAACCCAGAAAAAATAATACATACATTAAATTTCTCTAGGCCCCCACATAAAAAACTGACCTGTCAAAGAGAGGAGTTCCTAGTCCCTCCCTGCCTTCAGCCATGGCAGTCCAGCAGCAGCATACTTGGTGAGAATAGTGCACTGAGTGGGCGGGCGGTCGGCTTCGATTGCTGCTATGCCCACCAGTCTTCAATGGTCCAAGGTATCAGCATCAGCCGCACTGTGCCGCCCAGCTGGACCCTGCCCCCAGTGCCCTCCCTTAACCCGGGTCTCTGGCTGTGGCTGGCCCTGTCGGAATGGAGGTGGTCACATGACAGCATCAACCAATAAGATTCAGCCTGATTCTTTTTTTTTTTATTCTTTTTTTTTTAAACATATTTTTATTAATGCATCACTTCACATCATCACAAGTTTACATATAAAAGATGAGGAAGACAAAAAGTATACAATTACTACCAGAAGTTGATAGTAGCACTCACATTTGGTACAACGTATCAGTATGAGTTCAAGTATACAGCTCATTATTCCCCAAATCGCAGTATCAATAACATAGATCTAATTAAAAAAGAAATTTGCCAACATGTATCTACAGCCTGATTCTTATTGGCGATGCTGTCACAATGACAGCATACAGATTGGCCCAGCTAGCCTTATTGGCTGGTGCTGGCTGCTGCAGAACCTTCACCGCAATCAACTGGTCGAGTGTTCGTGGTTGGCCAGTCGATTGTGATTGACATTTTGGCCACATCTGATGTAAGGTAAGAGGAAGGAGGGGAAAGACTGTGTAAAGCATCTGGTGGGCCTGAACAGCATAAACTCACTGTACTGGGCATGTCAGCATGTCATTTGATTTAGCACTGTGGCCTGGCAGGGGTTAAGGTTTTGTGGGAGGAATGTAGTGAATGTCTGGGTTAAGAGGATTGGTTCTTTTGGAGGCAGGGGCGGTGCTGCTAGTGTTATAGGAATACAGTCTAGAAGCTTCTGCCTCTTTCCAGTTTATAGTTGCCCGCCCACCCCGCCCTATGTGTTACTGGTGGGTACGTTTTGTTAATGTATCGTGTCAACTTTTTTGGGGGGCAGTTCAGAATGGGTAGGTAAATTTTGATTTAGTAGGTTTAATGTTATCAAGTTTTGCTAATTGAGTTTTGGTCATTTTATGTTTTTACTTATGGGCATCACCATGCCAGGTGGGCCTATATAGTGGCGAGCATTCATGGATCTTCGGGCTGGTGGCCCAATTTTTATTTTGTACGGGCGGCGCTTAGCTCTGTCCTTACAAGTTGTGTTGGAGTCATGGGTAGTGGCAGGAGGCCGACCCCTGGCCAAGGTGGAGCAGATGGCCCATGGTTGGGTTGGATGCTCCAGGATGGTGGCAGAAGGTTGATCCCTGAGTATCTGGGCAGAAGGCCCTCCAGCATTTAGGTTATTATTTTATCTATAATTGAACATATTTTACTTTCAGGTGCTGTCTGCTGATTATATGTTTATTTATAGTTAACCGTTCTTCTCCCCACCACCTTAGTTAGAGAGGGAGCTTTTCCTTGAGTTTAGTTTTAATAGGCCTTCCTCTCAGTTAAATAAAAAGTTGACCCCTTTCACACCACATTCAGTTGTCAGTGTCATTATTTACTTAGATAAGTGAGCTTGACTGATGTGCGGATGCATCTGGACGTGTGAAGTTTAACACTATGGGCTATATTTACTAAAGTGCGGGTTTAAAAAAGTGGAGATGTTGCCCATCACAACCAATCAGATTCTACAGTACTTAGCATTTATCTAGCATCTTCTTGAATATAATAGAGCTAATCTGATTGTTTGCTATGGCCAACATCTCCACTTCTGTAAACCTGCACATTAGTAAATATACCCCTATATGTACGTCACTGATGTTTTGAAGTTTGTGACTATATGTATGTGTATATGTTTACGCCTATGCATGTGCCAATATATATGTATGAGTGCTGTGGGTTCTTGCCTATTGTGCCAATATATATATATGTTTGTGACTGTATGTGTGTGTATAAGTATGTGACTGTGTATGTATAAGTGTGTAACTGTATGTATGTGTGTGACTGTATGTTTGTATATCTGTGACCATATGTGTAGTAGCACCTATGCATGCTTATTCCCCCCAACCATCTTCATTTTGGTGGGACAGTCTTGTTTTTTGGGTACTGTCCCACCTGTGGGCTGGAGAAAGGTAGGGAGGGAACGCTCATACCTACTGGGCTCGTGAGCTGGAAGCAGTCCAGCTACTGGGAAAGTGATGCGCATGCCCCCAATGTGAAGTGAAATGAGCATGCCTAAGGCATGTGTGTGGATGCCAATTGTTAATAGGTACACTGAGTAGACCAGCAGGCAAAAACCGTGATCTGTGCACATGGCCTGTGGTCGTGTATGCTTAAGCGGAACGGGGAGTGGGCAGACTTGTTCAGTCCCAGAGATGGGCAACAGTTCATCAAATTATTGATAATATGAATCATGAATTGATAATATGAACCAATTCAGATGGCCTTCCAAGGAACAGTGTGTCGCACATTACATTGTATAGGCTACAGAAGCAGAAGGCCTGTCCGTACGCCATTTCAATGTGCTGCGTAAAAGGTGAAACACCTCCAATTTGCTCCAGAACAGGACTTGGATAGTCAATGATTGGAAACAGGTTATGCGGTCTGATGAATTATGTTTTCAATTACAGCATGCAGATGGCAGTGTGAGGTTATGGAGACAACACCATGAAAGCATGGATCCTGCTTGCATCATCACAACTCTTCAGGCAACGTTATGGAGATGCAGTGCATCGCGGTTAGGCTAATATGCCCCACAAAACATACTGACAGTTACTAGAATCCATGCCTAGAAGAATTCAAGCCATGTTAAGGGCAAATGGTGACCCAACAAACTTCTAACCTTATGGTAGTAATAATTTGGCTTCTCAGTTAGGGTGGCCAATACCAGGGATTGGTTTGTTTCCTGTGTAGCCGCCCCCCCCCCCCCCCCCCTTCGCACACATAACTAACCATACTACACGGGAGGGCATCTGGCTGCGCACACTTCCTCCGGGTTCGGCAAGGTCTGTGCGGCGGATGACAGATGACTGGCTGCGCAGTGTGACCTCTGACTTCACATGATGCTGTGCAAGGGGAACCGGGCAGCGTCTGAGCCTCCTCAGGACGCTCAACGCTGCCCGGCATTAAAAAAACAAATGGCCGCCTGATCCCGAAATCCCCGGGATTGGAGCTTTTAATCCCGGGATTGAATCCCGGATGATATTTGGCCTAAATCCTGGGATCCCACCGATCCCGGGATTGGCTACCCCATTCTCGGTGTTTAACGAAGTGCAACTTTTTTTTCTAAAAGTTACTCTAACAAACTGGATAAATTCTCTCACAGACCTCAAACTTTCTTTCTTTAAATCTTCCAAAATAGCTGTGTTCGGACAAAGTTCAGGGGTTACGTACCATGTATTTTACAAGTAGTTTACACATGAGAAAATGAGAAAATTATGTTGGTATTTCCAACTACAAAACAGTCTAAGTAAAAGAATTAAAAAAAAAAAAAAAGGGAGAAAAAGCCACATGAGAGCTCCATAATCAATTTTTGCAAAGGTACAAAAACATTGATCCTTCATCTCCAACGTCAGGAAGTGAAATACATTTAAAGTTCGCTGCATGTCTCTAAGTATTTGTGTTTTGTTTGCTTTGTTATTGAGTGATCTACTTTATTTCCTCTTTTCAAACCATTCAGTAGAACATTCTGACACATAACAGACAATTGGATACAACTATCAATTGCAGTAATTCAGACAAGACATATGGATAATTCATATCTTATAATATCACTCTTTCACGGCACTACCTTCAAGGTGAAATTCATACTCTATTTATGAATATGGTTTTACTCTGTTTTATGTTTCCATTAATCTCCAGCAAACAGTATTAAGATAAATCATTCTACATAGAAAACATTATTTCTCTGTTTGTTTTCAATGACTAACATAAGCTTGGGCTGCCATGTAATTGTAAGGACTTAAGTGAAATAAATATTACCTATATACTCCAATGGAACAGTGATAAAATAACCATGAAAAATGGTTTAACATTGGCCTTTCACAGATTGATACAATCTATTGCTAACACATAGGATACATTAGTTTGAAGGACTCTACAAAATATATAATGATTTTTAAAGTCATTAATTTCCAATGCAATATCCCTAAAGTATTGCGTATAGAGTTGAGTACAGGCTGCTGAGCTGTGTGTGTGTCTGTGTACTGAATACAGAGTAGGAATTCTCAGCCATTTTTATTCTCATTCTGAACACCCCCTGAGCAAGCTGAACAAAACTGAGGACCAGCTAATACCAGATGTATTAAGCCTGGAGAAGTGATAAAGCAGTGATAAGTGCAAGGTGATAACGTACCAGCCAATCAGCTCCAATATGTAAATTGACAGTTAGGAGCTGATTGGCTGGTGCGTTATCACCTTCCACTTATCACTGCTTTATCACTTCTCCAGGCTTAATACATCTGCCCCTTGTTTCCAATAGTTACACAGCAAAAAGATGCTAGTTATTATTATTATCTTTGCGGATGACTCAGAGGCTGACCCTAGTAGCACGTGCTGCATCTTTGTATGCAGGGGCAGTGCGAAGTTTTGCAAAAGCCGCAGGAACAATCTTAAGTAATAAGACCCCACTGCAGGCATCAGTGAGCCGCTGCTGCGGCCAAAGACATTGCCAATCCGACACCTGACAGAACCCTGCATCGGCAAGTCCGTACACACTTGCACGATGCAGAGGACGACGGCGCAATGTAGGATGCTATGCTGCACGATATCTTCCGGTTGGCCGTGCAGCATGGGAAAGGCAGCGCTCAGGATGATGCAATTTCCGTGATAACGCCCCTTACTCCTGGGCTATCCCCTCCCAGATCCTGGGAGAATATGCTGGTAAGTTTGTATTCAGCTATATGTAAAGTGGTTTGAGTTCCGATGGGAGAAAGCACTATTTAAATAACTATAAATAATACAATTACAATAATCATTCTAATGGACCCTACACACTCGGCGATCCGCCGCCGAGCTGCCCAACGGCGGATACGGCCGACGGCTAAACTGGCGGCGGGGGAAGGTGACAGGGGAGTGAAGTTTCATCACTCCCCCTTCACCCGGCTCCATAGCAGTGCATGCAAATATGGATGAGATTGTCCATATTGGCCTGCATGCATAAGCAACCCGGCACCAATGATTAACGAGCGCGGGCCATGCATCGTTAATCGTTGGTGCCTACACACTGCGCGATATTAACGAGTTCTCGTTCATTAATGTACGAGAACGTTCATATTGTGCAGTGAGATCTGTAAGTGTGTAGGGCCATAAGAATTATTATTTTTATTTCAAAGACAGGAAACACAAAGTAAGGATAGTCCTAATGAAATGAGTTTACAATCTGATGTGGGCAACACTTGATGAATAAGGTACGTACTGTACAGTAAGTGCTAGTTATGCATGTACCGTATCCATGAAACTTAGATTTACATATACAGTTATATATATATATATATATATATATATATATATACTTAGATTTACATATAAAGGAATATACATATTCACTTTGAATGGGGCGGTCTGCCTCGCCCCGGCGCACTCAGTCACAGATGGAGCCACGATTAGCGTGGTTCCATCTTTATTATTACAAACATTTTACTATATCCAAGACACAGAGATATACAGTAACTATACCAAATACTTTTCTAAACCTTCTCTGCTTATGTCCCTGTGTACAATTCCCAACCCCCTTTTTCCCCACCCATATATTTTCACCTCTGTTTGTTCCAGGTTCAGCAGAGAACGTTTATAGTCAGGGAGGCGGTCACACATACCCAACCCTTACAGTCAGTATGTAAATATGCGACTGCATAGACAGCAAATGTCGGCGCTGGAATCCCAAGATAGTTTAAATGCTGTCAAGGTCCAGACTGCATCCCTCTGTTCTCCATGCTCCAATGAGGATTAGCAGACATATATCCAAATAACAGCAGAATTATTTTGATTGCCATAGCTGCCAGACAAGATTGATCACTTGCAGGTGGGCAGTGGCTATACCTCATGCACCCGACCTTCCCATGGGCCATATCCCGCTGTCATCGCTGATCATGTTTCCATGTATGGTCATTTAAGGTTGTGATCCCCCTTGAAATGATCATCTTTCTGTGATAACTTTCTCCCCTGTGCACTGTGCAGCATATCACTGAGTTTCCATCCCTCATAAACTTCTAGCACCTGCCAAACCATACTGTACAACTAGATGGTGCAGATAATTTTATGGCTGGGAGCTACAGTATGTATTAATGTGTTTCATAATTGGATGAGACCCATTCAATTAGGTACTGCCTTCTCTTTTGCATTTATGTCCTTACTAAATTGCATACACGAGAGAGTTCTTGTCACCAAGATCTGAAACTGGTTTTCTTTTTCGAAACCATAGTTCTGCAACAATTTGCAGATACTGTATGAGTGAATGCTCTGGTGGCAGACAAAGACAATAGTGCTCATTCCATGTTGTTGGCTCGCTAGCAGTTTTTAGCAGCCGTGCAAACGCTATGCCGCCTCCCACTGGGAGTGTATTTTAGCTTAGCAGAAGTGCGAACGAAAGGATCGCAGAGCGGCTACAAAATTTTTTTGTGCAGTTTCAGATTAGCTTCAGACCTACTCAGCGCTTGCGATCACTTCAGACCATTCAGTTCCTGTTTTGACGTCATGAACACGCCCTGCGTTCGCCCAGCCACGCCTGCGTTTTTCCTGGCACGCCTGCGTTTTTTCGAACACTCCCTGAAAATGGTCAGTTGACACCCAGAAATGCCCTCTTCCTGTCAATCACTCTGCGGCCAGCAGTGCGACTGAAAAGCTTCGCTAGACCTTGTGTGAAACTATATTGCTCTTTGTAATAGTACAACACGCATGCGCATTGTGCCACATACGCATGCGCAGAAGTGCCATTTTTTTGCCTCATCGCTGCGCAGTGACCGAAAGCAGGTAGCGATCAACTCAGAATGACCCCCAATACGTAATGTAATATTCTTTCCTATAGGTGGACCTCATAATATTCTTTTCACAGGCTAGAATATCACAACTTAACCTTTTTTGAATGGTGGTTCTGTTTCACAGTGTCTGCGCAGCTTTCATTTTCTATAACTAGATGTTGAAGTGGCTATTCATTTGTACAAGGCTAATGTGAAAGAAACAAATGAGAATAAAAATAAACATGATTTTACTTTTTTGATGTATGCACATTTGGTATTTAAACACAAACATTATGATGAACATATATCACAAAACAGCATGATAAACTTATAAACAAATGCAACACATAGCTTCCAGCTGTTTTGTATTGGCATAAAAAGTATATTTTTCTAAGCAACTGTATACATGTGTGCGCATGGTGGTCAGGGGGGTGTGTGTGGGGGGGGTAATCCTTATTTCCATTTGCAATCGACTGGAAAGTAAGCAAAAACATAACATGAGACACAATGGGGGTCATTCTGAGTTGATGGCTTGCTGCCGATTTTCGCAGAGCAGCGATCAGGTAAAAAACTGGCAAAACTGCGGTTGCGCCACAATGTGCACACGCATCGTACGGGCACAAAGAGCATCGCTGTTGTGCACTGGATCTAGCGAAGATTCCATTCGCACAGCCGATCGCAAGGAGTTTGACAGGAAGAGGGCATTTATGGGTGTCAACTGACCGTTTTCTGGGAGTGTTTGGGAAAACGCAGGCGTGTCCAGGCGTTTGCAGGGTGGGTATCTGACGTCAATTCCGGGACCTTTGTCGCTGCAATCATCGCACAGAATAAGTAACTACAGGGCTGGTCTTGTTTTGCACAAAATGTTTTTGTACCACTCGGCTGCACAGGCATTTGCACACTTGCAAAGCGAAAATACACTCCCCTGTGGGTGGCGACTATGCGTTTGCACGGCTGCTAAAAGTAGCTAGCGAGCGATCAACTCAGAATGACCCCCAATGTGCTTGCTAGAAGTCCTGCCACAGGCGGGATGCATGAGTTGCTCATACACATTTCCCCACACTGGCTGCTAGTGATTGGCCAGCAATGAGTGGAGTCTTGGGTGCTCAATGCTTTAATCTTACATCTGTAAATTAAATTTAATCTAATGCTTCATTAATGTAAATGGCCCATTCATTTTAATAGGTTTCTACATGTAAAATATAACCCTAATGATATTAAAGGGAAATTTGCAAAAATAGGCAAGACCAGCACATTGCTGCCCTTATTAACACCTAGAGGCTCTGTATACTGTGCGCCACCATAGAGATGAATGGACTTTTGAAAATGTGACATGCTTTGAATGCACTGAAATGGTTCAACCATCAAAAATGATCACACAGGTACAAGTATGAATGCAAATGGCTATGGATGCAAAGAACATAAATGGCGGATGTAGGTCAGAATGCACATGTTATAAAGGGTTGGACTGGCCTACAGGGGTACAGGGGAAACCCCAGATGGGCCCCACCTTCTTCTCTATGGAGCAGGTTCCAGACTGTGCACTTGAATTATACATATACATATGTTACCTTATACTGGACATGACTGTGGTGTATTCTCTACAGTGCATTACTGTTATTAATCTGGTACATTATCATGCATGCTCTAGCAGTATCTACTATAGTCTAATAGTTAACCAAGCCTCTGTGTCAGCTTGCCACATCCCCTCTGCAGACTGGTCACACCCAGGGGTGTCAGAACGCTTTTTGGTTGGGGGGGGGCAAGATAAAATCTCAGTTTGGCGCCGCTAACTTCTGGCCACCTTAGACAGGTTACTTGTACCTGTACGGAACTCTATGGGCCCTAATTCAGACCTGATCGTAGCCGTGCAAAATTTTGCACGGTTACGATCAGTTACTCAGACATGCGGGGGGACGCCCAGCACAGGGCTAGTCTGCCCCGCATGTCTGGCCCTCCCCCCTCACACAAGTACAAAAGCATCGCACAGCTGTGATGCTTTTGTACTTGACGAGTAGCTCCCTACCTGCGCAGCTCCTGCGCGCTTGCAGGGAGCTACCCGTTGCTGTCCAGGTCTCAGCGGCTGCATGTGACGTCATGCAGCTGCCATGGCCCACCCCCCGCAATCAGGTAACAATCAGGCCTGTGAATCAGGTAGAGGCGATCGCTGGGCTAAGATGGCCATCGACTGTCTGGTGTGCGCCGGCACACTGCGGCGCTGGTGCACGTGCAGTACAGACCTGATCGGCTGCTGTGCGGAAACGCACAGCAGCGATCAGGTCTGAATTAGGCCCCATGTCCTTTACTCACATTACACCGCACAGTAGCGTCCATTACTCACATTACACCGCACAGTAGCGTCCATTACTCACATTACATCACACAGTAGCATCTTTTAAACACACTACACCACACAGCAGCATTCATTAGTCACATTACATTGCACAGTAGTACCCTTACACAGTACACACAGTAGAGCCCCTTATACACTTCACACCACACAGAAGAGCCGGTTATACACATTACACCACAGCAAAGCCCCTTATACACGTTACGCTACAGTAGAGCACCTGATACATGTAATGCCAGGTAGAGATGCTTAAACACATTATGCCAGGAACACCCAAAACACCTTCTACCTGCCACCCAAAAACAGTCTCGTTCAGTAGGTGAAGAAAATGTCAGTTTAATGGTTTTGGTGCTTTATTCTGTTTGTCTGGCCCTGAGGACGGGGTGTTTCCCCGAAACATGCTAGCTCATTAAACGGACATTTTCTTAACCTACTGAACCAGACTGTTTGAGTGCTGCTGCTGCTACTTCCCTGCCTACATAGTGATTCTCTGAGAGTTCACCTGGAGGGCACCACAGCACATATGATCACTGAGACAGGAGTGCCGGATAGAAAGGACTCATATATATATATATATGTTATAAGGGCTCAGTCCAAGGAAGGGGATTGTTACCCCAAAACGTCACATATTAAACAGCACGCCCTGTGAGGCTTTATGCACCAAACCAGTGTTTGTGAGTCTCTGAGTGCGGCCTATGTTTTGGAGAAGCTATATATGCAGGCTAAGCACCTGGAAGGAGGGCACCTGAGCCAGTTTCACGTAAGACCAGAGCGTCGGGGGTTTGTTTGTTTCTCTCTCTCTCTCTAAAATGTTATTTGTGTGTTTTTATTCATTCCTATTAAATTGCTTTTAAATCAGCGCAGTTAATTTAGATTTTACAATAACTCTGTTTTCCCTGGTGGTCTAGTGTGAAAATATTCAGCAAGTGCTCACTATTCCCACTATTTATAGAGCATCTTCCTGTAGCACTACCTGAAATTCCCTTGTTTTGGGAACCGAGAGAGGTCTATGTTGCCATTTCTAGCTGTACCTGTCAGTAAGCACTTCACCGCGGAGCCGCGGTAACTTCCTGGATCCCAGCGGACACGTGGGTCAGCAGAGCCGTGGAGAGGCAGGCCGCAGCTGCTGCACACAAATTCAGGGGAGGCGGAGCCGCGGAATGGACAAGGGGACGGAGGCGGAGCTGAGTAAAGGCGGAATCTACAATGGCCATGGACCAGGCGAGGAGGAGGTACGCAGCGAAGACTGAGCCTGTAGAGAAGCCATGCTAGACGCTGACAGCGCTAGACGCTGACAGGCGCAGCACCTGTCAAATGCTATGACAGGCAGCGGCGCTGTCAGCGTCTAGCAGCAACTGCGGAATACAGCAGAGTTGCAGAGCAGGGAGAGCTCAAGACGCCTCTCTGCTTTGCAGACTGCTGAGCGGTACACAGAGGGCTCCGCTACAGCTGGTAGCTGCATGCACAGGCAGGGTATTAATCCGGGTGGATGGCGCCTTTCTCATGTTTGGGGGGAGCGAGCTGCCCCCTTGCCCCCCCCCCCCATTCCGACGCCCCTAGTCACACCCTTAAACATGATCTCCTACCACTACATTGCCCTGGTGGGCCCTCCATGCCCCAGTCCGACACTGGTCAGGCATGCCATGCTCCATTCCAACATTGAGGTCAGGAACCCCGTGCCCCAGTCCAACACTGAGGTCAGGAACCCCATGCCCCAGTCCAACACTGAGGTCAGGAATGCCTGCTAAAAGAGTCAGAGGGAGCTGATAGAACTGAAGTGACTGCTAACGTCCAATGAAGATAGCATTAGCTGTCGTAGCCTATGGGCTACTCCTTCCCCGGCAACCTGGAGTCTTCTCTCCCTGCTGCAGCACGGCTCCAGTCCAATTGCAGGTGGCTGGACTCGGGAGGGGGGAGGCGAGCAGCGCTTGCAGCCGGGGTGTGCTGGGGGAAGGCAGAGAGGGAGGCGGGGGGTGGGAAGGGGGGAAGTACCCCCTGTCTTGGGTGCCCTGGGCCCCCCAAGGGCTTAATCCGGCCCCTGAGTGTATGCCTAATAAACACAGGAAATAAACCTCAATGAACACGTCTGCAATTTATCGTGTGACTGTGTATGATCCAAAAACATACTGGTATGTTAATTGGCTTCTGCCAGTTTGGTTGTTTCCTAGGTTATAATGTTTGCAAACAGTACTGAACTGCTGTAAAGGAGAAAATATTCTCTGTATAGAGTTGTGTACTATGGTGATGCTTCATGAGTAACTGTATGATGCCATGGGATGACGTCACATTACAGCCCGTTCCTACAAGGCAGATCAACTGTGTTGTACATGAAAGGTTTCTGAAAGCAGAATCATCTTAGAATTTGATAGAAACACTGGGCCGATATAAGAGGTGTACTATATGCTAATGCTGTCTCAGCAGTGACTTTGTACACAGTGGCTCTCATTCAGCTTTAGTTGCAGTTTTACTATTCCCAGTTTTGTCAATCAGACAGAGGTGTTGCATAACTGAGATGCAATCACATCTCCCCGCCCATGCACGCGACTGGCCGACTGCTAATGAATACACCCCAGTGGCTTTGAGAAAATATGCAAATGTTGCAGCCGTCCGAATTTGTATTGCGTCACCTAATGGCTGCGTCTTGGGACAGCCACTTGCATACATAGACGTAACCATTGGATGCATATCAGCCAAACATAGACATTCGGAGTAACCATATGGTTAAGATGCATAAGATGCAGGAGCCATTGTAACGTCACATAGTATTGCAGTCGCATGCCCCCAAAACAGCACTTACACTGCGTTTAAGTCACCACTGTCCTGTTGCCTCCCATCAGTGACAGACTAGGGCCGATGGCTGGATGGGCCAGTTGGACACACAGAGAGTGGGACTAGCCAAGCAGCGCGGCCTCCTGCCATTCCACCCCCACCCCCCATCCGTAGCCGATATACAGATAGATGAGGCCGCCTGACTCACCCCCGTGAGCTGTGGCCATGATAGTCTTGTTGTGTATCAGGCCCACTGCTACAATCCAGTATATAAGGTTTCCATTTGTATAGGGAGGGGGGGGGGGGGGGGGGGGGGCACAGCGTGATGTGAAATAATAAGGCAAATAGCCAGAATCCTGTTTTTTCCCCCAGAGTTTTTCACGAAAAGGAAACAACATTATTATGGAATATTATGAAACATTGCACATGTAACACCTTCACTTTGTGATGAGAATTCCATCTGGTCTGTATGGATATTGTATAATGTATATTGGCCCTCATTCCGAGTTGATCGGTCGCAAGGCGAATTTAGCAGAGTTACACACGCTAAGCCGCCGCCTACTGGGAGTGAATCTTAGCTTCTTAAAATTGCGACCGATGTATTCGCAATATTGCGATTACTAACTACTTAGCAGTTTCAGAGTAGCTCCAGACTTACTCTGCCTGTGCGATCAGTTCAGTGCTTGTCGTTCCTGGTTGACGTCACAAACACACCCAGCGTTCGCCCAGGCACTCCCACCGTTTCCCCGGCCACTCCTGCGTTTTTTCCGGAAACGGTAGCGTTTTCAGCCACACGCCCCTGAAACGCCGTGTTTCCGCCCAGTAACACCCATTTCCTGTCAATCACATTACGATCGCCGGAGCGAAGAAAAAGCCGTGAGTAAAAATACTTTCTTCATAGTAAAGTTACTTGGCGCAGTCACAGTGCGAACATTGCGCATGCGTACTAAGCGGATTTTCTCTGCGATGCGATGAAAAAGAACGAGCGAACAACTCGGAATGAGGGCCATTGTACAATACACAGCAATAAAACACATATTTATATGCATGTGCCTTTCACAGCAGCGTTATTCAGATCTGAGCTGAAAGTGAGCCAGCAAATCTTTGCTGAACATGTTGTTTTCGGCTCAGAGGGGGCGATATGAATATTTATGGATCTAGTTAATAAGATCTTTATTAAGAGGTTTAGTGTTACTTGGAATAGCTTCCGTTCCTCCCCCTTGTGTTCAACAACTGCTGATTTTCTTTTAAGTTTCTTAATAGACTATCCATCTCTCCTGAGTATGTCTGTGAAAACCTTTTGAATGTTTATTTATCAAAAACTAATTATTCAGATGCTTCATAATGCTAATTCAATTACCATCAATTAATCCCTCATTGGGCATATGGAAGAGCGCTGCTTGGGAATGGAAATGAATGAGGTGCTTGAGCCAGATCAGCTGTGTAAGACAAGGTAAAATCCGAACGTTATCTGCTCTTCCGCTGTGCCCACTGGACTTTAATTTGCATATTACTACCCAGAGCAACTAGTTAATATTTCTGGGTTTGCAGCATACAATCAATGACATAAATTGCTGAGTGCTATTTTTATTATTGTATCATTATTATTACACTTATTAATATTAGGGTCATTCCATAAAATGGCATAATGACTTAGGTACACTCGCTCCTTCTTACTGATAGACTGTTTACAGGTATTTATTATTTCTGAACGTAACATTCGATCTTCCGTGAGCACCCCAGTATTACATGACATCCATTGTCATCAACAGTAGTTAAGCCTGCTGATTAAAGTGTTGGGTACTTTAATATGGTTGCAGTTACTGCATGAAGGTTGCTATGTTTCAGCATAAGGCGCCCATAACTTTATTGTGATTACATAAACCTTTCTTAAGCTAGCTTATCTCTAAAATAAAACGACACACACACTGAAATAAAGACACGGACACGGTAGCTGGAGTTAAAGGTCAGACGATATTTATTGATCGCTGACCAACTCTTTAAACCAGGGGTGGCCAAACAGTCGATCGCGATCGACTGGTCGATCGCGGACATGCGACCAGTCGATCGCGATCCGCCGCCCAGCCACCCGAAGCCGCGCCTCTCCTGCCTGCCGCTCTGCCTCCTCAGTCTGGTCTGCGGCAGTGACGGCCGAGTGTATAGCTCAAATCAGGTGCCGGTTCGTTAGCCAATGAGAGCTCGCGGACCGGCACCTGATTTGAGCCATACACGCTGCCGTCACCGCAGGAGATCAGACTGAGGAGGCAGAGCGGCAGGCAGGAGAAGCGCGCGCTGCGCTCTCCACACACCAACGGGGAGCTCTTCTATGGGGGCATATCTGGCATTGTGGGCACATAGCTCAGTAGGGGCATATCTGGCACTGTGGGGTCATATGGCACTGGAGGCATATCTGGCTCTGCGGGCACACGGCACTGTGGGGGCATATCTGGCACTGTGGGGGCATATCTGTAATCTGGCGCTGTGGGGGCATATCTGTATCTGGCACTGTGGAGGCATATCTGGCACTGTGGGCACATGGCACTGTGAGGGCATATCTGGCACTGTGGGCACATGGCACTGTGGGGGCATATCTGGCACCGTGGGGGCATATCTGTCACTGTGGGGTCATATGTGGCACTGGGGGCATATCTGGCTCTGCGGGCACATGGCACTGTGGGGGCATATCTGTCACTGTGGGGGCATATCTGTAATCTGGCGCTGTGGGGGCATATCTGTAATCTGGCACTGTGGGGGCATATCTGGCACTGTGGGGTCATATGTGGCACTGGGGGCATATCTGGCTCTGTGGGCACAT
The DNA here is from genome assembly GCF_028390025.1 of Pseudophryne corroboree. Taxonomy (NCBI): domain Eukaryota; kingdom Metazoa; phylum Chordata; class Amphibia; order Anura; family Myobatrachidae; genus Pseudophryne; species Pseudophryne corroboree. The sequence continues at coordinate 283,886,666 of NC_086454.1, read as the reverse complement.
GGCACTGTGGGGGCATATCTGGCACTGTGGGGGCATATCTGTAATCTGGCGCTGTGGGGGCATATCTGTATCTGGCACTGTGGGGGCATATCTGGCACTGTGGGCACATGGCACTGTGAGGGCATTTCTGGCACTGTGGGCACATGGCACTGTGGGGGCATATCTAGCACTGTGGGGGCATATCTGGCACTGTGGGGGCATATCTGTAATCTGGCACTGTGGGGGCATATCTGGCACTGTGGGCACATGGCACTGTGGGGGCATATCTGTATCTGGCACTGTGGGGGCATATCTGGCACTGTGGGCACATGGCACTGTGGGGGCATGTGTATCTGGCACTGTGAGGGCATATCTGGCACTGTGGGCACATGGCACTGTGGGGGCATATCTGTATCTGGCACTGTGGGGGCATATCTGGCACTGTGGGCACATGGCACTGTGGGGGCATGTGTATCTGGCACTGTGGGGGCATATGTGTTTGAGGTTTTTACCTGTGGGGGCCAATGTGTTATTTCGTGTGAGGCAGTCATTACACTCTGCGCAGCAAGGCTACGTCCCTTTTTTTAGTTATACCACGCCCACTTTTTGTTATACCATGCCCACTTTTTGGTATGCACACCCCTTTTTTGCGCGCGCCTACGGCGCGCGCTATTATTCCTCCTAGGTAGATCAAAAAAGCTTTTTAGCTTTCACAGTAGATCACCTACTCCAAAAGTCTGGCCGCCCCTGCTTTAATCTATAATTGTAATTGAATTGGAATGAATTTAGATTGCAAAGTTAAATTTAGATTGGAGGATGGCAAAGGAAAAGTCGCTACCAGACACCAGCTCCAGTCACTTGGATGAAATCCACCGAAGCAAGGAGGGGAGTGCCCAAACCCCGCCTCCTTCCTGCATAACCCGCATTGTGCTGGCCTCACCACTCTTTTCTCTGCCAAACGTTCGGTTCCCGCAGGGGAACGTCTAAATGTCCAACCGCAAGAGCAGGACACACCTGCCGTCCTTCTAAAGAGGGTGCCCCACAATGACCACTTATGCCCATTTGACCGCTGGTTGGTAGCGACTTCCCGCCACCAAAGGTTTACAAAACCGCCACCGCCATCCGAACCAACAAATAAGAACAAACTAAGAACAAACTAAAGAGCCCTAACGAAAAGGACCAAAAACATCCTCCAGGAAAAACTGCACTCCGTCCGGAGAAAGATGAACCCCATCCTCCTTGTAGAACTGCCGGTTACGCAGCACAAGTAAAGGATGCCTGACAGCTACTCCCCCTATGGCCCTAACAAACAGAGATACCGCCGCATTCACCTTCTGGCGAGCTTTCTCCAGAGCTGAGAAACGCACCGCATCCCGCCAATGAAAACGCGGCACTATCTCCGACCACACAATACAGACTCCTGGCCAGTGACAACGAATCGCCACCAAATCCGCCTTAATGGACAAAATTAAATCTATGCCCTTAACTCGGCCCAAATCATTGCCACCTAAATGCAGGACGATACAACTGGGGCAACCCCAGCGGCGCTCACGATAAAAAGGAGCCGCAACAAATCACCCCAAAGCAAGCCCCTGACACCTACCCAACGCAACTCCCTAGCTCCGAAAACATCAGCCGCCCTAAGTGCCATGGGATGCCTCGCCGCCCAAAAAACATAAGAATGGCCAACCAGCCACACATGCTCCCCAAAATCAATGACAGCTGAAAAAGAAAAACACCCTAACAGCAGAAATTTGAACACAAAACATAGATAATGCAATAAACGAAATAACCCAAGTGAAGGAGAAAACTCAAAAAAACTCCCGTGGACCTTAAGAGAACAGCCAATTGAAATTAGGCCCCCTTGGAGGAAAATTTAAAAATTCACTTCACACCCTCGATTCCTGAACGGTAAGCGTTCAAAAACCAACGAGTAAACAAGTTTTTGGGTTAGCGCAACAGGCGCAACTACATCTTATCCAAACGGACATAAGACTTATAGGAGGCAGACTTCCAACGGCCCAGCACCCGAACAGCCGCCGGGGAGGAGCCCGTAGCCGCGGCATGTGTAGCCACCACAAACCGAAAGGAATGGGTACCGAAGTCCGCCCCGCGCAAGCCTAGCGCCTCCAAACATTTCTTAAGCACTGCAGTAAATTGGAACTTATTCAGCGGGCCAGCGTGCGCATGCACTAGCAACTGGTCGCCACCCAAAGGCCTCAACCGGAGATACTGCCGCGCCCGCCACAGCGGCCAAGCACTCCATCCTCCCGGGCCTCCAAGGACACCCAGCGACCCCGACCTGTTGATCTGTCTTGGACCGCACAATCCTACAGAGCAACAGGCCATCCTGCAGGCGCACATTCCTGTAAAGCATACCGGACTCACGAGATGCCTTACTGCACGCCCCTAACTCGCTCACTCTGAAAGCCCCAAAGAAAGCTAGGGCAAAACACAACTAAAAAAGGGACCACCTCGAACACCGAGGTCGCAATTCGAGGCAGCACATGCAGCAACTCCGTTAGAAGCTGCAAAGTCACGGGTCTGCGGGAGTTCACGGGCTGCCGGTCGCATCCTAGCCCATCCTTTAAGTGCTATGAAAAGGACCCGGGGGTCCGTCATCCCGTGGAGCCGAAAGTGAAAGGAAAAAATGCCCGCAATGGCAGAAGACATGCCCGCTTTTGACCCACCCCCTCGATAAGGCTCCCAAACAAAGGCCATCACAACGTCCACCGGGAAATCCCTCACCACACCGTGCCTATTTAAAAAGGCCGACCAATCACGCCAGGCCGCATCATACGCCCTGAGCGTGGAAGGAGCCAACGCACACTTGGCCAGAACAGCTAACCCGACTCGACAACCCGCCAGACAGAAGGCGGGCACGGTAAACCCTCCGCTGCCGTTCCCGTAACCAACGCCCGGAATTTATCAAACTGGAACCGAGACAACGCATGCGCAACCCCGTTGTCGATTCTGGGAACGTGACGGGCCCCGAAATTAATATTGGACCGCAAGCAAACCAGCACCAGATGTCGCAAAAACCGCAAAGCCTGTGGAGAAGAAGAACGCTGATTATTGATAGCGTGCACCACTCCCAAATTGTCGCAACGGAACGAGATGTCCCGATTCGAGACTGGCAGGCCCACAATTCCAGGGCAACTATGATCGGGAACAACTCCAGCAAGGAGGTTCTTGGCGAAACCCCATGCCACCCAAGAGGACGGCCAAGCAGCAGCGCACCACGACCCGGCAAAAAATGCCCCAAAGCCATGACTGCCCGAGGCATCAGTGAACAACTGGAGCCAACCGTTGGAACAACAAGGGGGAGGCCGCAAAAACCTCCCCGTTGAAGTACACCCGAGAAGAAACCCAAACTCGCAAATCATCCCTGATCTCGCGGGAGAGGTACACGGTATGATGCTGCCCGCCCGTACCCGCCGTGGCCCATTCAAGTTTGCGACAGAAAACCCTACCCATGGGGCCAATCCGGCACGCAAAGTTGAAGGAACCCAGCAACGACTGTATCTGCTTAAAACGAACCCTGCGCCTGTCCAAACAATCGTTAATTAAACCCAAAAGCTTACGCACTTTATCCTCAGGGAGGCGACAGCAACCCGCCACTGTGTCTATTTCAATTCTCAAATAGCTAAGACAACTACAGGGGCCCTCCCACTTGTCCGGCGCAACGGGAACCCCCAAACTTTCGAACAAGGACCTGGCAACTGACAGAATATCGCCCCAGACCGAAATGCCCCCTGGGCCTACAAGAGAAAATCGTCCCGGTAGTGAGCCACCCCGGGGTGACCGGAGGCGGCCTGGACGGACCAATGCAAAAAAGTGCTAAATCTCTCAAAATAGGCGCAGGAGCCTGAACAGCCCATGGGGAGACACCTATCCACATTAAACTCTGCCCCCAATTTGAAACCCCGAAACCGCAGGGAATACGGGTGCAGGGGAAGGCGCCGAAAAGCCGATTACACGTCTAATTTTGCCAAACAGGCCCCCCGGACCACCGTCCCGAACCCAGCGCAGAGCCTCATCAAAGGACTGATAACGCCCCTGCACACGGCCTCGGGAATGGAGTCATTAACTGAACGCCAGGAGGATGCGATAAGTGCTTTATTAGGCGGAACTTACCCGGGGCCGTCTTGGGCACCCCCCCCCCCCATGGGGGAGATGCACAAGGAGGGCAGAGGGGGAAAGGCGTAGGGCCCACACATGCGCCCCACGCCGATCTCCGCGTCCTCTTTCCGCCGGACCACGTGCGGGAATTCGCGAGCCGTCTTCAAATTCCGGCGCGCCACCACGTGCACCAAATCCTAAATGGGCAGGCGAAAACCATGACTAAAACCCTCCAAAAGGAAAAACGCTGCCGGCTTGTCTGGGTATAAACTAAGCCAGCGACGCAATTCGGGAACCCGAATAGGGGAGGGAGCCTTACTTACCAACTCCCCCGGCCTCGGCAGGAGCAGAGGGCTTACCGCTCGCCACCGAGGTGCAGTCCCTTGGCGGGTGACCGGCCCCGCACAACTTGCACGAGTGGCGAAAACGACAATCTATGCCCCTAGTGCATTTACCTTCGTTATGGCAAAACCCTTGCCGTTCTTCGAGGAGCGGGAACCCTAAACACCGGACGCCACGGGCATTTTGACCGTGGCGTCCGCCGTGGGCTTGACCTGTTGCGTGACCTCCAACCAAACCTCAACATCCTTGAAACCCGTGGGCAGAATGGGGTTGCCAACCCGGTTACGACGGAATCTCCCGTCGCAATCTCGCCAAGCGGAGCCCTTGGACTTCAAGTACATGTCATGCACCAGAAAGAGATATTTAACCAAGGTGGGATACTCTGCGGGCCGCGATTCGGTGTAGCAGCCGTGAAAACCGAGAAACCTCGCAACCACAGGTGAACAGTACGGAAAGCATTGTCCCCAATGCCCCCCGTTTTCTTAGCTGCGTCAAAAGTCTGCCGCGTCTCATCCGTAAGGGTGAAGACGTCGACATACTTCCCTTTCCCGATTGTCTCCCGCAACCGCTTGCGAACACCCCGCGTAACGGCCGTATTGGCGCAACGCACCAGTACCGGATAACTGGGGGGCTCAGAGGGAACCGATGTCGCCGGCGCCATCCGCGCTGCCTTAGCCGCGCAATAAGACTAGCAAGTTTACGCGGGCGCCAAGGGGAACCTGAAGAAACACTACTTGAAGAGGTGGAAGAAGTGCTATAATAACAATGAGAAGGAAATCGCATGCTCACCAGCTCCTGAAGGACCCGGAACAGCGTCATCCGCTTCACCCGCCTCCGGTTGGGGCGGAACATCTCCTGTCGGTGCCACGGCCGCCACTCTTCCCGAGCTCCGGCCCCTCCGTGACGAAGACCCCGATGTCCCCGAACTCGCCATCATCTAAACGGAGGAAACATAAGGGACAACAGGTGCAGGAGAAACCTGCGCATCAACAGTAATGGGGGAAACAGGCAGGGGCGGGGGTACAGCAGCCTCGCTCGATGGCGGGGGGAGCAGCGGCGGGAGGGGGCAACCCGCTGAGGGGAAAGGACCGCCGTGGGAGATGGCCGGACCGAATGCCGGCGCAAACCCGCTGTAGTACGCAGGCAGCCACGTGGGCGAGGGGATGTAGCCAGTCGACCCAGGAAACACTGCCGAAAGAGGGGGGGGGAAATTGAGCGGGGGTGGGGGGCGGGTGCCAAAACTGGGCCAATGAGGCCGGAGCGGCTGGGGAAGGCCCGAGATACGGGCCCGAAAACGCTGGGGGCGGAAGTGCAACCCCGGTACAGCTGACTGACCACGGGGGCCAGACCCCAGTAACCGAATTAGCGAGACCTGTCACCAAATGCGGCGCGGAGGAAACTGGGGGGCCCAGCGGACATCGCCCACGAGGTTGCAGGGAACACCTGCGCGACGGGCCAGGGGAGGCCACCGGGGAACCGCTGACCCCCGGTTAACCCCCCAGGCGCAGGAAGTACGGAGGAGGGCCGGGAAAGTGGAACGCAGGGGGAGAATGGGGGCCGTGCGGAAGAGCCCCCCGCCGGGGGCACCCCCATCGGGGACCCCCTAACTAGCGGCGCGGACGAGGCAGCAATAACCCTGACAGTGCCGCTGCCCACCCCATCCACACCAGCACCCACTAAATTTGCTGGGCGAAAAGGCCCCCCGCCAGGGGGGGGTCCAGAAAAACCGGAACCCCTTAACTCAAGAAGAGGCACAGGAAAAACCCGTTGCCCCAGAATCACACTGACTCCCAGCGGTGGCCGCCCCCCCTCACTCCCCGCAGCCCGCCCGCGAACGCCGGGCGCCACGTGGGCGCCAGCGCCGCCGGCCGGAGCCGCCGCGGGGAAGAGACGGGAGAGGCTCTGGAAGCCGCTGGGCCGGCGGGGTAGCCGCCAGGCGAACACCACTCGCCGGGGCCACCCGCGCCCGGAGCCCAGCATAGGCCTCACCCGTCACGGCCGGGGCAGCGCGTTCCCCGGCTGGACGAGTGGAAGAGAAGCAGCAGCGGCGCGGGCCGCAGCGGTCAGACCCAGCCGCGAACCCGTGGTCGCAGGGACCAACCTGGGGGAGGCTGCGCTCGGGGAATGGGAGAGCTGGGCGCACGAGGCATCGCAGAGGCGCCGGGAGGGGGGAGCGGACCTGCGGGGCCGTGGCATGCCGGAGGTGGGGGGGACAAAAGGGGGAAGCAAATGGTTTGAGCAGACAGGGGGGGGGTGCAAATTAAAACTGAACAATACAAATAAAGGAGAAGAAAGAACAGAAAAACTAAAACCACAAATGGCCTTATCTGATAAAACAATTACTCAGCCTTCCAGGATCATACAATAAATGGCAAGAGGAAGTCTGAGGCACATGACCCTGCCCTATATACTATCCTGAGACCAACCCCTTAAAGCTTGACGGACAACCCTCTGATCCTATAGGAAAAACCCACCGGAAACATGATCTGCCTAGCAACTGCTCAGTCATAAAGCAACCAATCACCAAAAGTTGGGCTCTTATATGGCCTCAGGCTTATGCAGCCTTCAGCTAATCTAAGCACAAGGACATTGTATGCACGGCCCAATCAGCTGTGACTATGCAAATCCACATAGACTACTCACCCCATCCACACCCCCAACTCCACCCATGGTAGACTCCACCCCATTTTCCACACATAAATCATGGGTGTTCCACCACAACAGGACAGTTGGGGCGTCTGCTAAATGAAATCTCCTCTTTTTTTAAATAAGATTTAATCTGCGTGATAGGTATATCAGTGTATCTATGCAGAACTCTGCAAGAAAGGTACCATTCAGTGCACTTTGTCCTTGTAGCAGATAATTGATCCACCACAGTTTACTCCATCTAGCATTACTGCCTTACAGTGATGGGGTCATAGATCTGATTCTCGATCAGGACTTGATCTGTCTGGAGTTTATATGTTCTCCCCATGTTTGTGTGGGGTTTTTGCTGTGTGGTCCTAAAGATACTGATAGGTTAGTTTGCACCTGACTAAAGTGTGTGGAATTTAGACTGTAAGCTCCAATCGGACAGGGACTAAAAAAAAAACCAAATATTCTATGTACAGCACTGAGAAATTGGTGGTGCTGTATAAATAAATGATTTTAATAAACCATGCATGAACTTCTACTTAAACATAAGGCTATCAGCCAAAGTACACCAACATCCATCTCTTCAGTCATCTCACACTATCACAGTAGCTCCCAGCTCAACACCTCCGATCTGCGCAGGTTCTAGGGGTAAGGTAGTATCGGGCTGCGGCGGAGTGTTAGGGTTAGGCACTAAAGGGAGGGATATGGGTTAGGGAAAGGCAGGGTAATGCTCACCAGAATGCTGCAGCATCACTGGTCTATGACAGAAGTGACTCCACAGCACAACCGGAACCCAGGAGATGCTGTAGATGAGGCGCCACTGCTGATGGCAGAAAATATGAAGCCACTAGACCACGCCAGTGCCGGATCTAGGGGGATGGGGGGGGGGGGGGGGCGAAGGGGGCGACCGCCCCCCCTAATACAGTCATAACCATGCCCACTTTTGAGCAGAAGAGAGCTCTCCGGGGAGAGCCTGAGGCAGAACGATGTGCTGCAGCTTATACCACAGCAGCACAGAGGAGCCAGGAGAGACAGTCAGAATTGAGAGAGGAGGAGTTAGGATTGCAGATGGGAGGAGTTGGGACTGTAGAGGGAGGAGTCTAGATTAAACAGTAAACCGCCCCCCTAAAGAAAAGTCTAGATCCGTCCCTGAGACCACCAGGGATGTTTTTGTCAAAATATCATGCAGGTCGACATGCAGAGTATACTTGCTGACATACTGCATGTTGACAGTTTGACCCTTTAGACATTGTTATGTCAAACTGATGACTGTTGACATAATGACTGTGAACAAGTCATACCACACCCAGCCAACAGTGAGCTGTGACTATATTTTAAAACCTGCCAAGAACTTCTGCAATCTGCTTGGACCAAATTGCAATATACTGTATAGCACGTATCCTTGTGGATCAAACTTCTTATTTGCCTATAGATTGTAAGATGTGTTTGTCTGTTATTGCCGGTATTGTTTTATTATTGTATTGTAAAGACCAACAGACTATGCTAGAGCTATCTAAGTAAATGTTAGTAAATAAATACTGTAACTACTGATAATGTCTATATTATCTTAAAACACAAAGCTATACCTCTAGATACACTTTTACCGTGGAGCCTCTATGGCCGCTAGACTTAATACACGTGCTACGCACTCTGTACGCTATTTGCGTACAGAGTCCCGTACGTGGTACGTACTTGGCGTACACACGCCGCGCTGATAGTACAGAGTACGCACAGCGCACGCGCACACAATTGATAACCTTTAAACCTTGTTAATGATACAATGTAATGATTTGATTACACTTTAAACCCTTAACAGCAAAGTACTGCAACGATGTTATACCTTAAACCTTAAGTAGCACTGACGGTATAAAGTGCCCGCAGTGCGTACACCTTATCAATACTTATACACTTTATACAGATAAATACACTCTAAAACCCTTGCAGGAAAGTGAAGACTCAACACTGTTTTGAGTTGAACCACAGGGTTTCTAAGGCCACAGTGGATTTGTTCCAAAAGGTAAACAGTACAATTTATACACTACAGGCTAACAAGATAAGTCTAAACAGAATAATAGCTACAGAGAATGTACATACGTGAGAATGTTCGCAAGCGCAACCCGGCCTGTCCTCCGCTAGTCATACAGATAGCGTTCAGAGTCTTCTGACCGGCCAGGCAACAATGGGCTTTTTATACACAACATGCATACACAATACAATGGTCACTGTAATCTCATTGTCCATTGGACACAGGGATGTGTCTTTAAATTACAGAAGAGGTCATAGGTGGATTTGAATAGGTGGGCGATGTCTTTCCCCAACTGCTCTTGTGGGTGGTATCCTCTGGATTCCCGCCGCATACATAATATACAGTAAATTCAGTTAATATCTATATTCTACTTCTGTACATAACTATACGCAGGAACATGCGATCTTTCTCTAGCTAACACCGGAATGTTACCCTTAAAATACCCTACAGCTGGATACTAGACATCACCTTCCAACCTTTATCTGACCCTTCCTATCATGCAAAGGCGAATCTCTTTGTCCAGGAACTGTTTCAACTATTAATACTCGCTGATGTGGTGTAGGGGAACGATATCTAAAATGTACACTATTTGGGTTAAATATGTAATGTTCCAATAACCCTCTACGCGCTCACAAACTCCGCCGTAAATACCGATATCACGCGCATGATCGCCGGAGCGATCCTACGCAAATTGCGGATATGTGCACGCACGGAGGACTGAGTGCACGAGCAGCGGGCATGTGCATGGGGTTAGTACAAGGCATATGCATTACAATATTTTTCGACTTTAACAGTCCACCCTTTGGCAGTCAACAATAACTGCCACTATCTAAACAATAAACAGAAAAATATACAATACAATATCTACAGATGATTGGATGGTAGGAGGAGAGGTGTAGGTGGGAAATGTATGACCTAGTGGGATAGTAAAAGCATGTATGTATGAAATCCGTCTGAGGGGCATGTATCATCGTGCCGTACATGTTCTAGATAAGCTTCGAGGTACTGCAAAGTATACATTAAATCCTTCTTATCCCGTATCAAGGGTCTGTAATTAGGCCAACAAACACTACCGAGCTCTTTTCGGCTTCTTGTCCCAACAAATGGGGTGCACATTTAGTTGATGATACATGGAGGGGGAACATATGTGAATGCTAATATATGTGGATATCACCTGTCGATTATGTGTGATACTACCTGAAGGTTGTAGAGATGAAGATAAGACACGTATCACAAATATATTCACATAACATTTGTGCAATCGTTCTTGGGTGTTGGTTGAAGTCTTGTCCGGATGGGTGTATCTTTGCTGTGAGTGTTAATCAAAGTCTTTAGAGTGTCCATCAAAGTCTTTTGAGTGTTCATCAAAGTCTTTAGAGTGTCCATCAAAGTCTTTTGAGTGTTCATCAAAGTCTTTAGAGTGTTCATCAAGGTCTTTTCTGGATGGATGTATTTTTGCTTTAAGGGAAAACAAAGGAAAAACAGGTGAAAGAAACGGACCGTGGAATCACGTCTTATCACAACATTGTCTCTATTGATGGGTCATAAATTAAATCAGTTGTTGAAACAATGCCCCCGCTCCTTAAACTCATCACTTTGGTACTATGCTTGCGCCGCGTTAAAACTCGAACACACCTAAATATCAAACCAATCATTATGACAACTCCCAGGATACAAAGGAGAAACTTTCCTACACTCACGATAACATTTTGAGCCCATTCTCCTAAACCTGAGAACCAATTGCGTGGGTTCAACCTTGAGACCCAGCCAGTCAGTTCATTACTCACAGCAGTAAGGGTAAGGTTGTGTCTCCTCCGGAAATCCCACTTCAACTGTAAGATATTGTCCATCTTTTGATCGATGACCTCGGTTGGGTCATCAGTGCTGTTTGTAATATACGTGCAGCACTTCACATCATACTGAGTTGCCAAAGTGACGCAGTACCCGCCTGTCACCGCTGTGATATAATTTAGAACCATCCTGTGCTGGATCAGTTCCGTTTTGTAAGCTTGCAACTCCCTCTCTGTATACCTGAAGGTGTCATCATACATCTCGGTGATATTATCTATCAGGTTCGCTAGCGCATGGATATACCTATAATTTATAATTCCTCTGGCGGTACGGGTGATGTCTAACGCGAGTAGGAATTGAATCCCGGTGGATTCGTGGATCAAATCAGATGCTGTGTGCTCTGTCCTATCTATAAGGTGTCTCTTAACGATGTGTTCATAGTGAGTATGAGTGTAAGGAGCTTGAGCATTGCGGTGAACGTCTTTCATCTTATCATGGGTTATGGTTATAACTTCTGGCAACACTCTTCCAATGTAACACAATCCCTCTGAGTTTGGGGCAAGCCACTTATACGCCTTCCTCCCGCATATGAAATATGCATCATCGGGGAGAACATATGGGACAGAATATGACATTACCATATTGCAAACTTTCCAAGTGAAAAATCATATCCCTATCTCTCTCATCTGATCAGTACACGTATCAGGCTGTATGATATGCGCACAGTACCCTGGAGATACTTCTCCAACCCGCATGGTCCTACTTCCTAGAGTATACCTGTACCGAAAATACCTTCCACCGTCGGCTATTTGGCGTATAAGTTCAGTGTCTACGGGTATTCTGTCAGCTCTGTGTGAAAATGCCATGGTTTGGTTATTCCATGTCACTTCCCAATTTCCCGGATTTCGGGAATTGGAAATGTTGAAACATACTAAGGACCTATCCACATGATATTGGTGGAGCTTCAGACTAGGGGGTTTAGAAATATTAAATTTCTTGTCCACCGGTCTCCCACCCCGTAATTCAAGTACCTCATCTATTGTTAAAGGATACGGTACTAGTCCTGACTTGCTCGGACCTTGAGGTACTTGTGAGCACACCCAGCATTCTGTTTGGTTTAAAACCTTACCCACTAACGAGTGATAGTCACTCAATGGATGACGGTCCATGTTGATATTAAGGCTGGACTGACATTTCTGGATGCACCCGTCCTCAACTATGTTTTCACAATTTCTACAGATACAATTTTCCTCAGCCAATAACCCTTCACAGTGTCTCCTAGTTTCTTGACTACCAGATCGTTTTCTGATACTCGCCTTTGCTCGGTGAATGTGTTGCTCTTGGAATTCTACAAATCCGTCCTTGTCATCAGAACCCATTCCAGATCCTTTCTCGACCTCTCTGGTACTCTCACCGAAACAGACTGCTCTGGTCAACAACAGGGTCAACAGGAAAACCCGGAATGCAGTCTCTTGGGGTAGGCCCATTTGTTAAGGGGAGAGAAAGGAAACAAGGAGGGGGAGGAAAGGAGAGTAATGGGAGATGGAGAAAATAATAAAAAGGAAAAAGAAAGCTGGTGCGACAACCGCCTCCGGTCTTGTTATTCTCCTTGCTCAGGTGCCGCCTCAATCTTCCCAGAACAGACACTCCAGTGATACGATGTTCTCTGCAGTCTGTTCTTTGTCACAGGCTTTCTCGGGGTCAGTGACCTTCTTACAGTGGGACGAGTGGACCCAAGTCTCTCTTTCGGCAACCTTCAATGCTGTTGTGCTGGTTAGTAAGACTTGGTACGGTCCTTCCCATCTGTCAATAAGGCAACCTGAGCGTAGAAAATTTCGAATCATTACATAATCCCCAGGTTCAATGTCATGACAATTACTGTTTGGTAGGTCAGGAATCACCAGCTTTAAGTTTCTGTTTTGATTCCTCAACTGCTTGCTCATCTTAACCAAATATTTTACAGTCACCTCATTATTGCATTTCAAATCATCCTGGGGGTCAATCATTACATGGGGTTGTCGACCAAAAAGAATCTTAAAGGGTGATAGGTTAAGGGGGGACCTGGGAGTGGTTCTGATGCTGTACAATACAAGTGGCAAAGCTTCTGGCCACAACAATCCTGTTTCAGCCATCACTTTGCTCAACTTGTTCTTAATAGTGCTGTTTACTCTTTCCACCTTCGCATTAGCCTGTGGGCGGTACGGAGTATGCAGCTTGCTATTAATTCCCATCAGTTTGCACATAACCTGAAAGACTTCACCTGTAAAATGGGTACCCCTATTACTTTCAATTATCCTAGGGATACCATATCTGCACACAAATTCCTGCACAATTTTCTTTGCAGTAAACGTAGCAGTATTTGTGGCAGCCGGGAATGCTTCTACCCAATTTGAAAACACGTCAATACAAACTAACACATATTTTAAATTTCTGCAGGGTGGTAACTGTATGAAATCAATTTGTATTACCTGAAAAGGGCCGTCTGTCAGCGGGATATGGGATGGTTCTGTTGGTATTGACTTTCCAATATTCTTCCTCAAGCAGATAAGACATTTCATTGCTCTCTTACCCGCATGAGAAGAGAATGCTGGCGCACACCAGTAGGCTCTCACCAGCTTACACATACCCTCTTTGCCCAGATGAGTCAGACCGTGTGCCGCCTCAGCTAAGCTTGGAAGATATGCTCTGGGGGCTACTGGCTTACCCTGTCCATCTGTCCAGAGTCCTGAGGACTCCTGGCCATATCCTTTTGACCTCCAGACTGCCTTTTCCTGTGGAGAACACAAATTTTGCATTTCACTTAATTTTTGTGTGTTGACGGTATCGAATACCATCAGTGATGTGATATCTGTTTGTATGAGGGTGCTGGCTGCTGATTTAGCAGCTTCGTCTGCCCGGCTGTTACCAAGTGACACTGGGTCTTGGCTGTACGTGTGGGCTTTACACTTGATAACAGCCACTCTGTCAGGTTCCTGTATCGCTGTTAGAAGTCTTTTTATGTGGGATGCATGCGCTACGGGTGTGCCAGCTGCCGTCATGAAATTTCTGAGGCGCCATAGGGCCCCGAAATCATGCACTACTCCAATGGCATACCTAGAATCTGTATATATATTGGCTGACTTACCCTTAGCCAATTCACACGCTGTGGTTAGGGCGACCAGCTCAGCAACTTGTGCTGAGTGCGGTGGGCCCAGGGGTTCAGCTTCTATGATACCACTGTCATCTACGACTGCGTATCCAGTACACAAGTCTCCCGAGTCCGTCTGTCTGTGGCAACTACCGTCAGTGTAAAAAGTAAAATCTATGCCTTCCAGTGGGTTGTCACTAATGTCGGGTCTTGCAGTGAAAGTTTGGTTCAGATATTCCATACAATCATGTGTGTCAGTGTCTGTACTAAATCCTCCTTCACCATCACTCTCATCCTCCACCCTTTGTGCCTGTCCAGGCACACCTGGGAGATAAGTTGCTGGATTTAGTGCGCTGCGTCTCTTGATGATGTATACTGGTGCCATTAGTGCTAATTCCCACCTTGTAAATCATGCTGATGAGACATGTCTGGTTTGGGCAGAGTTCAGTAAGGCTGATACTGCATGAGGTGTATGGATGGTCAGGTTGTGTCCCAACACTACATCTTCGCTTTTACTCACTAGCAAGGCAATCGCTGCAACACTTCGCAAGCATGTGGGGAGAGACCGTGCTACAGTGTCCAACTGTGCACTGTAGTAAGCTACCGGCCTGCTGGCATCACCATGTCTCTGGATTAAAACACCTGCTGCGCACCCAGCACTTTCCGTACCGTACAATTCAAAGAGTTTCCCATAATCTGGCATGCCTAGTGCAGGTGTCTGTGATAGGCATTGTTTAAGTCTCTCAAATGCCAGTTCGGACTCATCTGTGTGAGAGATCCGATCTGGTTTGTTCGAGGAGACCATTTCCTGCAAAGGTAAAGCCAGTATGGAGAACCCTGGTATCCAGTTTCGGCAGTACCCACACATTCCAAGGAAAGTGCGGATCTGTTGCTGGGTTTGTGGCAGAGTCATGTCGCGAATCGCCTGTATTCTATCAGCAGTGAGGTGTCTCAGTCCTTGTGTCAAGCAATGTCCCAAATATTTTTCCTTGGTCTGGCACAACTGCAACTTATCCTTTGAAACCTTGTGTCCCGTATTAGAAAGGTGAAACAGAAGCTGTTTCGTGTCTTTCAAGGATGATTCGAGTGAGTCAGAACACAGCAGTAAGTCATCCACATACTGTATTAATACTGATCCGCTGTCAGGTTGAAAGGATTGTAAACAGTCATGCAAAGCCTGGGAGAAAATACTTGGGCTGTCAATGAAACCTTGGGGTAAGCGAGTCCAGGTGTACTGTACTCCCCTGTATGTAAATGCAAACAAGTATTGGCTGTCAGGGTGCAGAGGGATCGAAAAGAAAGCAGAACAGAGGTCAATGACAGTGAAAAACTTTGCAGTAGGGGGAATTTGCATGAGGATGACAGCTGGATTTGGCACTACGGGGAATTGGCTCTCAACTATTTTGTTTATCCCCCTTAGATCCTGCACTAGCCTGTAACCCCTCCCCCCACTCTTTTTCACAGGGAAGATGGGACTATTGGCAGTGCTGGACGTCCTAACTAGGATGCCCTGTTGTAGCAAGCGCTCTATGACTGGGTACACTCCTAATTCCACCTCTGGCTTCAGAGGATACTGTGGGATTTTTGGAGCTATCCTACCATCTTTTACTTGCACTACTACAGGAGCTACATTTGCCATCAATCCAGTGTCTTGTCCATCTTTGGTCCAGAGGGATTCCGGTATCTAGGAGATCATTTCCTCTACCTTGGATGGACACTTGTCTATAACAGCAGAGTGTGACATTAACCTTTGTGGGGTGTCTAGCATATCCTGCACTTCCTGAACGTGATTCTCGGGTATATCTAAGAAAACACCCTCAGGAGTACAATATATGACACACCTCATCTTACACAATAAATCTCTCCCAAGTAGATTAGTCAGAGCCGATGCAGCTAGCAAAAAGGAATGCTTGGTTTGCAAAGGCCCTATCGTAATCTCCGCTGGTTTACTTAAAGGGTAGTGTTGCACTATTCCTGTTACCCCCATTGCTGAAATTGTTTTACCCGTGGTTTTCAAACCTACCGTTGAATTTAACACTGACCTGGCCGCCCCTGTATCTACAAGGAAAGGTAGTGATCTACCAGCTACATCAACTGTAACCTTGGGTTCACTTCCAAGGCTAGCAATTAACTTCACTGGCTGCAGACTACAGGTGTGGCCTAACCCCTATTGTATGTTGTGACCCTCCCGCAGCGCGCTGGCAGCTACAATATGTGAGGGGGGTAGCTGAGAATTTTCAGAGGTCTGCCAGTCCCTCCTAGGTGGGTACCTCCTGGTTTCCCCTGCATGTGGCTCCTAATTCCTCCTATGCGGTCCCTGATCCCAATTACGTGTGTTATGCTGTGAGTCATGTTCTGGTCTAGGGGGTCGATATACATTGCTTTTATAATGACAGTTCCGTGCATAATGTCCTTCCCTCTTGCAATTATAACATTTCACTACATACGACTTACCATCAGGGGTCTGGGGTTTTGGCTGATGTGGCTTCGTTGTCAGGGCTTTGATACTTACGGTCTTCAGCTTATCCCCCTGTGACTCCCTGTGCTTAATGATGTTCCGATCGTGCTCGATAGCGGACTCTCTTAATGCAGCCACCGAGATACCTCTCCAGTTAGGTTGAGTGGTTTGTACCCTTGTTCTCAACGTTTCTTTCAACCCGTCCATTAATACAGACACAGCTACCTCTCTGTGATGTACATTCTCCTTAATGTCCTCGACCCCAGTGTATCTAGCCATTTCCTGCAGTGCTCGATGGAAATATTCAGAAGCCGTTTCACCTTCTTTTTGTCTAATGGAGAAGATTTTATTCCACTTGACAACAGTTGGGAAATATACTCCTAATTGCAGATTGATCTGTCGTACATTCTCCTGAGTGTATTCATCAGTGAGAGGTACTTCTGCGTCTAATTTACAATCAGCAATGAATTTCACAGGGTCAATATTGGAGGGCAAACATGCCCGTAGCACTGTCCGCCAATCTTTGTTTGTGGGTTCAGTGGCGTTACCTAATTCTCTAACAAACCTCTGACATGCGGCTAGATCCTTTCTGGGATCGTGAAATTCAGACATAATTGTTCTCAATTCTGTCCGGGACCAAGGACAATGCATAGCAATGTTCCTGACGGGAGTGATTCCCTGAGCGTCAGTCTTCCCATTGGGGACTGCGATCACCCTGACAGGATTTAGTTCAATTACATCATTCTGGGTTGCTTCTACAATGTGAGGTGCAATTGTCTCTGCATAATGTACTGTACCGTATTTACCTGTGGACACGACCTCACCTGTCCCTCCGCTAGGGGCCTTTGCTACTGTTCTTACTGGTTGGGCCGTGCCCACTTGTGTGTCTTGTATGGTGGCTGCTAGAGAGAGTGCCGATATTGTGCTGGGCTCATCATCTTGGTCGCAGTCCTGAGGGAAGTTTAAGATGGGATACAACTTGCACGGGTTAGCATTAACACATTTATTAAGTTCACTCTTATCATATATTAGTATGCCATTGTCTGTAGCCACTTTCTGTCCTGTAATGTACAGTGGTGGTGGTGGTGGTGCAGTTGCTATCAGTTTCCTGCTAGGGTTGGAACCAGCTGCTTGAGCTAATCCCCTCTGCATATCGCCCTCTTGTTGCCATAAATGTAAACAATCTGTATGTCTAATCCTTTGTTTTCTGGATTTTATTAGACATATCCTTCTCCCTAAATTCTGCATCACCTCTGGATTAAAACTGCCTACCTTAGGGAATGGTTCCCTATCTTCCGCAGTCATACGTTCCCATTCATTGCATAAAACCTCTGCGTGTGATCCATATTTCTCACACATTATGTACCTCGCCGCCCCCTTGGGCCGCGGAATATCAACCTGAACCCTGGTTGATCATCCCTTACTTGAGCAACTGGCCCCCATCTTTTGCAGGTATTGCCTTCTCAGTTAATTCCTACAAAAAGCCAAAATACTCAGTGGTAAGGCAACGGTGAAAGTTCAACGAGTGCTCTCACCCACTCACGCCCACGTTGGCCAATACACCTAAACACTGTCGTCAGCGCCGGTCGTACCCAACCTAGGGCCCTGTGTAACCTCTATTTACTGGAAATGTATGGGAGTGACTTACCCTAACCAGTAAATATTGGTCGTTGGAGATTTCCTGAGTGACCAGCGAAACTCCCTTAAAATAAAAAAACTGTAACACAAATCACGTTGCGTGTGCTACCCTTAGCGCCTATGATCCCGCGATTTTACGCAAATGTCGTAAAGGGTATCACGTTGAGCTAAATATTGCACACACTAACGCGTGGTACAATTGCACAGCGTATAGGTAACTGTTACATATCCGCTGTACGACCAATGGAATCGTTTTTCAGGCTGCGAAACCTCAGCCGGAGCGTTTCTGAACGGGCCTATATGGGTACTACGCCAACCCCCTGGGCTGTGCTCTCTATACAACTCTCCGCTGACCTCTTAGGCCGCTGTATTCAGAGCTTCACGTGACTTTGTCAGCGGTTTTCTGACTTCGCTGACCTCTTGGTCTGCTGTTATCTACTACTTGCTCCTTTGTACCTTAATCAATGTTAACGTGAGCAAGCCACTCTCACGCCACCAAGTGTCCACTCACCTGGTGTGGTCTCCTACGTTATCCCGAATTCCCTGGGTCCACAAAATCTTTATTGTTTGCACACTCACGCTCGTTCACTCATATACACTTTGGTTTTTCTGTACAGAAAATTAACTTTCATTCAAATAAAACAGAATAACTCCAGAGGTGATACAGTAAAGAAGGTATTTAAACTAAATATTGGAAACTGATCAATTTGTGCTATTATCGCGTGGCTACCGTATCGCCTAAACTGAAACAGTGCTATTGTGTGATTTGTACTTAGTGGGCGTACCTGTACGCACGTTGCGTAAACACGCCACATGTGTAGGCCTTTACGTTGCGTACGCAGTCCCGAACGTTGTCCGAGACACGTGTACAAAGGCCGTACGTCCGCAGTACTACAAATCCCACACTTCTATAAATGTCAGCGATATTTAACTATAATCGCTCACTTAACACTACACACAGTTTCCACTGTATCAACCTTTACAACTAGGCCAGGCTGTGTGTGCGTCTTATACTTACTTCCTTAAATATAACTCTATATCTTAACTAAATAGCAACAAATTTTTCAGTACAGGTCAAAATGAATCTAGTAATCGGTAATTATGGCAATAATGCGAGCAGATATGCAAAGTAAAAAAAAAATACAGGTGTATGCGTGTGATGTGTGCGCATTTGGCGCCAAACAGAAATTTACAGATTTTAAAAATAGCTTTGCGTTCTTACCTTACCGATCCCTCCAGCATCCCTTAAAACCATGCAGGGCAGACGCTTATCTAATCAGCACTAGTGTATCCACCAACCAAGAGAAGGCTTCCGGGGGTACCTTTCCGCCCTTTGCTGATATATAAAGTCTGCGTAAATATGCTAGGCTGCGGGTATGAGGAAGAACCGGACGAGCTCCCAATTGATAATGTCTATATTATCTTAAAACACAAAGCTATACCTCTAGATACACTTTTACCGTGGAGCCGCTATGGCCGCTAGACTTAATACACGTGCTACGCACTCTGTATGCTATTTGCGTACAGAGTCCCGTACGTGGTACGTACTTGGCGTACACACACCGCGCTGATAGTACAGAGTACGCACAGCGCACGCACACACAATTGATAACCTTTAAACCTTGTTAATGATACAATGTAATGATTTGATTACACTTTAAACCCTTAACAGCAAAGTAATGCAACGATGTTATACCTTAAACCTTAAGTAGCGCTGACGGTATAAAGTGCCCACAGTGCGTACACCTTATCAATACTTATACACTTTATACAGATAAATACACTCTAAAACCCTTGCAGGAAAGTGAAGACTCAACACTGTTTTGAGTTGAACCACAGGGTTTCTAAGGCCACAGTGGATTTGTTCCAAAAGGTATACAGTACAATTCATACACTACAGGCTAACAAGATAAGTCTAAACAGAATAATGGCTACAGAGAATGTACATACGTGAGAATGTTCACAAGCGCAACCCGGCCGGTCCTCCGCTGGTCATACAGATAGCGTTCAGAGTCTTCTGACCGGCCAGGCAACAATGGGCTTTTTATACACAACATGCATACACAATACAATTGTCACTGAAATCTCATTGTCCATTGGACACAGGGATGTGTCTTTACATTACAGAAGAGGTCATAGGTGGATTTGAATAGGTGGGCGATGTCTTTCCCCAACTGCTCTTGTGGGTGGTATCCTCTGGATTCCCGCCGCATACATAATATACAGTAAATACAGTTAATATCTATATTTTACTTCTGTACATAACTATACGCAGGAACATGCGATCTTTCTCTAACTAACACCGGAATGTTACCCTTAAAATACCCTACAGCTGGATACTAGACATCACCTTCCAACCTTTATCTGACCCTTCCTATCATGCAAAGGCGAATCTCTTTGTCCAGGAACTGTTTCAACTATTAATACTAGCTGATGTGGTGTAGGGGAACGATATCTAAAATGTACACTATTTGGGTTAAATATGTAATGTTCCAATAACCCTCTACGCGCTCACAAACTCCGCCGTAAATACCCATATCACGCGCATGATCGCCGGAGCGATCCTACGCAAATTGCGGATTTGTGCACGCACGGAGGACTGAGTGCACGAGCAGCGGGCATGTGCATGGGGTTAGTACAAGGCATATGCATTACAATATTTTTCGACTTTAACACTACAAATGGGATGAACATAAATACAATGTGCTCACAGGAGAAAAACTCTATTTATACTGTGAGTTTTGTCATTTGAAATATGTAAAACTACATTTATAAGATGGGGGCTACTTCTGTAATCACACTTTCAATCACCTTTGATAAAGTCACGTGATCGTGACGAAACGCGTCAGTACTCCGTCTTCTGCACACCTGGTCCAGGTGATTTATCCTTGTGCAATCCATACAGCTTCATCTCCACCAGAGCTGACCGGCTAACTGCTACAAGAGGCCGCTGCCCTCTACTTCATTACAGCAGCTCATTACTACCGCCGGCCAGCAACGACGGGAACAGGAGATTGCTGCTTATTCCTCCATAGCGGCAGGTGCCTAGCATTGGGCACCCGACCTTCCCTCTCCACCGTGCATAACATCGGGCAACGCAGGACTGACTAGCCGGGGACGCTCGGCTAGTTCATAGCAGCCCCTGTCGGAGAGGTATTATACGCTTTAATTATCTATCCAGTGAATTATAGAATTTACCATCTGGAACTGCACTTACCAATCCTCCTGTTTCCTCTGCATTATATGATAGGAAGCATCTATTTGGAAAGCCATTTTATTATATGGTTGAATTTTTACATCACCTGGGACAGATATGGGTGTGCTGCTAATTTACATGTTTTAATTGTTCTTATTATGAGAATAAATATTTAATATATTACACGTTGTGCTCTCTATTCTTACATTGCTACTGACACACAGCGCAGCCACTTTTTGTTCTACACTTTCAATCACAGCTGTTGTGCTATACGTAAGATGTTCCACGTAAACATCCTATGTTACATTTATAGACAAAAATAAATAAACATAAACTTACAGTAACAATTTACTAATTTACTGTAAACTGTTTTCATTGGCTATTCCTCTCATTCATGCTTACATTGCATTATTGCACAGCCTATTTTGGGGCATCTGGCAAGGATTCCCGCTGTTGGGATCCCGGCAGAGAGAACACCGACACCAGAATCCTAACACTATTTGTAATGCCGACACCAATTACCCATATAAGGTCTCCAGCTTGGCGCTGGAATCCCGACAGACAGGATCCCGAACGCTCATCCACCGCCAAGCCGGAACGGTAAGCAGAGTGGTCAGGAGGGAGGTTTAGGCTGAAGGGAGGGGGGTTAGGTTTAGACACCCCCCCTAGGGATGGTTGTTAGGGTTAGGCTGCGGGAGGGGGAGAGGGTGCGCGGGGGGTAAATAGGTTAAGGCTATGGAGAGCGAGATTTCCCGTTGAGATTCTATCAGATGCCGCGGTCGGTATTTTGACTGTCAGCATCCCGACCGCCGGCAGATCAATCCCAACCTTATTTTTGTACTAAGTGTTTTACCTTTATAGACCTTTTAATAGTAATAAGCAGGTTTGTCATTTTTTTTTTAGTTGTGAAACAGTAATATTATACTGAAAGTACCGTTAAGTAGCTAATATTAATGTTTGCCCTGCTTATAAAAACGCTCAGCTTGCCGCAATAACCTCCATCTCGGCACATAAAGCAGCACGCCTAATAAGTACATGAGCAAAAACGCACTTTCATCTTCAATGAGCAGAACTGGGTTCTGAATACATAATTTACACGAATAACCAATACTGAATAAAATCATAATGAGTATGCATTTCATTATGAACCTAAAGTTGTCATGTTTAATTGGTCATGGTGTGACAGCCTTTCAGTATAAAGCAGGCCTGTAAACCTGTTGGAAGGTATACTCAGTCATGCTTTATTGTTTTAATATTACGTTGCTTGCTGGCTTGCTATCACGCTGGGATATAATTTTTTTTCGTTTCAAGCAAATGCCAAAAGAATAACTAAAAGCATTGTTTTATTGGTCTTAATGGGCCTTTCCTAAGGCTGAAGCATCACAACAGGGCCATACATTCACTTATTTAGTTAAAGATACATAGGGGTAATTAATGTGGCCGCACAAACAGCTTGTCAGGTTTTAAGCGGTAACCATTTATTTGCCTGAGGGGAAAACAGTTGCATTCTATCTGGAAGACAAAACACCACAATAAAATAATTGATCTTGGTGGGAATGAGACGTACAGTGCGTAATGATAATTAACATATCATAAGGGTGGATTTACTAAACCTTCTAAAACAGACAAGTGGAGGTGTTGCTAGGCCCGGTGACAGGGGGGTACAAAAGGTAACCCCATCCTGGTCCCCCGAGGTCCTGAGAGGCCCCAAAGTCTGGAAACTGTTCTGCGGTAAATGTATTATCCTCCTGGCTACGGTTGTTATTTGTCTGGTCCCGTTTCTTGTCCTGATCGCAGAGAAGTGGGCCAGAGCATAGTATCCTATGTTCAAGCCACCCTGCAACCCCCCCCCCCTTCCACCCCGGTTACCAGGTGCCGACTCCCAGCAACAGAGCTGTGCTGCGATTCGCGGGTGTTTAGGGGGCAGAGCCTAATGCTGAAAAGTTGCCTGGCTCCATGAGACTTGTGCTGTATCACTGTGTAATCAGGTAGTGTCTCTCCCACTCATCTCTCTCTCCCACTCTTTTCTCTCCCTAACTTTCTCTCTCCTCTTGCTCCTCTCTCTCTCTCTCTCTCTCTCTGACAGTTTATTTCTCTCCCCCTGACAGTCTCTCTCTCAGTGACATTGTCTTTCTCTCTCTCCCTGACACTCTCTCCCTCTCTCACATGGTCTTTTTACCTGACACTGTCTCTCTCCCTCTCTGTCCCTGACACTGTCTCTCTCTACCTGACACTGTCTATTTTTCTCTACCTGACACTGTCCCTTTCTCTCTCTCTCTCTCTCTTACACCCTCTCTCTTTCCCTCTTTCTTTTCCTGACACTCTCTTTCTCTCTCTTGCCCTCCTCTCTCCCTCCCTGACACTCTCTCTCCCACTCCTGCTTGCTCCTCTCTTTCTCTTTCTAACGCCCTCTTTCGCTCTCTCCCTGATGCCCTCTCTCTCTCCTCTCTCTAATCCCTTTCTCTTTTTCCATGACACCGTCTCTCTCTTGCTCCTGTCTTTCTCTCTCTGACTCTCCCTAACACCTTCTCTCTCGCTCTCCCCCCTCTCTTCCTTTTATTTCATCTTTTTCTATGAAACCCTCTCTATCTCCCTGACTCACCCACCCACCTATGTCTTTCTTCTTTCTCACTTCTCTCTCACACTGACACCCCTCTCTCTCTCGCTCCCCTAAAGGGAATTGTAGTGACAGCGGCGGGGTATGGGGGGGGGAGTAAAGGCGGGGATCGAGGTGGGGGTGGGGACCTAGAGATATCCATATACCGGGCCCCAAGAGTTCTGTTGCCGGCCCTGGGTGTTGCCCATAGCAATCAATAAGATTCTGTCTATCATTTTCTAGAATGCAATAGAGCAATGTTAGATCAATTCTTATTGGTGACCATGGACGGCACCTCCCCTTTCATTTTTAAAAGCTTTAGTAAATCTACCCCATAGAGCAGTGGTTCTCAAATTGTGTGCCGTGGCACCCTGGGGTGCCTTAGGGCACTTGCAAGGGTGCTCGGATTGGTGGTCCAGGACCTATTAAAAATATTAATGGTTAATGTAATAGGCAAAACCAGTTGCAGTAGCTGTCAATGATAAAATATTTTGACAAACAGATGCGACTCCTGTCCCTCACCACACAACTGAACCTAAAGATGATATATAACACTATTTACTTATTGAGAAATTTAGAAAAATATTAATTTAAGAACTTTATAGCCTGGGGGTGCCATGAATATAATTCTGTAGGGCACCGTGATTCAAAAAAGTTTGGGAACCACTGCCATAGAGTATAATTCTAAACTTGCCAGTTGGTTGCATCCCAACCGCCGGCAAATCAATCCCAACCTTATTTTTGTACTAAATGTTGGTTGGTTCTCAGTATAATGGCTTTAGTCTATCATAATAAAGAAATTGATCATAGATATGCTGGCAAACAGTCTATTATAGATATTTAGTAAGAACTCACAAGACTTGAACCCTTAGAAAATTAGTTACTCACCCGGTTATGATGTTACTTGGACATGGTGGATAAGCCTGAAATTTTAGCCAAGATTATGCAAAAAAACTCTATTTGATTGCAAAATGTATAGCAAAATGTATTTCAGTTGTAATTAGTTATGTTTGAATACTGCACCTGGTAGGGTCGGCCCTAAACCAAATATTTTGGCAAGCGAATAAATATTTCGGCATCCCCGTAAGTACTGAAGAAATTAACGGAGCATGGGAAAAATTAAGGGAGCATTAAAGTTGCAGTGCCCTTTCCATATTATGCCCACCATAGTAGTGACTCTTACACATTACGGACACTCCCCATAGTGCCCCTAACACATTAAGCCCACATTGTAGGGCCCCATACATGTTATGTCCACCATAGTAGTGCCCTATACACATTATGCCTACCATAGTAGTGTCCCATACACATTATGCCCACAATTGTAGTGCCCATACACATTATGTCCACCATAGTAGTGCCCCATACACATTATTCCCACAGTTGTAGTGCCTCATACACATTATGCACACAGTTGTAGTTCCCCATACACATTATGCCTACAGTTGTAGTGTCCCATACACATTATGCCCAAAGTTGTAGTGCCCCATACACATTAATTTATGTCAAGTTATTGCCTGATATGTCCCCTGTACAGCCCCTGCCTGGAGACTCACAGAGCAGTCAGTGGTGTTGGTGTCGCTGTTCCCGGCACTACAGTACTGTGAACAATCTCAAAATAAACTACCGCTCCCTGCAGCCCTTGCTATCCGGCAGCGAAGGCTTCTGGGAGTGGCAGTTTTTTTTTACATTTATTCACAGTTCTGTAGTGGGGTGTGTTGATGAACACGGCATGGCGGTGCCAACACCACTGCCTGCTCTGCGAGTCCCCCACAGGGCATATCAGGTAGAGAAGGTTTTACGCATGTTACTGGTGCATCTGAGTCAAGGTGCCCTCCTCTATGTTCGGTCCTACTTATTTGCGTATCCAGTGTATACGTAAAACCAGAGCCCTGACTACAGGTCTCAGCAAGGTAGCACCACTCATTACTTGTAGTTAGGATGTACAGTCTAGGGCCCCTTCCCTATATATTACAGATACACTCTCACAAGACTCAGATGTCCTATTCAGCAGGTTTGTGAAATGTCAAGATGCTTCGTTATAGACTAGTACAGGTCAAAATTAACATTTGAAAAATGAGTGAGGATACAGAAACTTGTGCACAGTGGTGGTCATGCCGAGTTGTTCGTTCGTTGCCGATTTTCTCTATATTGCGATTAGTCGCTTACTGCGCATGAGCAATGTTCGCAGAGCGCATGCGCTTAGTTATTTTACTCAAAAGTTAGGTATTTTACTCACGGCATTACGAGGATTTTTCTTCGTTCTGGTGATCGGAGTGTGATTGACAGGAAGTGGGTGTTTCTGGGTGGAAACTGGCCGTTTTATGGGTGTGTGTGAAAAAACGCTGCAGTTTCTGGGAAAAACGCGGGAGTGTCTGAAGAAACGGGGGAGTGTCTGGGCGAACGCTGGGTGTGTTTGTGACGTCAAACCAGGAACGAAACTGACTGAACTGATCGCAGTGGCAGAGTAAGTCTGGAGCTACTCAGAAACTGCTAAGAAATTTCTATTCGCAATTTTGCGAATCTTTCGTTCGCAATTCTGCAAAGCTAAGATACACTCCCAGTAGGCGGCGGCTTAGCGTGTGCAATGCTGCTAAAAGCAGCTAGCGAGCGAACAACTCGGAATGAGGGCCAGTATGCATCCGTGTACTTGGGAGATTGCTATACTCTTCAGTGTCTGAGTTCTGTGGTGAAGTTGAAAAAAACAAACTGAATGCCTTGTCTCTGATTAAAAAAATACACAGTAAGGGGCTTATTCGGAGTTGTGCAAAAGTCCATCTTGTAGGTAGATCTTTTTATATTTGGGCACAGCATAGGCCTCACAGCCTGCCAGTGGCGCTGAGAGGAGTACAAATTACCCGGGCCGGGCTGCTGGAGGGGTCGCGTGTGTGCGTTTAAAAAAAAAAAAAAAAGGGATTGTACCTGTTTAATGTGACACTGAAGCTAATACTTGTTCCAGGAGTTTTATACAATGTACAGTTCCCTATGTAATATTGATTTCTGCAGATCACTACAGCTGGCACTGTAAAATATAAAATGACAGGAAGTTCCTTATGAGGAAGAAGTACTGAGGATACTGGATAGCAGGATTTCATGCTATGAAGATTTCAAAGTGTTTATTCTCGCAAAACCACACCATGGGGGTCATTCCGAGTTGATCATTTGCTAGTAGTTTTTAGCAGCCGTGCAAATGCTATGCCGCCGCCCACTGGGAGTGTATTTTAGCTTAGCAGAAGTGCGAACGTTTTTATCACAGTGCGCCTGCAAAAAAGTTTTGTGTAGTTTCAGAGTAGCTCAAAACCTACTCAGCGCTTGCGATCACTTCAGACTATTCAGTTCCGGATTTGACGTCACACTCCCACCCAGCGTTCGCCCAGCCACGCCTGCGTTTTCCCTGGCCTGCCTGCTTTTTTCCGAACACTCCCTCAAAATGGTCAGTTGCCACCCAGAAACGCCCACTTCATGTCAATCACTCTGCGGCAACCAGTGTGACTGAAATGCATCGCTAGACCCTGTGCAAATCTGCATCGTTCATTGTGCCCGTATGTCCTGCATGCGCATTGCGCCGCATACGTATGCGCAGAACTGCTGTTTTTCAGCCTGATCGCTGCTCTGCGAACAAATGCAGTTAGCGATCAACTCGGAATGACCACCTATGTACTGTAACTATGGTTTGCGTGCGGCTTCGGTGCATGTGAGGTGGCGCTTCTTATACAATGCCCACAGTTGTAGCGCTCATTATGCAATGTCCACTGTACTGGTAGTGCCCCTTATATAGACCCCATAGTAGTGGTGCCCCTTATGCAATGCCCCTATTGCCCCCAGTAGTAATGTTGCCTGTAGTAATGCCCGCAGTCATATAGTGAGTGTTGCCAATTAAAATGAGACGTGATACACAGACATATGCCCCCAATAGTGCAGTGCCAAATCCACAATTGCCCCCACAGTGCCAGATCCACAATTGCCCCCACAGTGCCAGATCCACAATTGCCCCCACAGTGCCAGATCCACAAATGCCCCCACAGTGTCAGATCCACAAATGCCCCCACAGTGCCAGATCCAAAAATGCCCCCACAGTGCCAGATCCAAAAATGCCCCTACAGTGCCAGATCCAAAAATGCCCCTACAGTGCCAGATCCAAAAATGCCCCCACAGTGTCAGGTATACAAATGCCCCCACAGTGCCAGGTAAACAATTGCCCTCACAGTGCCAGGTAAACAATTGCCCCCACAGTGCCAGGTATACAATTGCCCTCACAGTGCCAGGTATACAAATGCCCCCACAGCAGGTATACAAATGCCCCCCACAGCAGTTCTGCAGCTGCTTACCGAAGCTGCTGCTGCTTCTCTGCCCGGCTGGCTCTGAGGGTGTCAGGAGGAGAGTGCGGCTATGTCTGACGGCGTGTAGGACTTCAAACTAGCCGCCAATTCGTGAGCCAATCAGAGCTCGCGGACCGGCGGCTCCTGATTGGCTGCCGGTCTGCGAGCTCTGATTGGCTCACGAACCGGCGGCTGGTTTGAAGTCCGCAACACGCCGCCAGATAGCCGTGCTCTCCTCCTGACAGCTGAGACACGCTGCCGCCGGACTGAGTGGCAGCGTGTCTCAGTGAAACAAGCGAGGGGGGGATGGATGGGGCCACAATTGACAGGGAGGGCACGGGACCGAGTGCCCCCCCCTGGGTCCGCCACTGTCTCTCTACAAGGCTTACTACATAGGCCCTATAGCACCAGCAAATCAGTTCCTAACAACCATGTTACAGGGGGTTGGGTACGGGATCCTGGCAACATTTTATGCCCACACATTAATGCCCTTGTGACCATAATATGCCCACACAATAATTATGCAGTACCTGCTCATTGTCAGGGGTTTCTGCTCATTGTTTAGGGGTTTTGCTCAATGAACCCTGCTATTCTGAAAGCTGAGAGGAGCATTAACATGAAATATCTACATTGGGTAGGCATGTTCTTCAGACTATTAGAATATTTAGGAGTTGATGGATATGTTCTAATATTTATATAGTCCCACTGTACCAAACCTCATAGCACAATGCATCACGCTGATAATGTAGAATTTTGTAACCAGACAGATAAAATTACAAACATCTTGCATTCATTTTACCATCATCCATCTTGTGTTCTTGAGCATGTTTCGAGGCTGCTGGCATAAATATGTTTTCTTCAGTTAAATGTATTTAAAGACTATGACAGCATTTTTTAAATTTAATTTATGTTCATCTAGGAAAAAAAAAAGACACATTAAAAGATATTAGCTATCTTCTGGAGGAACGGAAACCAATGATAGACGATGTGCTTGAACTGATTAAACGTTTGTTTTGTTTCTCGTAAATTTCCACCTGTGAGAGGTTTATTGCAACAAAAAAAAAAGCGTTTGATGAATAAATTCACAAGAAAAATATAGTGATCTGTCAACATTTTTTTTTCTTCTTGCAAAAATATGAGAACTATGATAAAGAGTTGTCATGTGTAATTTCAGTTTTATAGATAAATTGATGCAGTGGATTATATGCATATATTTTGCAGCTAAAAGTACATGCACAGAAAAGTTACCAAGGTGGGAAACTTGCTATGCAATTATAGAATAATTTCAAATGTTCTTATGTTGGTGTCAGGTGACTAACTAATTTTTTTTACATTTCCCTTTAACACATTGAAAATAGTACTGTACTTCAGAAAAACACAGTTTGATTTTCTAAGACACATGACTGCATGATATGGAATTTTATTATTACAATAAGTATTCTAGCCCGCTAAACCTGTGATGTCATGATGTCACACGTAGGGGGTGGGGATATTGGCTCTGGGAAGTAGAACAAAGCCCAGAGTGTCCTAAGGATGCAGGGCGCCTGCTGGGAGCATCTGAGCGCTCCAGTAGTGCTACTGGCTGCAGGGTGCAATTCCAGGCGGTATCCCGTTGACAGATGTACAGTAAAAAGCAGGGCCGGATTGCCCATCTGGACCTTCTGGCAAATACCAGAAGGGCTGATGGGCTGGTGGGCCGGTCTGATCAAACGAGAGCTGGGAAGGCATGCATGCAGCGCAGTCTCTGGCTCACTGGTCTTGCTGCCCCCCCATCTGATGCGTGCTTTTCTATGGACATGGGGGCATGCCGCGAGTCCACTTTCCCCTGACTGGCGGCACTCTGCCATGTCGAGCTCCCCCGCCTCCCTCCCCTCCCTAAGCGTGCATCTTCATGGAAATGGGGGGGTGCCATGAGTCCATGCCCCCCTGACTCACGGCACACCCCCATTGGGTAGTGTGCACACATACATGCCAGGGCCAGTTTTTGGCTCCAGTCCATCCCTGGTAAAAAGATAGACAGTCAATAGGTTGACCCTAAATGGTTGACATGCAAAAGGTCAACATGTTCAAAAGGTCGACAGGGTCAAAAGGTTGATAGGTTCAAAGAGTCAAGAATTTTTTACATTTTTTTCAGCTTTTTTATTATCCACGTGGACTATGATTGGGAATAGTAACCTCTGCCGAGTATAGTGATAGTGGAGCAAGGTGGTGAGCGAAGCGAGCCCGCGAGAGTACACGTTTCCATAATTTGGTTTAGATATCGTGAAACATACAAAATGACACAAAAAAAAGAACAAAATAAATTTGTGTCAACCTTTTTGTGTTTACCATATTCATGTTGATCGTTTGCACCTGTCGTCCTTGTCTTCTGTCTACCTTTTCCATGTTGATCTTTTGACCCTATCAACCTTTTGCTTGTCTACCCTTTGGGGTCGACCTATTGACTGTCTATCTTTTTACTGTAGACCTATTGAACCACACCCATCGATGACTGCGGCTTTGCAATGGTGCTCCCTAGACCCTTACTTACTAGAAGATAGTCCAGCATCATACGGCCCATCCTGAAAAAACTTTGCTGTAGGGCCAGCAAATGCATATTACACACCTGGGGACAGGGCCATAATTATGGGTGTCCGAGTGATGCCATCACACAGAGCGCAGGGCCCTGGGGGCAGCACCTGCATGTAGCTTGCAGGGTGCTTAGAACAGTGTGACACCAACTACAATTGGAGGTCCACCTTTTAACCTAAGATACTACCTGCCTAGCCTGCAGAGCAATAGTCAGCCTTCCACTGAGGTTGAGTGTGGAGAGAGTACTGTCGTATTCTGTTTGCAGCAATGTTGAAGAGGTTGGAACCAGGGCTGTTGAGAGTTTGAACGTGCCTTGATACTGGGGGGCATGGCCAAGTGTGTGTGTGGGAGGAGGAGGGGCGGCTATGATTTGTTGTGTTCCCTTTGAAGAAACTATGCACTTAGAGGGGTGTGTCTGCACCTTCTTAGGGGCGGGGTTACTCCTCCCCAGCAATCAAGCGTCCTCTAGAATAAAATAATCTAAATGTACAGAGCTGAGTATTTCTTTGTATAGTTTATAAAACATGAAGGTAAGGTGTTATGTTCAGTAATAGTTTTCACGTCTGCTCTGTTTTCAAAAGTAAAGGTTGATAAAGTTTTTTAGGCCCCATTCAACAATGCAAAATGTTGTTCACATGGTATCTAAGTCTCTGATATTTATCATCCACTTTGGACTTTAGGTAGCGACGACCCTGCACAGACACAGATGCAAAGTAGACTAGGAAAACACAGAATGAGTGACATTGGGGACCATGCAGAGTTCACTGCAAGACAATTTTGCAGTTGTATCTTGAATAAGTACGCGCTGTGCATTCTCAGGAGTCAAAGTCTGAGCAAGTGTGGGCAGTCGCTGTTCTGCCAATTGCCAAAACCTCAGGCTTGTGGTGTCAGCAAAACACTGGGGAGTGGGATTTATTGCACACATAGGGGTCCTTGATATAAGATCGCCACTGGATACATGAACATAACTGATAATTATTTTAAATTTGAGAAAAATTCTGGAGTGGTTCCTAGAACACGACAGTGAATGTAAATGAAAGCTGCGGTCACCTCACTCTACAGATCTCTGTTCAATCTAACGTCTGTGGGATGAGACTGAGCTGTTAATTAAAAAGGGAACCACTCTCAGGGAGATCAAAGGTGACATAAGCCAGTATCCCCCTCTCCGTGCCCCCAAAGGAATGGGGGAACAACTTCCTGTGAATTAGGTGTTACTAAGGGGTCCCCCTGTATATTTCTGAAAGTACAATATGCTGTTTCATCCAGAAATAACAGGTTTTGTTGATTGTTACTGTAGACAACAGAAGAGAGCCGATAAAGGAATAAACAGCTGCTTATTCTGGAAATTTGTAAGAAAATGCTGTAACCTTAAAGACTTGCATGCACTGTCTGTGACACATGATATGAAGTTGATGGGATGATTGGGCAAATCAGAATAGTGTTTTGCTCACCTTTTTCCTTGGGTCACTTATCTTTCATGTGATGAAGGCGCCTGTATGAAAAATCAATGCCAGGATAAAAGAAGGCACACAATCAGTTTGTGTTAACTAAACTCTGCTAAGGTGTTAAAAAAATAAAAATAAAAAGAATGAAAGAAGGCAAAAAAAAAAAAAAAAAGGAGAGAAGATACGTAATACCAATCACAGTTGCAGAGGTGATTTGCTCGTTAGTGTCTGCAGTTATTCCTGGGTCATAGGTGAAATAGAAATATGTTGGTGCTGAATGTAATCAAAATAACATAAATACGGGTTAACATCATTAGGTAAGGAGAGGATTCCATTCATTATGGTCTGTCCACTCAAAGCATTTTAAGGCAATTTAAAGATTAAATTAAAATGAAATTTGTATGGAATATATAACACATTATGATGGAGTAGAGTTGCATGTTACATAGTTACAGGGTAAGAAATTACATATTACATCAATACATAATTCATACTTAAATATCATATATACTGTAGAAATGTAGAATCTAAACAGCAATTACACAAAGTCCCGCACCTCTGGCAATTCACAGGATATTACATTTAGCCTATAATGACAGTATATGTTCTTTAGGCTCTGTGATATTTATTTATTATCAGTCTGTTCACATGCTTGGCCCATTACTTAAAGAGCATCAGGAAGGCTTGTGCCATTAGGCTTGTGTCCATTAATTCAAAGTACATTATTCAAAGGATAACTACAATTTTAAACATAATTTCGGCGTTACACCGACGTTAAACCGAAGGAAAACCGAAGGACAGCAATCAACCCACAATCTGGACCACTGAAGGACAGCTTTCAAACAAATGTGAGTCCTATTCCTCTACACATCAAACTACTCCAGTCTGAGTAACCTAGACACTTATAACTTAAATATGTGTTAGGAACGCTGCAAGGCCTTTCCACTTCATCCGCAACTACTCAAATTTATGTCTATAGCTTACCAAAAACATCTGAATTCTCACCGGTACCAATGTTATCTGTCTTTTTAAACTATGAAAAGACATCCCCAATCTGCTCACTACAGTTCTCTCTTATGCAAACTCATGTATGTTTTTTGATGTAATGATTGGTTTGTATTTGGCATTGCATGTGGGGGGGAGTTGTTCAGGGAAACAGTTTCTTACTGCATGCTGTCTAGTGTTTACCTGCTTTGCTCATTTGGCCATTTGTGGTCAGGTGTACTATAGCTTTACATTTAGTGAGGTGTAGCCGTGGTATAAAGTAGAGATGAGCGGGTTCGGTTTCTTTGAATCCGAACCCGCACGAACTTCACTTTTTTTTTCACGGGTCCGAGCGACTCGGATCTTCCCGCCTTGCTCGGTTAACCCGAGCGCGCCCGAACGTCATCATGACGCTGTCGGATTCTCGCGAGGCTCGGATTCTATATAAGGAGCCGCGCGTCGCCGCCATTTTCACACGTGCATTGAGATTGATAGGGAGAGGACGTGGCTGGCGTCCTCTCCATTTAGATTAGATTTAGAAGAGAGAGAGAGAGAGAGATTGCTGTGATACTGTAGATTAGAAGAGAGTGCAGACAGAGTTTAGTGACTGACGACCACAGTGACCAGTGACCACCAGAGACAGTGCAGTTGTTTGTTTTATTTAATATATCCGTTCTCTGCCTGAAAAAAACGATACACAGTCACACAGTGACTCAGTCTGTGTGCACTGCTCAGCCCAGTGTGCTGCACATCAATGTATTGTATATAAAGCTTATAATTGTGGGGGAGACTGGGGAGCACTGCAGGTTGTTATAGCAGGAGCCAGGAGTACATGATAAATAATATTATATTAAAATTAAACAGTGCACACTTTTGCTGCAGGAGTGCCACTGCCAGTGTGACTAGTGGTGACCAGTGCCTGACCACCAGTATATTAGTAGTATTGTATACTATCTCTTTATCAACCAGTCTATATTAGCAGCAGACACAGTACAGTGCGGTAGTTCACGGCTGTGGCTACCTCTGTGTCGGCACTCGGCAGGCAGTCCGTCCATCCATAATTGTATTATAATATATACCACCTAACCGTGGTTTTTTTTTCATTCTTTATACCGTCGTCATACTAGTTGTTACGAGTATACTACTATCTCTTTATCAACCAGTGTACAGTGCGGTAGTTCACGGCTGTGGCTACCTCTGTGTCGGCACTCGGCAGGCAGTCCGTCCAACCATAATTGTATTATATACCACCTAACCGTGGTTTTTTTTTCATTCTTTATACCGTCGTCATACTAGTTGTTACGAGTATACTACTATCTCTTTATCAACCAGTGTACAGTGCGGTAGTTCACGGCTGTGGCTACCTCTGTGTCGGTACTCGGCAGGCAGTCCGTCCATCCATAATTGTATTATAATATATACCACCTAACCGTGGTTTTTTTTTCATTCTTTATACCGTCGTCATACTAGTTGTTACGAGTATACTACTATCTCTTTATCAACCAGTGTACAGTGCGGTAGTTCACGGCTGTGGCTACCTCTGTGTCGGCACTCGGCAGGCAGTCCGTCCAACCATAATTGTATTATAATATATACCACCTAACCGTGGTTTTTTTTTCATTCTTTATACCGTCGTCATACTAGTTGTTACGAGTATACTACTATCTCTTTATCAACCAGTGTACAGTGCGGTAGTTCACGGCTGTGGCTACCTCTGTGTCGGCACTCGGCAGGCAGTCCGTCCAACCATAATTGTATTATATACCACCTAACCGTGGTTTTTTTTTCATTCTTTATACCGTCGTCATACTAGTTGTTACGAGTATACTACTATCTCTTTATCAACCAGTGTACAGTGCGGTAGTTCACGGCTGTGGCTACCTCTGTGTCGGCACTCGGCAGGCAGTCCGTCCAACCATAATTGTATTATAATATATACCACCTAACCGTGGTTTTTTTTTCATTCTTTATACCGTCGTCATACTAGTTGTTACGAGTATACTACTATCTCTTTATCAACCAGTGTACAGTGCGGTAGTTCACGGCTGTGGCTACCTCTGTGTCGGCACTCGGCAGGCAGTCCGTCCATCCATAATTGTATTATAATATATACCACCTAACCGTGGTTTTTTTTTCATTCTTTATACCGTCGTCATACTAGTTGTTACGAGTATACTACTATCTCTTTATCAACCAGTGTACAGTGCGGTAGTTCACGGCTGTGGCTACCTCTGTGTCGGCACTCGGCAGGCAGTCCGTCCATCCATAATTGTATTATATACCACCTAACCGTGGTTTTTTTATACCACCTAACCGTGGCAGTCCGTCCATAATTGTATACTAGTATCCAATCCATCCATCTCCATTGTTTACCTGAGGTGCCTTTTAGTTCTGCCTATAAAATATGGAGAACAAAAAAGTTGAGGTTCCAAAATTAGGGAAAGATCAAGATCCACTTCCACCTCGTGCTGAAGCTGCTGCCACTAGTCATGGCCGAGACGATGAAATGCCAGCAACGTCGTCTGCCAAGGCCGATGCCCAATGTCATAGTATAGAGCATGTCAAATCCAAAACACCAAATATCAGAAAAAAAAGGACTCCAAAACCTAAAATAAAATTGTCGGAGGAGAAGCGTAAACTTGCCAATATGCCATTTACCACACGGAGTGGCAAGGAACGGCTGAGGCCCTGGCCTATGTTCATGGCTAGTGGTTCAGCTTCACATGAGGATGGAAGCACTCAGCCTCTCGCTAGAAAACTGAAAAGACTCAAGCTGGCAAA
The DNA here is from genome assembly GCF_028390025.1 of Pseudophryne corroboree. NCBI lineage: Eukaryota > Metazoa > Chordata > Amphibia > Anura > Myobatrachidae > Pseudophryne > Pseudophryne corroboree. The sequence continues at coordinate 283,850,657 of NC_086454.1, read as the reverse complement.
AGCACCGCAAAGAACTGTGCGTTCTTTGAAATCCCAAATCCACAAGGAGAGTCCAATTGTGTCGGTTGCGATGCCTGACCTTCCCAACACTGGACGTGAAGAGCATGCGCCTTCCACCATTTGCACGCCCCCTGCAAGTGCTGGAAGGAGCACCCGCAGTCCAGTTCCTGATAGTCAGATTGAAGATGTCAGTGTTGAAGTACACCAGGATGAGGAGGATATGGGTGTTGCTGGCGCTGGGGAGGAAATTGACCAGGAGGATTCTGATGGTGAGGTGGTTTGTTTAAGTCAGGCACCCGGGGAGACACCTGTTGTCCGTGGGAGGAATATGGCCGTTGACATGCCAGGTGAAAATACCAAAAAAATCAGCTCTTCGGTGTGGAGGTATTTCACCAGAAATGCGGACAACAGGTGTCAAGCCGTGTGTTCCCTTTGTCAAGCTGTAATAAGTAGGGGTAAGGACGTTAACCACCTCGGAACATCCTCCCTTATACGTCACCTGCAGCGCATTCATAATAAGTCAGTGACAAGTTCAAAAACTTTGGGTGACAGCGGAAGCAGTCCACTGACCAGTAAATCCCTTCCTCTTGTAACCAAGCTCACGCAAACCACCCCACCAACTCCCTCAGTGTCAATTTCCTCCTTCCCCAGGAATGCCAATAGTCCTGCAGGCCATGTCACTGGCAAGTCTGACGAGTCCTCTCCTGCCTGGGATTCCTCCGATGCATCCTTGCGTGTAACGCCTACTGCTGCTGGCGCTGCTGTTGTTGCCGCTGGGAGTCGATGGTCATCCCAGAGGGGAAGTCGTAAGCCCACTTGTACTACTTCCAGTAAGCAATTGACTGTTCAACAGTCCTTTGCGAGGAAGATGAAATATCACAGCAGTCATCCTACTGCAAAGCGGATAACTGAGGCCTTGGCATCCTGGGTGGTGAGAAACGTGGTTCCGGTATCCATCATTACTGCAGAGCCAACTAGAGACTTGTTGGAGGTACTGTGTCCCCGGTACCAAATACCATCTAGGTTCCATTTCTCTAGGCAGGCGATACCGAAAATGTACACAGACCTCAGAAAAAGAGTCACCAGTGTCCTAAAAAATGCAGCTGTACCCAATGTCCACTTAACCACGGACATGTGGACAAGTGGAGCAGGGCAGGGTCAGGACTATATGACTGTGACAGCCCACTGGGTAGATGTATGGACTCCCGCCGCAAGAACAGCAGCGGCGGCACCAGTAGCAGCATCTCGCAAACGCCAACTCTTTCCTAGGCAGGCTACGCTTTGTATCACCGCTTTCCAGAATACGCACACAGCTGAAAACCTCTTACGGCAACTGAGGAAGATCATCGCGGAATGGCTTACCCCAATTGGACTCTCCTGTGGATTTGTGGCATCGGACAACGCCAGCAATATTGTGTGTGCATTAAATCTGGGCCAATTCCAGCACGTCCCATGTTTTGCACATACCTTGAATTTGGTGGTGCAGAATTTTTTAAAAAACGACAGGGGCGTGCAAGAGATGCTGTCGGTGGCCAGAAGAATTGCGGGACACTTTCGGCGTACAGGCACCACGTACAGAAAACTGGAGCACCACCAAAAACTACTGAACCTGCCCTGCCATCATCTGAAGCAAGAAGTGGTAACGAGGTGGAATTCAACCCTCTATATGCTTCAGAGGTTGGAGGAGCAGCAAAAGGCCATTCAAGCCTATACAATTGAGCACGATATAGTAGGTGGAATGCACCTGTCTCAAGTGCAGTGGAGAATGATTTCAACGTTGTGCAAGGTTCTGATGCCCTTTGAACTTGCCACACGTGAAGTCAGTTCAGACACTGCCAGCCTGAGTCAGGTCATTCCCCTCATCAGGCTTTTGCAGAAGAAGCTGGAGGCATTGAAGGAGGAGCTAACACGGAGCGATTCCGCTAGGCATGTGGGACTTGTGGATGCAGCCCTTAATTCGCTTAACAAGGATTCACGGGTGGTCAATCTGTTGAAATCAGAGCACTACATTTTGGCCACCGTGCTCGATCCTAGATTTAAAGCCTACCTTGGATCTCTCTTTCCGGCAGACACAGGTCTGCTGGGGTTGAAAGACCTGCTGGTGACAAAATTGTCAAGTCAAGCGGAACGCGACCTGTCAACATCTCCTCCTTCACATTCTCCCGCAACTGGGGGTGCGAGGAAAAGGCTCAGAATTCCGAGCCCACCCGCTGGCGGTGATGCAGGGCAGTCTGGAGCGACTGCTGATGCTGACATCTGGTCCGGACTGAAGGACCTGACAACGATTACGGACATGTCGTCTACTGTCACTGCATATGATTCTCTCAACATTGATAGAATGGTGGAGGATTATATGAGTGACCGCATCCAAGTAGGCACGTCACACAGTCCGTATTTATACTGGCAGGAAAAAGAGGCAATTTGGAGGCCCTTGCACAAACTGGCTTTATTCTACCTAAGTTGCCCTCCCACAAGTGTGTACTCCGAAAGAGTGTTTAGTGCCGCCGCTCACCTTGTCAGCAATCGGCGTACGAGGTTACATCCAGAAAATGTGGAGAAGATGATGTTCATTAAAATGAATTATAATCAATTCCTCCGCGGAGACATTGACCAGCAGCAATTGCCTCCACAAAGTACACAGGGAGCTGAGATGGTGGATTCCAGTGGGGACGAATTGATAATCTGTGAGGAGGGGGATGTACACGGTGATATATCGGAGGGTGAAGATGAGGTGGACATCTTGCCTCTGTAGAGCCAGTTTGTGCAAGGAGAGATTAATTGCTTCTTTTTTGGGGGGGGTCCAAACCAACCCGTCATATCAGTCACAGTCGTGTGGCAGACCCTGTCACTGAAATGATGGGTTGGTTAAAGTGTGCATGTCCTGTTTTGTTTATACAACATAAGGGTGGGTGGGAGGGCCCAAGGATAATTCCATCTTGCACCTCTTTTTTCTTTTCTTTTTCTTTGCATCATGTGCTGATTGGGGAGGGTTTTTTGGAAGGGACATCCTGCGTGACACTGCAGTGCCACTCCTAGATGGGCCCGGTGTTTGTGTCGGCCACTAGGGTCGCTAATCTTACTCACACAGCTACCTCATTGCGCCTCTTTTTTTTCTTTGCGTCATGTGCTGTTTGGGGAGGGTTTTTTGGAAGGGACATCCTGCGTGACACTGCAGTGCCACTCCTAGATGTGCCCGGTGTTTGTGTCGGCCACTAAGGTCGCTAATCTTACTCACACAGCTACCTCATTGCGCCTCTTTTTTTCTTTGCGTCATGTGCTGTTTGGGGAGGGTTTTTTGGAAGGGACATCCTGCGTGACACTGCAGTGCCACTCCTAGATGTGCCCGGTGTTTGTGTCGGCCACTAGGGTCGCTAATCTTACTCACACAGTCAGCTACCTCATTGCGCCTCTTTTTTTCTTTGCGTCATGTGCTGTTTGGGGAGGGTTTTTTGGAAGGGCCATCCTGCGTGACACTGCAGTGCCACTCCTAGATGGGCCCGGTGTTTGTGTCGGCCACTAGGGTCGCTAATCTTACTCACACAGCTACCTCATTGCGCCTCTTTTTTTCTTTGCGTCATGTGCTGTTTGGGGAGGGTTTTTTGGAAGGGACATCCTGCGTGACACTGCAGTGCCACTCCTAGATGGGCCCGGTGTTTGTGTCGGCCACTAGGGTCGCTTATCTTACTCACACAGCGACCTCGGTGCAAATTTTAGGACTAAAAATAATATTGTGAGGTGTGAGGTATTCAGAATAGACTGAAAATGAGTGTAAATTATGGTTTTTGAGGTTAATAATACTTCGGGATCAAAATGACCCCCAAATTCTATGATTTAAGCTGTTTTTTAGTGTTTTTGGAAAAAAACACCCGAATCCAAAACACACCCGAATCCGACAAAAATAATTCGGTGAGGTTTTGCCAAAACGCGTTCGAACCCAAAACACGGCCGCGGAACCGAACCCAAAACCAAAACACAAAACCCGAAAAATTTCAGGCGCTCATCTCTAGTATAAAGGACAGAGTATGATTCCTAATTAGTAAAAAAAATAAAAAATACCAAACACTGAGCAACATCACCAAAAAGGTATTTTCAACTTTAAACTTTTCATTTATTTTGTACTGCCTGGACATGGCTACTAATAACAGATGCACAGACAAAATTCTTAAAGCTATGTGTGCAAATGCTAGGAGCTTAGGAGACAAAATTCCAGAGCTAATTGCGATAATGACAAGGGATAACCTGGATTTTGTGGCAATTACAGAGTTATGGTGCAATGAGAATCATGACTGGGACATAGCTATAACAGGATACAATTTATTTAGGAAGGATAGAATGGGAAGAATAGGAGGAGGGGTAGCAAAGTGTGTGAAAAAAAAGCATAAATTCTACTTTAATACAAAATATTGAAGATAAAACTGAGGCCCTTTGGGGCACTATAGAAACCAGGGAGAAGGACATTATTTGCATTGGGGTGATCTATAGACCATCAGGCCAGGGGCAGGACTTGGACAGGAACCTACTGTTGGACATCACTAAAATGGCTTTAAAGGGAGAAGTCATAATCATGGGAGACTTTAATTTACCTGATGTAAATTGGGAGGGGTCTTTTGCAAGATCAGCTACAAGTGGCAAATTTCTACATTCCTTACAGGGAGCATCTCTCAAGCAATTGCTGAGGGAGCCCACTCGCAAAGACTCAATATTAGATTTAATTCTTACAAATGGTGACAGGCTATCCGACATATATGTGGGTGAGCACCTGGGATCCAGTAATAATCAAGCAGTATGGTTTAGTATAAAGACAGGATCCAACTCCTGTCACACAAAAACAAAGGTGTTGGATTTTAGAAATGTTGACTTTGCAAAAATGGGGAGATGTTTAAGTGATTCATTGGCAGACTGGAGGAACTTGGAAGGAGTGCAGGAGAGATGGGAAAAACTGAGAAGTGCAATACTAAGGGCAACAGACCTTTGCATCAAAAGTGCTAGTAAAAGCACCAGGAAAAGAAAGCCAGTGTGGTTCACAAAAGAAGTATCAACTAGTGTGAAAGCAAAAAAGATGGTTTTTAGGAAATACAAACAGACTCAAAATAATAACGAAAAATAGGTGTATCTTGACAGATGGAAGGATGCTAAGAAAGTGATCAGACGTGCAAAGGCAGAAGCTGAGGAGAAAGTAGTCCAGCCAGTAGATAAAGAGGGCAAAACTTTTTTTAAGTATATAAGTGAAAGGAGAAAATCAAATGGAGGAATAATAAGACTTAAGACAGAGAGTGAGCATTTGGTGGAGGGAGCCAAGGAAATAGCAGATCACCTAAATAATTATTTTTGCTCAGTATTTACTACAGAAGGAGAAGGGATGGGGCCACAGTTAAGTTGCAAGGACATTCATAAAAATAAGGTACAGTAGATGAAAGTACATTTACAGAGGAGAAGGTCCTAACAGAACTTTCACAACTAAAAGTGGATAAATCAATGGGGCCAGATGGGATACACCCAAGGACACTCGAAGAGCTAAAAGATGTGCTGGTTTCACCTTTAACAGAATTATTTAACCAGTCACTAAATACAGGTACCATTCCAGAGGACTGGAAAAGAGCAAATGTAGTTCCACTGCACAAAAGTGGAAGCAAGGAAGAAGCAAGTAACTACAGACCAAAAAGCCTTACATCAGTAGCAGGGAAAGTAATGGAAAAACTATTAAAAGAAAGAGTTGTGGAATATCTTAAATCAAACAATTTACAGGACCCAAAACAGCATGGATTTACTGGTGGGAAATCATGCCAAACAAATCTTAATTACTTTTTTGACTCTGTGACGAAAATAATAGATCAAGGGGGAGCTGTAGATGTAGCATATCTAGACTTTAGTAAGGCATTTGACACTGTCCCACATCGCAGACAGCTAAATAAACTTGAAAGCGTGGGGGTGGATTATGAAACAGTTAAATGGATAAGAACCTGGTTGCTGGATAGGAAACAGACAGTTGTAGTAAACGGAGTGCAATCTATGGAGGGAAATGTTACCAGTGGAGTACCCCAGGGATCTGTACTTGGTCCAGTTCTCTTTAATATCTTTGTTGGTGACATTGCAAATGGTACTGAAGGGAAAGTATGCCTTTTGCAGATGATACAAAGATATGCAATAGGGTAGACACACCGGGAGGGGTAAAACAAATGATTGATGACCTAGGTAGGCTTGAGAAATGGTCAAGAACGTGGCAACTACAGTTTAATGCTAAAAAATCCAAAATCATGCACTTGGGTCTCAAAAACCAAAAGGCTAAATATAGTATCAAGTAGAGATGTGCGGCTGGCACTTTTCGTGTTTTGTGTTTTGGTTATAATTCAACTTTCGTGTTTTGGTTTTGGCTTGGTTTTGCTAAAAAACCACCCTTTCGTGTTCTGGTTTTGGTTTTGGATCTGGATGATTTTTGAAAAAACCATAAAAACAGCTAAAATCACAGAATTTGGGGGTCATTTTGCTCCTACTGTATTATTAACCTCAATGACGTCCATTTCCACTCATTTCCAGTCTATTCTGAACACCTCACACTTCACAATATTGTTTTTGGGCCAAAACATTGCACCGAGGTGGCTGTATGACTAAGCTAAGCGACACAAGTGGGCGGCACAAACACCTGGCCCATCTAGGAGTGGCACAGTGTCAGATAGGATGGCAGATTTAAAAAAAGGAACCCAAACAGCACATGATGCAAAGAAGAAAAATAGAGTTGCAAGATGGAATTGTGTTTGGGCCCTCCCACCCACCCTTATGTTGTATAAACAGGACATGCACACTTTAACAAACCCATCATTTCACACGACTGTGGCTGAAATGACTGGTTTGTTTGGGCCCCCACCAAAAAAAAAAAAGCTAAGCGACCCAAGTGGGCGGCACAAACACCTGGCCCATCTAGGAGTGGCACTGCAGTGTCAGACAGGATGGCACTTAAAAAAATTAGCCCCAAACATCACATGATGCAGAGATAAATAAAAAAAAGAGGTGCAAGATGGAATTGTCCTTGGGCTCTCCCACCCACTCTTATGTTGTATAAACAGGACATGCACACTTTAACAAACCCATCATTTCAGCGACAGGGCCTGCCACACGACTGTGGCTGAAATGACTGGTTGGTTTGGGCCCCCACCAAAAAAGAAGCAATCAATCTCTCCTTTCACAAACTGACTCTACAGAGGCAAGATGTCGACCTCATCCTCATCCTCCGATTCCTCACCCCTTTCACTGTGTACATCCTCCTCACAAAGTATTAATTTGTCCCAAATGGAATCCACCATCACAGGTCCCTGTGTACTTTCAGGAGGCAATTGCTGGTAAAGGTATTCCCGGAGGAATTTATAATTCATTTTGATGAACATCATCTTCTCCACATTTAGTGGAAGTAACCTCCTACGCCGATCGCTGACAAGGTTACCGGTTGCACTAAACACTCTTTCGGAGTACACACTTGAGGGGGGGGGGGGCAATTTAGGTAAAAAAAAGCCAGTTTGTGCAAGGGCATCCAAATTGCCTCTTTTTCCTGCCAGTATACATAAGGACTGTCTGAAATGCCTATTTGGATGCTGTCACTAATATAATCCTCCACCATTCTTTCAATGGTGACAGAATCATATGCAGTAACAGTAGACATATCAGTAATCGTTGGCAGGTCCTTCAGTCCAGACCAGATGTCAGCTTTCGCTCCTGACTGCCCTGCATCACCGCCAGTGGGAGGGATAGGAAATCTTATCCTTTTCCTTGCAGCCCCAGTGGCGGGAGAAATTGAAGGACGAGCTGCTGACGGGTCAGGTTTCGCTTGAGTTGACAATTTACTCCCCAGCAGGTCTTTGCACCTCTGCAGACTTGTGTCTGCCAGAAAGAGAGATACAACGTAGGCTTTAAACCTAGGATCGAGCACGGTGGGCAAAATTTAGTGCTCTGATTTCAACAGATTGACCACCCTTGAATCCTGGCAAAGCGAATGAAGTGCTCCATCCACAAGTCCTACATACTTTGCGGAATCGCTCCGTCTTAGGTCCTCCTTCAATTTCTCCAGCTGCTTCTGCAAAAGCCTGATGAGTGGAATGACCTGACTCAAGCTGGCAGTGTCTGAACTGACTTCACGTGTGGTAAATTCAAGGGTTGGAGAACCTTGCACAAGACGGAAATCATTCTCCACTGCGCTTGAGTCAGGTGCATTACTCCTCCTTTGCCTATATCGTAAGTGGATATATAGGCTTGAATGGCTTTTTGCTGCTCTTCCATCCTCTGAAGCATACAGAGGGTTGAATTCCACCTCGTTACCACCTCTTGCTTCAGTTGATGGCAGGGCAGGTTCAGGCGTGTTTGCTTTCACTCCAGTCTTCGGCACGCGGTGGCTGAATGTCGAAAGTGGCCCGCAATTTTTCGGGCCACCGACAGCATCTCCTGCATACCCCTGTAATTTTTCAAAAAATTCTGCACCACCAAATTAATTGTATGTGCAATACATGGGACGTGCTGGAATTTGCCAAGACGTAATGCACGCACAATATTGGTGGTGATGTCCAATATCACAAATCCCCAGGAGAGTCTAATTGGGGTAAGCCATTGGCAATGATGTCCCTCAGTTTCCGTAAGAGGTTGTCAGTGGTGTGCCTCTTACGAAAAGCGGTCATACAAAGCGTAGCCTGCCTAGGAACGAGTTGGCGTTTGCGAGATGCTGCTACTGGTGCTGTTGCTGTTGTTGCTGCAGGAGGCAATACATCTACCCAGTGGGCTGTTACAGTCATATAGTCCTTAGTCTGCCCTGTTCCACTTGTCCACATGTCCGTGGTTAAGTGGACACTGGATACAACTGCATTTTTAGGACACTGGTGACTCTTTTTTTTGACGTCTGTGTACATTCTCAGTATCACCTGCCTAGAGAAGTGGAACCTAGATGGGATTTGTTCCCGGGGACACAGTACCTCAAAGAATTCTCTAAGTCTCACTGAACTAATGGCGGATACCGGACGCACGTCTAACACCAACATAGCTGTCAAGACCTCAGTTTTCCGCTTTGCAAAAGGATTACTGCTGTTATATTTCATCTTCTCCACAAAGGACTGTTGGACAGTCAATTGCTTACTGGAAGTAGTGCAAGTGTTCTTCCGACTTCACCTCTGGGATGACGATCGACTCCCAGCAGCAGCAACAGCAGTGGCAGCAACAGCAGGCGTACCACTCAAGGATCCTATGGAGGAATCCCGGTTATTAGAGGACTTGACAGTGACATGGCCTGCATGACTACTGACGTTCCTGACTGAGGAGCAAGTTGACGTTGAGGGAGTTGGTGGTGTGGCTTGCAGGAGCTTGGGTACAAGAGGAAGAAGGGATTTAGGTGTCAATGGACTGCTTACGCTCTTACCTAAAGTTTCACAACTTGACACTGACTTCTGATGAATGCACAGCAGGTGACATATAAGGGAGGATGTTCCTAGGTGGTTAACGTCTTTACCCCTACTTATTACATATGACAGAGGCAACACATGGCTTGACACATGTTGTACGGATTTGTGGAGAAATAATTCCACACCAAAGAGGTGGCCTTTTGGTATTTTGCCCAGGCATCACAATGGGCTTCTTCATCCCATGGGCAACAGGTGTCTCCCCCGGTGCCTGACTTAAAGAAACCACATCACCATTAGAATCCTCATCGTCAACTTCCTCCTCAGCGCCAGCAACACCCATATCCTCATCCTGGTGTACTTCAACAGTGACATCTTCAATTTCAATATCAGAAACTGGGCAGTTGGTGCTCCTTCCAGCACTTGCACAGGGTGTGTAAATGGTGGAAGGAGCCATCTCTTCCCGTCCAGGGTTCGGTAGGTCAGGCATCGCAACCACCGACACACTTGGACTCTCCTTGGGGATTTGTGATACCATCTCAGAGCGCACAGTTCTTTTCTGTGCTCTTTCCAGCTTAACTCTTAATTTTTCTAGCGGGAGGATGAGGGCTTCCATCGTCATGTGAAGCTGAACCGCTAGCCGGGAACATAGGCCAGGGCCTCAGCCGTTCCTTGCCACTCCGTGTCGTAAATGGCATAATGGCAAGTTTACATTTCTCCTTAGACAATTTAAATTTCTTTTTGTGGTTCTTTTTACTGAACTTTGGCTTTTTGGATTTTACATGCCCTCTACTATCACATTGGGCATTGGCCTTGGCAGACGACATTGGCATTTCATCATCTATGTCATGGCTAGTGGCAGCAGCTTCAGCAGGAGGAAGTGGTTCTTGATCTTTCCCTATTTTATCCTCCAAATTTTTGTTCTTCATTATTTTTTGGGAGTTATAGTAGACAATATGCGGCATAGGAATGACTGGAATGACTAATGGCCAGGACACTACCACTGGTCTGATGCAGCACAACACAGCACACTTTAAGAGACTTAAGGTTGTTGTTGTTATTATTATTATAATACTGTAGCAGTGGACATATAGCAGCAGCGTATATCATCACTGGAATGACTGATGGACAGGGCACTACCACTGGTCTGATGCAGCACAACACAACAACACTGTAAGGGACTTGTGGTTGTTGTTATAATTATTATAATACTGTAGTAGTGAGTAGATAAAGTCAACCTTTCTGTCAAACTTGACAGTTGTTAACGCCCCCTTGCCCTAGGACCCGCCCCCTTTTAATATTAAATGATAGTGTTTTATATCGCTTAATATAAAATTAATATAAAATTTATAGTGTTCGATATTAAACCGTATTAAAAATTGTCGCGTAACACCAGTCGCAGAGTGTCGCGCAACACCCCGTCGCAGAATGTCACATATGACACACACTTTAAAATACATCTTTTTTTTTTTTTTTTTTTTGTAACACAAAATGTTCTTACATTCCAGCAGCTGAAACTTCATGAGTCACACATGTTACAGTTTTAAAAAGGATAATCACTAATGACCATGACCATTCTTAGAAGCAAGGGTTCATCACACATGGCACTAATTTAAAAGGTCATTTTAAAATGTCACAAAGGTCATTTTAAATGTCACAGAAACCCCTCAGAAGCCACGATGTACAATTTAACCATGACAATTCTTAGAAGCAAGGGTTCATCACACATGGCACTAATTTAAAAGATCATTTTAAAATGTCACAAAGGTCATTTTAAATGTCACAGAAACCCCTCAGAAGCCACGATGTACAATTTAACCATGACCATTCTTAGAAGCAAGGGTTCATCACACATGGCACTAATTAAAAGATCATTTTAAAATGTCACAAAGGTCATTTTAAATGTCACAGAAACCCCTCAGAAGCACGATGTGCAAATTTGACCATGACCATTGCTTATAATTTGACCATGACCATTTTCGATTGTTATCTCTGTAGAGGAACATTAGCACCACCTACAGGTTTATGTGTTAACTCAAATCGGATTTTTCCAACTTTTGGATTCATTACATACCATAATGAGATATCATGGTGATGGGTCCTAATCAAATCAGTAAGCCCGTGTATATTTATGGAATCATAAAATAATTTTGTATTCATGTACAAAGACAATATTTTTTGTAATTTTAGCTACAAATCAGTAAGCCAGTGTATATTTATGGAATCATAAAATAATTTTGTATTCATGCACATTAGTTCATAAGAACTTCTGTATAATGCTTTTTATAAATTCATTTTATTTTTATTAAACTTTATATCGTGTGCTTGAAATTTCTTCCGTTTACAGCAATAGAAACAAAGAACAAAACGTTGTTTTATAAAGCATAAGCATATTTTATTGATATATGTATATATATATATATAACACGGTAAAGATGCATTTAAAACATTACATAAAATATTATTGACATAAGTTAAACATTGTGGCGCAAAATACCAACACAAAATACAGTGTATAAAAATAATATAAATTAGTTATATGTTATAGTTTCAGCCACTGTGAATCCTGAAATAGATTTACGGATCTTTTCCTAGGCAGTAAGTAACCGTGCGGTGTTGTTAAACCTGGGGGACTTAAAACATTTATTCGCCCTTTGTTAAGGGTTTGTAACGACATGGGCGATGTCACAGCGCCATCAGAGTCATCCTGCATCTCAGCTTTTAATCGTTCTAAACACATTCTATTCCCCGCATTGGCTATGACGGTTGAGGGAATATTCAATTCAGACATAGCCCGCATAAATTCAGGCCAACCATTCGGTATATTACGGATCGACACACCGTTACTTTGCGTGATGCTTCTTATTAAATCTAACATGTTGGAACCAGGCACAGTGACACCTTTGTACAGAAACTCCCCTTTACTGTTCCAGTCTGTGATGTGTTTAGAGCGTGTCATTTTACTCAATAGTATTTCACAGTTTTTCTTATACCGGTCATTAACACCGCTCAAAAGCTCATGATAAACAGCATCGGGGGCAATAGGCTGTGTCGTATTATTTGATTCATCAACAGATTTTGCAACGGGTGATAAAAGAGCTAAAGTTGACATTTCACTATCAGCCTGCTTACTCAACACCAGGTATCTCTGCAACAACATTGTATATCGCTTTGCTTTTTCATATTCTGATAAATCATTATTCTGTAGTATTTTCACGATCTCTACATCTAGACCGTGCGTTGCTGTTTTACGTATGTCGTCGCTGTTCGTTTTATTATGTAAACGTTCTATCTGATTCTGAGGCACCAGATACATTTTCTCAGCGTACTCCATCAGCGATTAGACAATAGTCCTGTAATTAGCGGTATAGCAAAACCAAGCAGCGAGCCGATAAAACCACCCGACTGTTTAACCAGAATCTTCTTTTTTCCAATGGCACATTTCTTATTACAAAGTGATTTTATAAGCGCACGCTTCTTTTTAAGGTAGTTCAGCTGCCGCTGAGACAGCGGTATTTTGCCTTTAAGCGTGTTGAGCGCTATCTCACAAATGGCCGTGACTAAATCGTTTGAAGCGTTGGATAAAATAGCATTTCTTTGGATTGGTGTTGCTTTAATTAACGTTTTTAAAAGCACCCAATTACGTCTTATCCGCCCCGACATGTTCACCGTTGTTAGAATGGCAACAAGTGACTAAAGGTTGTACTGTTATAGCTTTATAGAACCACGCTTCTTAATGACAAAAGCGACAGGCTTGTCTGGTGGGAATAAGCCGCTTCGTAAACGATAATCGTCAAGAGCGTTGTTTCTTAAATCAACCAGCAAATACCCATAAGGGGCAGCCGTCGCGGATTCATAGGATTCGAGAAAAAAACGATGTTTCGATGGGTACATTTGTCTAGCCAGAATGCCCACCTGCATTTTATCCCTGGGGTTTTTGAACAGGACCATATATTTTGTGTTTAAATGTATAGTTCTGCTCTTTTTACCTTGACAAAATATGTTTTGGACAAGGTACAGGATACTGAGATTACGATGATGTACATACTTTGTGAAAGCCTTCTCAACCTCAGAATTATTACTTGCCGCGTCCATCAAATCATCAATCACTGTTAAATTAACCTTATCAGGGGGAAAAAGTTGATCATCGCTAAAAGACTCTGGTAACCCCTCTATAAAGCGCGTACCGGGGTAATCACGCAGAAGTTGGTCGTATATAGGTTGCCAACAGGTGTAAAACCAAACAACATTATCAGGTACATGAGTCATATGTGTTGCAGCGTGTTGCAACAGCGTTTTGACAAAATAACTTTTACCCGAATTGGACGGCCCCGCTAAAATACATGAGAAAGGGTGTTGAAATCTGGTGTCCATCTTAATAGCCGAACGGCAGTGTTGTGAAGTTGTCCGTAAGAGACCGTTTAGTATAAACACACCTTTGCGTCTTCTGCAAAGTACGCGTCTCTATCTGCCAGCACTTTTTCACACGTACTATACCGGGTTGACGGATCACAACCTTTTTCTGGTCATCGCCTTCGGGGTTTAAAGGATAATCTAAGACCAGTTCTTTCAGGCTGTCAAAGTTAACGTGCTGCGCATTATCAACATTGAGCGTTATACCTTTAACTTTTAAACAGGTCTTTCCGTTGTTTAGTCGATAGCCGTATGACTTGGGACCGGCTGAGACAAATTCTGTTATATGTGTGCCTGTGGGCAGTTCGCTGGTCAACTCACCTAAATAATCACCCAATGGCGGGCTCCAGTCACCGGGTCTACTGACAAAAATTACAGAATCGGTGTCGTGATAAAGACATCTATCTTGTAATCTATACAGTAGTTTGTACAGTTCAACACGTGCATAAGCCGTTGTAAAGATGGCTATAGTTACATTTGAAATTGCACCCCTGGTGTAATGATCTTTGGAATACTTCCAATTTACCATAACTGTATCATCGTCAATAAAATCCAAAGCGGACACGTCATAGTACGGTAAGAACGCGTATTCAAAAAGTTTGTCGGGGTCAGTCACTAGACACGTATTGGGCATGTTGCTACGTTGACCAAATTTACCCCATAAGGAATTTAAAAACAATTTTGAAATTTGTCTTTTAGCGGGGTTGATTTCTATGTGTTCGGGTCGTAAAGACACGCCTTCATTTTTTTGATAGGCGTCTATATACTCTTGGCGTTTCTCGGCGTCTGTACACCATTCGGGATAACCAGAGGCCTCTTGTTTATCCCTGAGGTGCGTTTTAATGTAGCCTGAAAACAATTTGTCAGATCTCTCATCAAAATGCCACACCTCATAGATTTTACATACCTTGTAACCCATTTCTACAGCCAAGTTTAGTTCCACGGTACACCATGTACCGATGAGCGCACGTTTTTCTGAATCATGAACGCACGGCTCAGTCTGTCCAGACTCAGCGCATGTGCGACATAATGGAAACATTAACTTGCCGCCCATTTTAACCGGCAGAACCGGAAAGAATAGGCCACGAGGTGGGTAAACTTTAACCCTGGCAAAACCGAAATACTTTGTGACATCACCAAAGTCCTTATAAATAATGCGTGGGTGCTGTATAGGATACGTTTTGGTTTTATTAACATACGGATAGAGGCTGGTGAAATCAAAATAGTGTATTTTTTCATCACAGCCTGTTTTGTGATACAGCTTTATGGCGTTTGTGCGCCCGCCATAAAGAGCATCACGTGGCTCCAAGGGTTCGGGTAAATCTTTACCCTTCAGAAAAGCCTGTAGATCCGCATCAGAATCTAGCATAGACTTCCATTCACAACCCCAGATTTCACGTATCTGAAATCCACAACGTTTAAGGTAGTGCAACTTTACCTGCGTCTTGTGGTGTAATTGACCGTAGGTCGTTTTAGTCAGTTTGTTTTTATCATCGGCGTTGTAACAAGCACCACAGCCGTGGTAAAAACAACCTTGGAATTCAAATGCAGTGGGTGTTCCGTTAATCACGGCATAACCATCCAGGCTGTATTTACCAACTTTCTTCTCACCCCCTTGTAAAGCGTGTCTTATACTCACCCCTTCTTTGTGTTCTATGTACATTAACCACTGTATGGCGGGCGTTGAGTAACGCTTCTGCGTCTTGTGATAGTTATCACCCGGTACAAGCGCCAGTGTCTTTTCCTGTAAAAATTTACACCGGTACATGGCCATGCATACGCTCGCCAACGTGACTAATTGAAAAGCCTCGATGTGACGTTTAACCACAACCTTTTTTTTTTTCTTTGTTATTAGAAACTCCTGTTCTGTCATGGCTATAACAGCAGATCTGAAAGCATCACAAGCTTTTTGTAATATTTTCACATCGTCTTTACAATATCGCACGAGCTCTTTTTGAAAGTTAAACGGTTTGTGTACGCACTGTTTATACCAAGCTGTAAACTCAGATAATTCATCAGGCATCATGTATTGTGGACCAAAATACTCTATTGACGGCATAGTTCCTATGTAATTTTGGTTATCAGCTGTGTTAAAAAAATGTGGGAAATAACCTTTGGTACCGTCAAACCCCATCGCCTTTGGTAACTTGCTAAGCCGCATGGGTAAAAAATTTAAAGAGTCGATAAATCTTATCTTCAAATCTTTTACCGTGATGCACATTATGTTGCCGCCTCTAGATAATAATTCAATCTTTAATTTCTCCTTAATCAGCTGGCGCAGCACAAAATATGCATCATAGCGACCTGCATTATGGGCTATGAATGTGTAATGCTCAAATTTTGGTTTCATGAACGTCTTTACAAAGTCTTCGATACACGCAACACCCTTAAACTCCCAGTCTTTCTCACCCGTTAATGTTAAAGCGTAACAGTAGTTTGGTATGTGCACACCCGTCTCCTGCATACACTCAAAATCATAAAAGATGTATTTCTTTGTGGGCTCTTCCGGCTTGATGGTTTGTATATAGCACAAATGGTTCGAAAACCCATCAACGAACACCTTACAAATGGGGCACTTTAGGCCTCTGCAGTTATGATCTGTTCGCCTGTAGAGACAACACTTGTCACAATATACATGTTCAAGACAGGATATTTTGTGATCAAGAGCTAAAGCTTTGTGTAGCTCTAAACACTCGTTTGATCGACAAAATACCCTACACACCGAACACCTTAAAGCCGTCACACCGTCGTCAATACAAGCCGGCCTGTGACAAGCCTTACAAAAGAAAAGACAATCGTGATTATTTCTATGATGGTAAGCGCTATGACAACGGACGCAGTAATATCGGGCACCAAGAAACGCTTTGATATCGAGTATCCCATAAAAGTGACAATCGTGATATAGCACAAAGATCGTGTCTTTGTAACGACTGTCTGCACTGTAGTATTTCCAAGACCCTTGACTGTAATAGAGGAGATTGATGGATACTTTTAAATAATTTTCAAAAATTGCAACATCGCTAAAGCTGACCGCTTTATCAAGCGGCAGATTCAAAGCTTTATGTAGTTGGATCGCTCTCTCCTGTATTACATGATCATTGGCATTGTTACCTTTATCCAGAAGTTTACAGACGCTAGCGGCCAAACACAGGTTATTACCTACGCGTCTGAAGTCATAGAGATATCTCTTTCTTTTATCTATTATTAAACTTTGGGGCAGGCGCTGTAAACTACGCCCAGTCAAACCAGACCCTGCCCTGTTTTTAAAAATACTGATCACAAATCTTAAGCCTGTGGATAATAAGAATTCAGCGTTACTTTGAAGCGTGTTTGTAATCTGATTCAAAAAACTGGCAGCGTCTAATGTTTCTTGCGGCTTACGATGCGAATAGATGGCATTGTGTAACCCACCCCCCTCCAATCTAAGCTGAACGCGGTCGGCCGGATCCACGCCCGCAAGGACACCATCGAGCATGGCCTGTATAGCCGTATGAATGGCTCGAACCCCCTCTACAAATGATGTAACCCTGTCCAAATTAACAAACCGATAGTGATTGTGGTACTCAACGGCTCTGAAATTCGGTCGTTGTCGTTCATAACTGTTAATTGCCTCTAAGTATACATGTTGCCGACCTTCGTCATTACCGGGTGACTCAACACGGCCTGCATCATCATATATGGGGCTTGCATCGCGCTCAATATTGTCAGCCTGTGATTCGTCATTCGGTAATGCATGGGGTGGGGATTGATCTAAATCTACACGCCTCGCACTGTGCTGACCGCCTACCACATGTTCCCTGTGCCGCTTGCGTTTTCTCAATTGGCCACCTACCGCATGTTCCCTGTGCCGCTTGCGCTTTCTCGATCTGATTAATGTTGTTACAGCCTGTTTCACCTTTGCGCGTCGGAATAACTGTGAGATCTTGTATGTTAAACAAGGTTTAATTCGTGGTTTTTTTTTACAGTCATTTAAATTTAAAACACGTTTCAAACCATTGCCTAGCATGCCTAGTCACGGATCAGTTTCATTTATTTCTGCAAAATGATGTATGTTGGCTTTAATAAATTCAGTGGTCTTAACCGACCGATCTATGTATTTTGACATGACATTCATATACGTCTCAACAACTTCTTTAACAATGTCTTGTTTACATTTACTACCGTGGCACACACCTTTAATGTGTTTTAACAAGTATCCGGCTTTTACGCCCATGTTCTCAACATCTTCCCGTATCTTACCCAACAGCGCGTAAAATTGTATTTCAGCGTCTTGGCCTAATTGTTCTGAATTTTGACATTCATCAACTATGTCGGGCGCTAGCCCTCGCGCCGGTACACAAGCATCAGCCGATGCGTGTACCAGGGCTGTCGTTGTAAAAATATTGGGCATTGATGTTACACAATCAACCGTTGTAGTATCACCAGGTATTCCTGCAACGGCTGATAATACTTCATCAGAACTATTCTGCGGATCTTGTGTCGTTGACTCTACACAGTTTGTAATAAGCTCTTGCCCATTTATGTCATCAATATCTGATATCACAGGATTACCGGCTATGTGTCTTGTTTCTGTTTCAGAGCAATCCTGTGTATCGGTAATAGTGATGACATCGGATTGCGACAATTGCTTAACATTACTTCTTGAGTCAATATTTGATAACAAACCAATGCCTGCTATGTGTCTTGTTTCTGTTTCAGAACAAACCTGTGTATCTGGAATTGTGATTACAGCGGATTGCGACAATTGCTTAACATTACTTCTTGAGAGACGCGATGCCCTCTTAACCTTTACAGTCTTTGTATTACCAGCGACATCCCGGTCTGCAGTGTTAAACGCTGTGTGTTTTGATGTTACAGCAACATCATTACTTACGCATGATACAGTTTGTAACGCGATCCTTCTCCGTTGCGGCTTATCATTTTCGGAATATGACAATTTTCTTTTCAGATCTGTAAATGTTGAATTATGACTTCTCTCATTCGTTCTTGGTCGAGCTGGCTTTCGTTTGTTCGGGACGATACAGCCGTTATGCACAGCCATAACTGATGACCTAGCAACGTCCTTATGTACAATTGCCGGCGTTACGAATTGATGGTTCTCCGCTTCAGCGGCGGTTGTGCGTTTTGATATTTTCCCGCTTGTACTAGGTCTGTGTATCTGCGCGCATGTATCACTGACTGTTGGTATCAAAGGAGCATAGCGTCTTGCTACAGCATCATCTGTAATACATATATTATAAAATAAATATAAACGACTCTGCATGTAAATCAGTATTTAAATCACCGCATAACAATATACCATATAACAGTGTTTGATTACACACCTGCTGCTGCGAATTGATGGCTTTCCGTTTCAGCGGCGGTTGTGCGTTTTGATATTTTCCCGCTTGTACTAAGACGGGGTATTTGCGCTACTGTATCACATCCTGATGGTATCGTCGGCGCATAACGCATTGCTACAGCGTCATCTGTAATACATATATTATAAAATAAATATAAACAACGCTGCCTGAAAATCAGCATTTAAATCAATGCATAACAATATACCATATAACAGTGCTTGATTACACACCTGCTTTATATTCGAATGTTTTAGCACGACCCCCTGTCGCGTGTGGGAAAAACGGTTGCTCATCAACAACATTGCTGCTCTGTATAGATGTGTTGTGACAATAATCAGGTTTGTTCAATATATCCCGTAGAATAACATCAGCCGTCGCATCATCCATTTTTGTGGCATCTTTAGCCGGTGAAAAATGAAAAATAAAAATAAAAAAAATAAAAAATATTACATACGGTATAAAATTAGAATAACATGAAAAAGCGATTCATTACTGAGAATATAAAGTGTGTACAGTTGACAACAAATCAGCACAACTGTACAAGGTTTATTTTTAATTCTTTAGCCGTGGAAAAATAAAAAATAAAATGAAAAATAAATAAAGATATCATGTTACTCACAATCTGGCGCCAATTCCAAAATATTATTAAAATCCGGTATAGCGCTGAAGTCTAAGCCAAAGGGACTATCAACAGACAAATCGAGATTCTCTGTATTTGTGATTACTGTCAAATCGTGGGAAATAAAAATGAGAAAATAATAATTATTTAATAATTACTATTTAATAATTACTTATCAATGTATCCAGACTGTTGTACGTTCATACTATTTAAACTTTTAAAAATGAACAAATTGTAGACCTTGACTATAATTTCATACTATTTAAACTTGAAATATAAATAAAAACGCGTCAATGTCCTTTATAGACATAGCTTACTTTGAGAGGTTTGATAACTTGGCAAAGCATCATCATCATCAGAAGAAGAAGATCTGTTTCTAACCATGAAAGTGTTTTTGTTGTTGATGTTCTGCATTGTCTGTCTCTGAAAATGAGAGACGGTTAATTTTAGTTGAAATATTGTGTTGGCGCATTCCCAAAATGAACCACTAGATGTCGCTATTACCACATATTTAAATAACATTCAGACAGCCACATTATTAAAACTATATGTTCTATGTGTTACAATGCATCGCTAAACAACTACATCAATGTGGTATACCCACATTGATGTTGCTGTTTAGCGATGCATTTCACATATGAGTGCATAATGCGCTTTGTACAATAGGTTTGAAATATTAACATATTATACATGTATGCCTAAAAACAAAGGATGCAATGGCAGGACAGAATCGTGTAACAGTGTGTATATCGTGGCATAGAAACAACATATTTAAACAGCATTCAGAGCCATATTTGTAAAATAAATAAAAAAAAAAAAATAAAAAAAAAAAAAAATGCAATATGTATAAATATAATAATAATAATAATAATTATGATAATAATAATAATAATAATAATAACAACAACAACAACACTTACCATTATAACTTCAAGTGTGTATAGCTGTGCGGCTTCAGTTGAAATTTCTTCTCAGTGCACTTCAGTGATGTGGTCTGTTCTTATAACACTGGCTGTGAGCCATATGGCCCCCACCAACCTGTGGTACGCCGTCCCACATTTCCAAGATGCTTGGGCGGGACTTTTAAATATATAAATTCTAGTCTATAATTTAGTAAATGTGATAAATATTTTCAGTTACAATAAAGATATAATCTTTTAGCTGTTTCTTAAATGTCATACACAGTGCATCAAACGCATACCAAATACATTTATATTATATATACAGAAGAAAAAAAATAAATAAATAAATAAAAAAAATAAAAATCCTGAGTGGTCTAAACTACTTGTATAGATTGAATGGAAGTCATTCCAAATGGGTATATCTTATACTGTAGAATATGAGGCTCATAAAAAGCGCATAAATTATTTAATAATAAAATGAATTTATAAAAAGCATTATACAGAAGTTCTTATGAACTAATGTGCATGAATACAAAATTATTTTATGATTCCATAAATATACACTGGCTTACTGATTTGTAGCTAAAATTACAAAAAATATTGTCTTTGTACATGAATACAAAATTATTTTATGATTCCATAAATATACACGGGCTTACTGATTTGATTAGGACCCATCACCATGATATCTCATTATGGTATGTAATGAATCCAAAAGTTGGAAAAATCCGATTTGAGTTAACACATAAACCTGTAGGTGGTGCTAATGTTCCTCTACAGAGATAACAATCGAAAATGGTCATGGTCAAATTATAAGCAATGGTCATGGTCAAATTTGCACATCGTGCTTCTGAGGGGTTTCTGTGACATTTAAAATGACCTTTGTGACATTTTAAAATGATCTTTTAATTAGTGCCATGTGTGATGAACCCTTGCTTCTAAGAATGGTCATGGTTAAATTGTACATCGTGGCTTCTGAGGGGTTTCTGTGACATTTAAAATGACCTTTGTGACATTTTAAAATGATCTTTTAAATTAGTGCCATGTGTGATGAACCCTTGCTTCTAAGAATTGTCATGGTTAAATTGTACATCGTGGCTTCTGAGGGGTTTCTGTGACATTTAAAATGACCTTTGTGACATTTTAAAATGACCTTTTAAATTAGTGCCATGTGTGATGAACCCTTGCTTCTAAGAATGGTCATGGTCATTAGTGATTATCCTTTTTAAAACTGTAACATGTGTGACTCATGAAGTTTCAGCTGCTGGAATGTAAGAACATTTTGTGTTACAAAAAAAAAAAAAAAAAAAAAGATGTATTTTAAAGTGTGTGTCATATGTGACATTCTGCGACGGGGTGTTGCGCGACACTCTGCGACTGGTGTTACGCGACAATTTTTAATACGGTTTAATATCGAACACTATAAATTTTATATTAATTTTATATTAAGCGATATAAAACACTATCATTTAATATTAAAAGGGGGCGGGTCCTAGGGCAAGGGGGCGTTAACAACTGTCAAGTTTGACAGAAAGGTTGACTTTATCTACTGTAGTGGACATATAGCAGAGGTGTATATCGTCACTGGAATGACTGATGGACAGGACACTACCACTGGCCTGGTGCAGCAAAACACAACACCACTTTATACAGCTACACTGGATATATGGCAGCAGAGGACACCAACCCTGTTACTGACTGGACTGATGCAGCACAATACACTGACTACACTGGACTGGACAGCACAACACAGCGCCACTTTATACAGCTACACTGGATATATGGCAGCAGAGGACACCAACACTGTGACTGGCTGGACTGATGCAGCACAATACACTGACTACACTGAACTGGACAGAACAACACAGCACCACTTTATACAGCTACTGTACACTGGATATATGGCAGCAGAGGACACCAACACTGTGACTGGCTGGACTGATGCAGCACAATACACTGACTACACTGGACAGCACAACACAGTACAAGACTTACCACCCCCCTTTCCCGCCCCCACACAGACACTGAACACTGAGGACACGTCTTCTCAATATGCTCTCCGAGACTGGAGTGAAAATGGGCGCGACGTGCGGCTCCTTATATGGCATCCAAATCCTGCTATAATCCGACAGCGGGGTGATGACGTTTTGCCGCGTTCGGGTTTCCGAGTCAGGCGGGAAAACCCAAGCCTGGCTCGGAACCGAACTCGGAAGGCAAATTCTGGTAGGGTTCGGTTCTCTGAGAAACGAACCCGCTCATCTCTGGTATCAAGTGTACTATAATGGAAACTACTGAGGAGGAAAGAGATTTAGGAGTCACTATTTCAAGTGACTTGAAGGCAGGAAAGCAATGCAACAAAGCAATGAGAAAGGCAAGTCAGATGCTTGGTTGCATAGGGAGAGGAATCAGAAGTAGGAAAAAAGAAGTGATAATGTCATTGTATAGGTCATTGGTACGGCCCCATCTGGAATACTGTGTCCATTTCTTGAGCCCATATCTCCAGAAAGATATAAATACATTAGAGAGTGTACAAAGAATGGCAACTAAAATGGTGCATGGTCTTCATCACAAAACTTACCCAGAAAGGCTAAAAGATCTTAACATGTATAGTTTGGAGGAGAGAAGGGAAAAGGGGTACATGATAGAAACTTTCAAATATATCAAGGGTCTTAACAAAGTTCAGGAGGGAGACATTCTTCAAGGGAAGAGTAGTATTAGAACTCGAGGACATACACTGAGACTGGAGGGGGGGGGGGGGTTCAGGGGAACTTTAAGGAAAAATTACTTCACAGAAAGGGTAGTGGATAAGTGGAATAGCCTCCCATCAGAGGTGGTAGAGGCTAAGACTGTAGAGCAATTTAAATATGCTTGAGATATGCATATGAATATCCTTACAAAGAGTTAAGGTTCAAAAAGGGTTGAGATTGCCTAAAGGAAAAAAAAAAGGGGGCAGACTTGATGGGTCAAGTGGTTCTTATCTGCCGTCAAATTCTATGTTTATATAGTACCAATAATATCATACAGTGCTGTGCAGAAGATGTGTAATATTTAAAAGACAGTGATCACAGCTACAGTACAGTATGTGTGAGGTAATATAATTCCAAAATAAATGGATACAACTAAGTTCTAGAGATAGAAATTGTTCTAGTCACTATTCTTAAGTCCTTAAAAGATTCCCAGCAGTAAACACATATATTAACCAGCATTAATCAAAATTTTATAATAAAATATAACTAGAGCTGTGGGCTGACCCCCATGTTTTGACTTTGGATATGTCTAAATTTCGTTTTTTGGTTTTGCCAAAACCTCCCTTACGTGTTTTGGTTTCGGATCTGTATTTTCTTTTAAAAAATGTATAACAACTGCTAAAATCACATAATTTGGGCTTTTTCTTCTTCCTACGGTATTATGAACCTTAATAACATTAATTTCCAGTCATTTCCACTCAATTTTGACCAACTCACATCTCACAATATTCTTCCCCAATATTGGCTAAAGGCTGGCTTGCTAAACTAAGCAACAAAGCAGCGGCATAAACACACAACATGTACAGGGTGATTCAAAAGTCGCTGTACACCCTTTTGTTTCAAAAACTGTGCAGGAAATGGGAAACTGAATACTCCAGTAAGGTATGGATGAGGTGGGATTTATTTTAGGGTATGTACCGAACATGGGCTTTTTTGTTCTAATGTCAAGGCATCACAATCACTTTGTTTTTATCACGGGCAATAACTGCAGCCACTGTGGGCTGACTTACACCAACTAATGTCAAGGCATCACAATCACTTTGTTTTTATCACGGGCAATAACTGCAGCCACTGGGGGCTGACTTACACCAACAACATCATCAACATCCTCCTCTTCCTCATAAGTGTCAGATTATATTAGTACACAATTATACTACTCATCTTATCCATTTCCACACAAGCATCCTCAATTTCCATTATGTTGTCTTTACCACCTTTACTTGTACTGCTCCCTATGTGTGTAGATGGTGAAATTTTTTTGGAAGGAGGCAAAACAGGCTTCTCTAAGAAGACAGTGTGAGAAATGTTAGATGCATACATAGCTAATGTGGACACCCCTAGACTCCCCTCAGAGATTTGTAAACACACGGATTGTGCCTTAGTGTTTTTTTTTTGGCACTGATTTGTCGCTTTAAAGGTGACACCTCTACCACTTTTTTAACATTGTGAAAGATTTTGATTTCATGTGTCCTTTCCTAAACTTTCTTCCCCTTGAACCACCTTTAGTAGATGTTGTACTATCATGAATGGCAGCAACTGCAGCCCTAGTAGTTGGTTGCTGCTCCTGCTCTTCTCTCAACTGATCGTTATCCATATCAATGAACACACGTAAGTAGTACAAACAGAGAGCATATATATATTTTTTAAATTCACAGCTCAGCTCACACTGTGGAGTATCACAAATGACAGCTCACACTGTGGGGTATCACAGCGCTTATACAGTATGTATGCGAACAAATGCAGTGGGGAACAGCACACACATCAAGTTTAAAAAAAATACATTTTTAAACTTTTTATTAACATTTTTTAAACTTTTCTTACAAATGTCACACCTCATATTTTGAGTGGATGGACACAGCACAGCACATCAGCAGCCACTGACTGGAGTGGATGGACAGTGGACACAGCACAACACAGCAGCAGCCACTGACAGGAGTGTATGGACGCAGGACAATAGAGACAGCACAGTACAGCCAAGCAGCCAGCACAGCAGCGTGGACAGTGATAAATGTAGCCAAGCCACCACCACAGGGTCTTATATAGAATCTAAAACCCACTAGAATTCGATGCTGGGAAGATGACATTTTGCCTCAGTCTGGAATCCAAGCAAGGCGGGAAAACTGGAGCCACCGCTTGGATTCACTCAGATCGGGGGAGTTTAGGTGGGCTCGGATCTCTGAGATCCAAACCCGCACACCTCTAAAATTAACCATACAGTGAATATGTAATGGCCTTCTACAAAGCACATACAGCTGCCTTGCAGCCATGTGTGCAGTACAGGGGAGTGTGTCACATCACGATTACATCATTGTCACCCTTCCCCCACAATACAATGCCAAGATTACTGTGACTTACGTCATCAAACCGCCTAGACCATGTACTTTATTTGGAAAAGGGAAGGCACCTGTCGGCTGCAGGGGGGGGGGGGGGGGGGGGTTCCAGGAGACTGGCCCACCAATTTCCTCCACTCCCTACATGCAGACCCGAAAACTGCAAGGCTAGATGAAACATGATTGCATCAGTACATTGCACCTGTAAGTAGAATTATTGTTTTTATATATTGAAAAGTTGCATTATTATGACACTTGAAGAAAGCAATTTAGGGCTTAATTCAGCATGGGTTGTAGATGTGGGAAAAATTGCACGCCTATAACCCTTTACTCTGACATGCGGGGGGAGGCCCAGATCCTCCCCCCCAAACATGGTGATGCTTTCATATGTTTAGGGTTGCCCTCTGCCTATGCAGCCTAGCCGCCATATTTTGGGTTGAAGCGGCTGTGTGTTATGTCACCCAGCTACTGTGGCCTGCCCCGCAAATGGTCTGAAAACGCCTGCGTTGTCCGGCCAGCACCACCCCAATGCCACCGTGATGTCCCTAAAAAGCCGTTGTGACATCCCCTCCTACCCCGCGAACGCCTCTGCCTGTTAGTCAGGCAGAGGCATTCGCACATGTGAGATGCCGTCTCATCTCACTGTATGCGCATGCGCGGTGCGGCTTCAGTGCGTGCGCACACTGCACAGGGCTTCAGCATGTGAACATTGTCGGAGCAGCGTTCCATGCAGTATTTTAAAATATACAAAGGTATAAATGCAAATATAATGGATGGTGAAATTGTAAAAGTATGCAGGACTTTAAGGAAATATATTTTAATTTTCATGCATATTTCAGTAACATCACCAACTTACAAATGATCTCTCAGTGTCTTCTTGGGTGGATCATTAACTATTCAGCAAAACTTGCAAGTGGGCTTATGTAAGACAATGAAAAAATGATCAATAGGTGCAATAATGATGCTTGAGTGAAATTTGTGAAAGCCACAACCAGATTCTGTATGCTTCTACATATTATTTTTATTATGTGGTTATTAGGGTATGGGTAGTTGGGTCGACAGTCATTAGGTCGACAGTCATTAGGTCAACCACTATTGGTCGACATGCATTAGGTCAACATGGTCATTAGGTCAACATGTACTAGGTCAACAGGTCCAAAAGTCGAGGTTTTTTTACCATTTTTGGTGTTTTTTGTGTCCCCTCGCATGGCTCGCGTGGGCAAGGTGCCTCGCGCAGGTTACTGTTCCCAATTGTAGTCCACGTAGATCGTAAAGTATGAAAAAGTCCAAAAATGTTAAAAAATATGTGAAAAACTCATGTCGACCTTTTGAACTGTCAACCTAGTAGATGTCGACATAATGACCCTGTCGACCTAATGACCCTGTCAACCTAATGCATGTCGACCAATAGTAGTCAATCTAATGACTGTCAACCTAAGTGGTGTCGACCAAATGACCGTATCCCGGTTATTACTAGGGGCAACAAGGGCCCTGCAATACAGATGTATCTTCAAGTTCAGGGTTTTGTAACTTTGTGTGAATTATAAACTTGCAACCACAGCTTCAGCCAGTAATCCAGAATCCATATGTAAAAAGAATGAGCCTCTCTTATGTTCTAGCTTGTCTTGTATACATCTCCTCTAAACATCTAATTAATTGTTGATTCTTTTTGAGTTTTCTGTTTTTCTTCTTGGTGATGTCTGTAATTTATTTTCCTTCCCTTATTGACTCGGCTAATTGCTGTACAGTTTGTGAATATCTAATGAAATGTTTCAGAGTAATGACGATGCTTTGGTTCTATTAACTGTTCTAAAAACTTCTGTTTGGCACAAAACTCTAACTAAATTCAGGATACATCTGTCAACCCATAATGAAATCCAATTTATGGTTTTGAAACTCTTGCCGACCTGTATAATTTTATTAGCTGGGCAGGTCATGTGACAAACAAAGTTACCAATCAGATTATATCATTTTATAGAATGTACTTGATAAATGCTACCTTGAAGCTGATTGGTTGCTGTGAACAACTATCCGCTGGTCCACTTCTCCACTCCTTTCACTGCTTGATGCATAAACCTCCAGGTTTGATCATTTTCCCATACAGGGGCTGATTCAGCATTGCACATAAGTATTACATGCAGAGAAATAAATGTAAATATTCACTCTTATGCAGAATTGCATGCATCTGTGCCACTGCTTTGCTCATCTCCTTCTGCTTGTGGAAGTGCAATCATCCCTAACAGTGGACATTTGTGCCAACCTTATGCCTGGTGCAAAAGATCTGTGCCCACAGAACACCTAACCTAAGCATGAGCAAGCCATTGCCGCCCAGTTACACTCATTAAGCCACAAATAAGAGTGTGACTAGGCTGTGCACATTTAATAATTTTTTTGGTGCTCAAATTGAGCGTGTATCCTTGGTAAAATGGAGCATGTATTGGCCAATCAGTGGTCGAGACAATTTATACCACTATTGTTCCTAAAATTTTGTTAGGTATGCAACTAGGGAAAAATGTATGATACCTTACCTACCGTATATACTAATACATGTATGTCCACAAAGGTCTGTAACCAGGGGTTAAAGTAGGGGGTGGGGAAGGGGGGGAAAACGGGGCATAAAGGAGTTACCTCACCTGTAATGGTAGGTAGAACCTCCTCCATTGCCCTGCACAGTAATTCCAACAGAAAAGCCCGCCCCACCACCCACGTCAATAGATGATGCAGGCGGCACTAGTGTGACTGATGAGCTGTAGCCTTCCTCGGGCCCTGGTGGCTCCATGGTCTGCCCCCACTTTGTGACCTGCCCCTCCTGGTACTCACAAAAGCTGTGTCTGTCAGACAGAGTTTTCCCCTTACCTCACCGCATGTCACTGTGACATACGAAGATCGGACACAGAATCTCAACTGTCAGAATCCCGACGGATCCTGTAGGCAAGAACTGGGGTTGGGGTCAGGGTTAGGCACTATGGGGGAGGTTAGGGTTAGGCTGCAGAAGGGGAAGGTTATGGTTAGGCTGTGGAAGGGGGAGGTTAGGGTTAGGCTGCAGGAGGGGAAGGTTATGGTTAGGCTGTGGAAGGGGGAGGTTAGGGTTAGGCTGTGGAAGGGGGAGGTTAGGGTTAGGCTGTGGAAGGGGGATGTTAGGGTTAGGCTGTGGAAGGGGAAGGTTAGGGTTAGGCTGTGGAGGGAGGTTAGGGTTAGGCTCTTTAAGGGGGGACATTAGGGTTAGGCTGCAGGAAGGGAGGGATTGGCAACTAGTACTACAGTATGGGACGGTCTGTCTACCAGCTTGCTTACTATTGGACAACATAATAAATATACACCTTGGCAAAACCTTGCTGCACTGCAGTTGGGGCAGATAAGAACCGAGGCCCTCATTCCGAGTTGTTCGCTCGCAAGCTGCTTTTAGCAGCTTTGCACACGCTAAGCCGCCGCCTACTGGGAGTGAATCTTAGCTTATCAAAATTGCGAATGAAAGATTAGCAAAATAGCGAATAGACACTTCTTAGCAGTTTCTGAGTAGCTCCACACTTACTCGGCATCTGCGATCAGTTTAGTGCTTGTCGTTAGACACTCCTCCGTTTCTCCAGCCACTCCCGCGTTTTTCCCAGAAACGGTAGCGTTTTTTCGCACACACCCATAAAACGGCCTGTTTCCGCCCAGAAACACCCACTTCCTGTCAATCACATTACGATCACCAGAACGAAGAAAAAACCTCGTAATGCCGTGAGTAAAATACCTAACTGCATAGCAAATTTACTTGGCGCAGTCGCACTGCGGGCATTGCGCATGCGCATTAGCGACTAATCGCTCCGTTGCAAGAAAAAAATACAGAGCGAACAACTCGGAATGACCCCCCATGTCCTACCTTAAATCCATATTGCAGTGTAAAAATAAAGCTAACTACCATTTATGGGCTACATGCAAGAGCAGACAGTATTTACCATGCTTGCATTAAAGAAAAGAAAAAAATCATGGTTTGTTCCAAGTGCAAAATTACATCTTTTCCTGTTTGATCCCAACTCAGAGTGAGATACTGTTCTGTAACCATTCAGCACACAGCAAGTAATGCCCTGATATGCCAATGTCTTCCCAAGAGAGAAGCAACAACATTTTATGCCCCTGTAATAAGCAACATCACATTTCCGCTGCAGTTACAGTACATTGTTTTTCAGCTTTATAAATAATCCATAGGGGCAGATTTACAAAGGCATGCTTTGTCAATGCCACCAATCATCTGCGACTTTGACAGGCCTTAGAAAATCTATTCCTTAATCATACGAACTGGAAAATAGTGTGATAAAAGAAAAGGCTCATGAGAAGGAGGAGGCAAAAAGGGAAAGAGAAAGACAGTGTCAACAGAAAGGAAGAGGGACATGCAAGTTTATTTTTTGCATGTACGTAACAGTCATCAATGTATAAAGGGCATGCGATACATAAATATAGTATAATTATAGTGTATATATTACAATGTCTCAGTGTTTTTAGAAGTTGTCTACATATTGTGAGGCAAGGCAGGCAGACAGGCTGTAATCCAGAAAGCCACACAGAGACTTTACACAAAGATAATGATACCTCTTGTGTACAAATCATGTTTACTTTGACTTTTATAAAGAGGTAATGTGCAGGAGAAGAGATAATCCCGGTTCTACTTTATAATTTGAATGTCATTTGGAATATGTGATGGCATACAGCTGATTACTCACTGCCTCCTCTTACAATTTAATCAGTATTTAATCCAAGGTCCAAAATAAAATGAGATAAAAACATCTGAAGTATTCCGAGATTCATTGTGTTTAATACCACTTTATTTTCTTTTGTTCTTTGACTCTGGATATAAGTTTCTGTGTGTGTATTTATTTTTATTTCACTTATGTCAAACTCATTAAAATAAATTACAGTATGGAGATGTTGAGCTGTCAATGCAGTTTGCAAATTGCACTCGTAAATCAGGTGATACATTAATGATGTCACTGGTTCATAGCAAATGAGTAGGCTACTAATAGTGTTTACAATACCAACCTTACTTTGTATAGGTGGCAAATCCATGTTAATGAATTAAAGGGTCATGCCCTACTTGGAAAAGGGTTGGACCTCATACTAAATAGCCTTTACAATTATTTATTTTTATATATATTTTTTTCTCTATGTATGTAAGAAAAACGAAGGTGTTTATAAAACAAGAGAGAGACAAAGACAGAGAGAGAAAGAGAGACACATAGCTCCCAACTTGTCAGCGGAGAGAAGCGGGACCCATGGCGCACGTAGCGCAGCGGCTGCTGAAAGGGGACGTGGCCTAACTGAAAGGGGGTGTGGCCTCATGGCAGTGCCGCGATCACGAGTTACACCCCCTTTTACTGTCACTGAAGGGGGCATGACCAGCACTCTGTGAGCTGCTGGCATGCCCCCAGTCCCTCTCTTCACTGAATAGACGGCTATTTACCGCTGCTCTGCTAAGCAGAGCAGCGAGTGCAGGAGCCTCCCAACTGCCCCCCCACCACGGGACACTGCGGCCCACGGGTGGGACAGCGGGACAGTTCCAAGAAAACGGGATTGTCCCGCGAAAATCGGGACAGTTGGGAGTTATGGAGACATGGTAGGGGATAGGATATGCAAGTCCCACAGAGATAGTATACATGAGCACACACTAGATCATACAGTACACTACATACACTGCATATAGGAAATTCAGACACTGGGGGAAATTCAGAGTTGATCGCAGCAGCAAATTTGTTAGCAGTTGGGCAAAACCATGTGCACTGCAGGTGTGGCAGATATAACATTTACAGAGAGCGATCGATTTGGGTGGGTTATATTGTTTCTGTGCAGGGTAAATACTGGCTGCTTTATTTTTACACTGCAATTTAGATTTCAGATTGAACACACCCCACCCAAATCTAACTCTCTCTGCACATGTTATATCTGCCCCCCTGCAGTGCCCATGGTTTTGCCCAACTGCTAACAAATTTGCTGCTGCGTTCAACTCTGAATTCCCCAATAGATTCTTAGTTGAAAAGGATGGCACAACCTCCTAGGGTATGAACTAAGCAGAGGAGATACTTACAGTATATACCCTACTCAGTGATGGGCGTGATCAGGGTTGGACTGGCCTACAGGGTCAGGGGTGTAGGGGAACCCCCTGTGGGCCCCACTGCCTAGGGGCCCACCTCATCCTCTAGGGATCAGGTCCCAGACTGTGCAATTGAATGATACATTATATATGTTAACTTATACTGCACAGGACTGTGGTGTATTTTCTACAGTGCATTGCTGATATTAATCTGGTACATTATCATGCACGCGCTAGCAGTATTTACTATATATATTTATTTATCAAGGGGCCCAGACCATGCACTCTGTAATGGCTAGGCAAACCAATGTGGTGGCTTGCCACACCCCCTTCTGGAGACTGGTCATACCCCTAAACATGGGACCCTTTCCCACATGATTCCCCCCAGTCTGACTCTGTGCGTGAGGATGACTAGAGGAAGAGCAGGAATTCCCTCTCTTCTTTGCCTAACAATATGATAGATCTGGACATTGGCACATCTATAGTATTTATGATTGTAACATAATACATGGGGGGAGGGGGGGCAGCTGACAGTGGGGGTTATACTTACATAAATCGCATTCTCTGGATATTTAGAAGCAGACATATATAGTAGTAGATGCTCAATTAGCTTAGTGATATCACTCAGGTGCTTGTAAGGGAGGGGTAATTCTAGCAAGAAAGAAAGTATTTTGTTTCCCCCAGCACCATGAATGACATTAGTAATCAGATGTAAATCCTACACAATATTAGAATTCAGAGATCTTGGTTACATATATTTGCACAAATGTATGAATGAGCTCCCAAGCAGCGTCAAGGCCTCTCTTTCTAGAAGCAGTAACTCTGTATACACTGTAAGTAATATGCACCCTGCCCTATTTCTGCAAGTGCAGCTTTATGACTATTTTTGATCTATTTATCATGTAATACATTTGTAATGCTGTATATTGCAATATATTAACTATTTAGCTTCTGTTTTAATGTTTTGATGGATATTCATATAGGGGGAGATTTATCAAAGCTTGGAGAGAGATAAAGTAGCAACCAATCAGCTTCTACAGTAACTGTCATGGGGCAAAGGCTGCTCTAGGCAGCTGTACAGACTGCATGGGGCAAAGGCTGCTCTGGACAGCTGTACAGACTGCATGGGGCATAGGCTGCTCTGAGCAGTTATACAGATTGCATGGGGCAAAGGCTGCTCCGGCGGCTGTACAGGCTGCATTGGGCAAAGGCTGCTCTGGTCGGCTGTAAAGACTGAATGGTGCAAAGGCTGCTCTAGGCGGCTGCACAGACTGCATGTGGTAAAGGCTGCTCTAGGCGGATGTACAGACTGCATGGTGAATTGGCTGCTCTGGACAGCTGTACAGTTTGCATGGGGCAAAGGCTTCTCTAGGTGACAGTACAGACTGCTTAGGGCAAAGGCTGCTCTGGGTGGCTGCCCAGACTGACTGGTGCAAAGGCTGCTCTGGGTGGCTGTACAGGCTGCATTGGGAAAAGGCTGCTCTGGGGGGCTGTACAGATTGCATGGAGCAAAGGCTGCTCCGGTGGCTGTACAGACTGCATGGGGCAAAGGCTGCTCTATGCGGCTGTGCAGACTTAATGGTGTGAAGGCTGCTCTGAGCGACTGTACAGACTGCTTGGGGCAAAAGCTGCTCTGGGCGAGTGTACAGACTGAATGGTGCAAAGGCTGCTCTGGACAGCGAGTGTACAGACTGAATGGTGCAAAGGCTGCTCTGGACAGCGAGTGTACAGACTGAATGGTGCAAAGGTTGCTCTGGACAGCGAGTGTACAGACTGAATGGTGCAAAGGCTGCTCTGGGCGAGTGTACAGGCTGCATGGGGCAAAGGCTGCTCTGGACAGTGAGTGTACAGACTGAATGGTGCAAAGGCTGCTCTGGACAGTGAGTGTACAGACTGAATGGTGCAAAGGCTGCTCTGGACAGTGAGTGTACAGACTGAATGGTGCAAAGGCTGCTCTGGACAGCTGTACAGGCTGCATGGGGCAAAGGCTGCTCTAGGCGGCTGTGCAAACTGCTTAGGGCAAAGGCTGCTCTGGGCGGCTGTACAGGCTGAATGGTGCAAAGGCTGCTCCAGCGGCTGTACAGGCTACATGGGGCAAAGGCTGCTCTGGGCGGCTGTACAGATTGCATGTGGCAAAGGCTGCTCCAGCGGCTGTACAGGCTGCATGGGGCAATGGCTGCTCTGGTCGGCTGTACAGACTGCTTGGTGCAAAGGCTGCTCTAGGCGGCTGTACAGACTGCTTGGAGCAGAGGCTGCTCTGGGCGGGTGCACAGACTGAATGGTTCAAAAGCTGCTCTGGGTGGCTGTACAGACTGCATGGGGCAAAGGCTGCTCTGGGCGGCTGTACAGACTGAATGGGGCAAAGGCTTTCTGGGTGGCTGCATAGACTGCATGGGGCAAAGGCTGCTCTGAGCCGCTGTACAGGTTGCATGGGACAAAGGCTGCTCTGGGCCGCTGTACAGGCTGCATGGGGCAAAGGCTTTCTGGGCGGCTGCATAGACTGCATGGGGCAAAGGCTGCTCTGAGCAGCTGCACAGACTGCATGGGGCAAAGGCTGCTCTGGTTGGCTGTACAGATTGCATGGGACATAGGCTGCTCCGGTGGATGTACAGACTGCATGGGGCAAAGGCTGGCCTGGTCGGTGTTGCAGCAGTGATCCTGGCTGCAACGGTTCCAGTGCCCTGTGCTCTGTGCGGCAGCACCGCCGGCACACCCCTAGTTACAGCCCTGCTGTTTTTCTCTTTTTGTATGTTGTATTTTTATGTCATCCGTATATTTGCTAGAAATGTTCTTTTCTTTCATTGATAAGATATTTCTATTAAAGGTTTCATATTATGAAGTGGTCTATGAGTTACATTATAAATTGAAAATAGAGGCGCTCATGAGAATCACATACCAAAATATCACAGGTTCAATATCAGCCAAGGAATAAATAGTAATAATAATAAGAAAATATAAAATACATATGTTTATTAATAGTAATATAAAAATACTATTTCATAATGGGTAATTCAATATTCCATATGATTTTAGCAGAATATATAATATACAAAAATTTAAAAATAGCATGGATTATCTAAATCCAGAGTGTATTATTATACTTGAGACATCACTGAACAGTATGGTTCAAAATAGTATGTATCAGAATGTTACAAGCTCTTGGAGAATCACTGTTGCCACAGCTGCTACAGGTGAATCCTAAATGTATCACATTGACTGCACGTATTAATTGATAATCAGCATGGATAAATGTATGAAATACCTCTCCACAAGGGCTGGTGAACCCGAGCGTCCCCGGGTGAGTCCAAAAGTTGCCCAGTAATTGAAAAAGCTGGAAGGTACGTGGGATATCTGGATCTTTCAGCCAGCTGCACCGATTATTGGTTACCCTGCTTGTTACACCTTACAGGTGCTTCGTGCGGGTGATTCTTTGAAAAAGTCACGGGTCACGTGACGAAACGCGTCAGGACTCCTCCTCCTTTTTGGAAATCACTGAACATTTCTCCAGGAAGCACTCAAGCCTTAGCCATTCCACCCGGCCTTACTAACAACAGCCGTGGACGGCTCTCTACGTGGCCGCACGATCAGCTGCAGACGCCGCACGGACACGGCAATCACTTCCAGCGCTCTCCACTTTGGTCTCTACCGGCGGACGGTGCACGTCCAGGTAGATTGGAAGGTACGCACATCTATACCCGGGCTCAATACATCACCCGATCTAGCAGTCACACTACTTGCTGTTACAATCACCCGCACGAAGCACCTGTAAGGTGTAACAAGCAGGGTAACCAATAATCGGTGCAGCTGGCTGAAAGATCCAGATATCCCACGTACCTTCCAGCTTTTTCAATTACTGGGCAACTTTTGGACTCACCCGGGGACGCTCGGGTTCACCAGCCCTTGTGGAGAGGTATTTCATACATTTATCCATGCTGATTATCAATTAATACGTGCAGTCAATGTGACACATTTAGGATTCACCTGTAGCAGCTGTGGCAACAGTGATTCTCCAAGAGCTTGTAACATTCTGATACATACTATTTTGAACCATACTGTTCAGTGATGTCTCAAGTTCAAATTTAGATAATCCATGCTATTTTTAAATTTTTGTATATTATATATTCTGCTAAAATCATATGGAATATTGAATTACCCATTATGAAATAGTATTTTTATATTACTATTAATAAACATATGTATTTTATATTTTCTTATTATTATTACTATTTATTCCTTGGCTGATATTGAACCTGTGATATTTTGGTATGTGATTCTCATGAGCGCCTCTATTTTCAATTTATAATCTGATTAACTCTTTAGGAGTATCACACATCTCCTCATAGTGGCGAACATGTCTTTCCCATGCCATAAGATCCGTGGTTCAATTCACATTTATTTATAACAGATCATTATATACAGGCGCAGCAAAAGAGTCTTCTCTTTCTTTTTGTTTATGAGTTACATTAGTGTGTTATTTGAAGATGAGCTTAAAAAAAATGACCAAGTGCCAAAGTTATAATATACTCCAGTCAGGGCTCTCCTATACCATATTTAGAACAGCGTTAATCAGTCACCAAAACACTTTGCAGACATGTGATGATTTACGATTCTTATTGGCTGATTTACATTGTTTATGTGGAATTCTCTGAATATATTTGGTTAGGTTTCTGCTATTTACATAAAGGAGAAACACCACAGAGCTGGGAACAGCTGTCAGGACCACCTGCGGAGGCTGGTAAATGATAGAACACGGGAGAATAATCTTTCTGCAATTGCGAGATTTCTGCATGGGGTATTCCAAATGTGGGCTCAGTTTACAAGTCAGGAAATTCATGACATTTGCAGAACTCAAAAAGTAAAACGTATAAAAATCCCACAGAGAATTGTATTTTGTATATAGACATTTTGTTCTAGTTTCTGTATATAGACTATGGACAATGAAATAATTATAAATAAAATAGAATTCTTAAATTGCCCATAATGCAAGACCAGAGGTGTGAGCAGATATAAGAGATACAGATGCTGTCTCGGGGCTGCTGGCGGATTAATCGTGGGGCAGTAATTAAATAACTTGCAGGCAACTTACAGTCATAAATACATGTCTTGCATCTAATGATGAACTAGTGAAAATATGCACACTGCTGATATTTATTTATAAAAAAACATTAATAATTATTGATCACCCGCTAAGATAAGTAACAAGCAAATAATAATAATAATAAAAAAAAACACTAATAGAACAAAGAGCTATTTCCCCTAGAAGAACAATGGTGAGAAAGAAATTAACTTTGACCTCAATGGGTCAATAAGATCCAACCAATCAGAGTGGTTTTCCAATGCTCCTGTTAGACTCTCATTGGCTGATCACATATTGGGGGTAATTCCGACCCGATTGCATGCTGTACTTCTTCGCAGTGGTGCATTCGGGTCGAAACTGCGGGTCGGGAACGAGGAAAGCGGTCGCAGCAGCGACCGCAAGAAGATTGACAGGAGGAGGGCATGTCGGGGCGTCAACTGACCGTTTTCCGGGAGTGGTCCAGCGAATGCAGGTGTAGCCAGGCGTTTTGGGGGCGGATGTCTGACGTCAAATCCGGGATCTGCATCGCTGGATCCGTCACAAATGGTGAGTAGGTCTAGGGCTGGTCTTGTTTTACTTGAAGCGTTTTTAGCATAGCAGAACTGCACAAGCGTTCGCAGCCCTGCTATGCTAAAATACACTCCCCCATAGGCGGCGTCAGGTTGATCGCATGAGCAGCAAAAAGTTGCTACGTGCGATCAACTCGGAATGAGGGCTATTGTCTCCTTCATTTATTAGCATTGCATCTTTACCAAATTCCTGTTATTTTTTTAGTGCTCTTAGTTGTTATGTAGAGATATGGAACTCATTTTTCCATATTGACTCTGTATACAGTTTATTTGCTGAAGCAAACCAAAAATATACTGGTAGGTTAATTGGCTCAAAAGAAGAAAGAAAGAAAAATAACCCTAGTGTGTATAAGTATGTACCTGGGCAGACGAGGTGGGCCAAGTGGTTCTTATACAGGGGCGGATTGGCTCACCAGGAAGATCCCCGGTTGGCCGATGTGCACGTGCAGCCTGTTTTGTTTGTTCTTATGTGAGGGGTGCTGCTGCCGCCATGGTTACATGTTACACCTCTGGCCCATGTGAGGCCACTTCTACAAATTGTTCCAGGGCCACTTTCATTTCCCAATCCACCCTGTTCTTATCTGCTGTCAAATTCTAGATTTCCATGTTTTGAATACAGTGACAGAGTGGTTATGACTCTTGGGGCTTAGGTGTGATCCAAACCCTGATTTTATTATACATACAAACATTATTTGTACAGAGTTCATATATTCTCCCTCTGTCCATATAGGTGTCCTCCACATAGTCGGAGAGAGAATTGACAGCATAGGAAAGGAATGAGTTAAACATCTTGTGAGGGGTGGACCTAGCTGGAAGGAAAGTACAGCCCTTTGGGAAAAGGGGAGGGTTAGTATATATAGGGAAGGATAGACATTTTGTCTCTCTCTTGTTGGTGAAATTGCCTTTGAGTGGGTGAGTGCTGCATAGCAGGCTTCCCAACTTTTGCTGTGTTTCCCCTGGGGCTCATTAGCTTTATTTTAACACCCTCCTCTGCATTCCCCCTCTGCAATTCGGCTGGGCCTCCACGGGCTCGAGCAGGGCCGCGGTGCGGCAGCCCGGGTCGGCCTTGTCGCAGGGTTCCGGGCCAACTTTGCCGGAGGGACTTGAGCGGCAAGGTGGGCCAGCGGTGCGTCCCGGCCGCCCGGAGGTGGAAGGGCGGCTGCCCCCACCTCCGAGCGCGGCGGGTGATTAGTGTGAGGCGGGCGACCGCGGGCGCGCGCATGCGCGCCGCTGTGGGCGCCCGTCCGTGGAGCCGCACGGGGCTCATGTTCAGCTCCCTGAGCACTGTGCAGGGTGGAGGGGCCAGAAGGGAGTCCGGCTGCTAGCCGCGCGAGGTCTGTCACTGGGCCTCGCGCGGCGGATCTGCAGAGGGATGCGGCCGGCCGGGAAGCAGTGGGACGCGCACACTAGGTGCGCGCGCACCCACGCTCACTTCCGGCGTTGCCGTTCGCGCACGGGGGCGCGCAGCGGCGTC
This sequence comes from Pseudophryne corroboree, assembly GCF_028390025.1. Taxonomy (NCBI): domain Eukaryota; kingdom Metazoa; phylum Chordata; class Amphibia; order Anura; family Myobatrachidae; genus Pseudophryne; species Pseudophryne corroboree. The sequence continues at coordinate 283,811,749 of NC_086454.1, read as the reverse complement.
GCCAGCCTCCCGGTCTCCCCAGCTTGCTTCCCTGCAGCCGGAGTCCGGCGGGGGGCGGGGGGCGGGGGGGGGAGGAGAGGTACGAGGGTGGTTCCCTCAGGATAACACAAGCAGGGCTCTGCAGGGAGGGATGAACAGGGGGAACACGGGGGGTTAGAGGCACCAGGAGTCGGGGCGCGCGCACGATGAGCGTGCGAGCCCGTGCTCACAGCAGGCGGCGCCGTTTGCGCACGTGCGGCGACGCTGCACATATCTCTGTCTCCCCAACTCGCTCCCCTGGAGCCAGATGCCAGTGACTTGCGGGGGAGGAGGTGGGGCGGGGAGGGGGTCGCGGGGCTGCTGCGGGCGCTGACCGGCCTCGCCGCAGATCCCTCCTAGCGGGCGGAGTTGGCTCCGATCTGCGGGGGGTTCGGAGAGCGACAGCAGCGTTGGCGCCGGCGGCCGGTCCCTCGGTAGAGACGGGCGCCCCCCCTTTTTTCCCCGCCAAGGCGGACGGGTCGGCAGACGTCGGCCCCCGGGTGACGCCGTCGGGCGTCATGCGGGTATGCGCGCACGGGCCCCGGCTGGGGGCACCGTGGAGCTGGCGCCGTGGTTCGGGCCAGTAAGGGCCCCTCCGGAACTCTGGCGTTGGCTCTGGCCAAGGTGGGCGCAGCATTACGGCTGCTGGCTGCGGCTACGTCACCGGGGGTAGCGGCAAGCTCCGACGCGGCCGCGATGGAAGGCGGGTCCGGAAGGCGGTCAGCTTCAGCGGCGCGGCGAATTGCCACGCCTGCAGGGAGCTCGGAGAGGCCGCCGCAGACCTGGAGCACTGTCTGGAACAGGACGGGCAGGGACGCGCTGCGGGGACAACCCCCTCACGAGTTGCTCGGCATGCGCCGCAGTTGTTTCCTGTGTCTTTCGCCCCTTTTTCTCTCCTGCAGGGGATCACGGCGAAGTGGAGATGGTGGAGTACGAGTAAGGAGACGTCGGTTCTGCCACGCCGGAGGATTCCGTGTCGGTGCAGTCGACGGGTTCAGGTGAGGTGTTACATTCGGTAGCGGGCTCATCCACGAGTCCCTGTTCTCGCAGCTTTTCCTCTTCCTCCTTTTCCTCTGCTCTGTCGTCGCAGGCGTCCGAAGTCAGTAGCGCGACTAGGGTGAGGAATCAGGCGACTAAATTCGCCAAAAGGGCGGCGGGGCAGCTGGGAGCTCGAAGAGGCATAAGCGGATTAGGGAGTAAGCTCGCAGGGCCAAGAAACGCAGCGATTTGCACGGTTTTGTTCGCTGCGACTGCACTGCAGTGATGCGGGGCCTGCGGGATAGCGGCCGTAGGAAGATTCGCAGTGGGACTTCGTGCATGTGTTCGGCTGTACGAAGGAAGCGAAGAAGGAGTATAGGTTGTCAAAGTCAGAAAAATATCTCTATGCACACTACCATATTTGCACCTCACACAGGTCCGTGCTGCGCATGCGTACGCTCTCCCGTACGTGCGCATACTCACAGTCGCGGGCACCCGCAGGCGCATGGTATGCGTATTTACGGTAGAGTTTATGTGGTTGTAGCGTGCGACTCAATCGTAACATATTTTCAGTAATAATGTATTTTGTAGATCATGGTCCCTTTGATAGATTCTGAAAGTTTGGTTAATATAGAATGTTTATGAACAGAGGAATCCCTCTTTGTTTGATACGAAGGGTCAGACAGGAGTAATACAGTGGTGTTTAGTATCCATCGGAAGAATATTTAATTAGAAATATTCCGGTGTTGGTTTGAAGCAGATCAATCGCTCGTGCGAATAGTTATGGACATAAGAAGTTTATGAACATTTACTTTATTTGCACTTTATTACCCATGCGGCGGGAAACCCAGTTTCCCTCCCACCTGAGCAGTTGGAAATAGTCACAGCCCACCTGTATGAATCAACCTATGACCTTTTGTTATAATGCGAAGCCGAATTCCTATGTCCAATGAACAATGAGATTGTAGGGACCATTGAATTGTATTGTGTGTGGGGCATAAATAGGCAGGCCGACCGTATCCAGTTCACTCTCTTCAACGGTTCTCATTGCTGATAATCGGGAGCTGGATATCGAGGCGCATGCGATCGTTTCCCTTTGTGCGTAAGTTTTCTCCGTAATCATATTGTCTTACTGTGAGCCATCTCTCTCTCTCTCTCTCTATCTCTCTCGTATTTTCCTTGAATTGTATTGTATTGTATTTCCTGTGTAGTTTATCTGGTTAGTTGGTTTATGTTATATTGTAGTGTATCATTTGTACTGTGATTCTTTTTGCAAGTATAATAGTTATAATACATATAATAGGTTTTGGACCCTAAGCCCAGGTATCTGTGTATTCTTTATAAGGGTTAAGTATTCTCTGAGCGTCGGTGACGCTCAAGCAGCTTTGTAGTTAATCAGGTTACACCAGGTTGCACTTACACTCTGTCTCCACACTAAGGTATACTGTGTATCTCAGCGTTAAAGGTATAGATTTAAAGGTTTAAACGTTGTAAGCGTCTGCACCGCTGGTGATCTCCTCGTGGTCCCGAGCGTACGCTACGCTATAGCGAATCATTACGTTAGTCGGCAGCCAATAGCGTGCCTGCCTGTGATCACTGGGCCGTAAGCGAACGTGGCGCTTGAGTGTCTCGACTACGGTTGAGCGATCGCTACACAACTTGCGTACCCTTACGGTACTTCTTACGTAGATAGCGTACAGTGTTCTTAGACCTCTTAAAGTGTTTTATATACGATAAATATTTAGCTTTATCAATTGGCGGCTCGCCCGTCCTTCACATATCTGCACTAGGTAGATCAGCAGACATTATCCCTCAGCAAAGGGCGGGAGGTTGTATCCCTCGTAGTGCTGACAGGATAAGCGTCTGCTTCGCTTAAGTAAAGAGTGCTGAAGGAATCCGGGAACCGGAGGTAAGAACAAAACGCTAGTGTCTTTTAAAACTGTTTATTTTTCTGTCTTGCGTACACACGCACGCACACATATATATATCTGCATTTCTTTTTCTTTTTCATTTTCGTATATCACTCTCCTGTCTGCCAGTTTTTATAGTTGATAGAAGTGCTAAAAGAGAGTTGCCGTTATTTCATAGTTTAAGAGTAAAGGTAATATAGTTAAAAGATAGACAAACACACAGTTTCGCCTGGGAGATAAGGCGAAGTCAGTGTGTTTGTGTGGTAGATGATCAAGGATCATCTACATTGATAAAAGTATAAATTGTGTTACGGTGGATCTTTGCTTTGCGTATACGTGTCTCTAACAAAGACTTGCGTACGCAATCCAAAGGCCGACGCACGCAGCGTACGTTACGCAACGGAGCGTCCGGTTACGCCCACGTAGCTCAAGTCACGATAAGTTGATTTTTAACGCAAAGCGATAAATAACGCAAAGCGATAAATAACGCGAGGCGAGAAATAACGCAAGTCTATTTTTGAGTGTCCGAAATTTAATTAACAGATCCTGCTCCTAATTGGTAACACACCTGATCTGAAGAAAAATTTCTGCGCAGAAATAGAAATAGAAACAAAAGTGTACATGTGATGAGTGAGTGTTTTTACAATTTTTAAAGGTTGAACCACAAGAAAAGTCGAGTACTCGTGAGGTACATGCGTGTAAGTGACGTGCACGGTGGCTAGGGAGGCATCTCTGGTTAAATATACAATTTTGAGCATTAGAGTATAGCAGACCAGGAGGTCATACTGTAACAAGACCAGGAGGTCATAACAGACCAGGAGGTCCAGGTACAGCCGACAAGGAAGTCCGCTATACAGTTCACAGGCACAACACCGAAAAGGGTTGGTGCAACACCCATATAGGCCATATAAGCTCTGGCTGAAGGAATTCGCAGTCGTAAGTTTCGATTCCATTGGTCTTTCCGTACATAAGCTTAGTTGTTTGTGTACTGAACGACTGGACCGCACGTAAGTGTGTGCAGTAGTTAGTAATCTGACCTAATACCATTAGAGTAAAGGGGTCACAAACGCTATCTGTACACTCTAACGTGATTTGTGTATTTTTTTTTATTTTAAGGGAAGTTCGCTGCTCACTCAGGAACTATCCAGCAACCAATAGTTACTGGAAAGAGTAAGTGTTCTTCGGATAACCCTCGCAGGTTCCAGTAAATAGAGGTTCAGGTCGCAGGGGCCCTAGGTCGAGTACGCCAGCACCATATCGGTGTGATCAGGTCGTATTGGTCGGCGTGGGCGAGTGAGTGGGGTACTCGGTAAACCGCCACCGTCAGCCTATTGTTGGCATTTGGTTTTGCGTAAAGGGTTGGCTAAATAAAGCAACACTTTCGAACTATGGGGGCCACTTGTTCAGGTAGGGGGCGATCAACCTCGGTTCGGGTTGATTCAGTGGTCCGACCAATTGGGTCGGACAGGTATATAATGTGTGAGAAATATGGAAGTCACACAGAAACTTTATGTGATGAATGGGAGAGAATGACTGTACATGACGGGGAGAAATTCCCAAGAGTAGGGAGCTTCAGCTCAGAAGTGTTACAAAATTTAAGGAGGAGGATATGTCTCATAAAATCAACAAAGAGACGAATCCAGCATTATGATTATTTACAGGTGTGGCAACAGGAAGGTGAGATACAGAGAGGTTTGGCTCAGGCGGCGGGATCTGGCTCTAACAGAAAACTGATTGCCACGGCCCCACCGCCACCATATATATCAGGAGAGAAGTTGATTGCGGAGAAAGACGCACTAAGGTGTAACACAAAATCACTTAGTAACTGTGTAAATGTTAATGATAATGTTAACCCATTAACCCATGCAAGTATTAACCCGTGCAAGTTGTACCCTGTTTTGAACTTTCCTCAGGAGTGTGATCAAGAGGACGAATCGGCAACGATTTCAGCGCTCTCTCTAGCAGCCACCATAGCAGAGACCACAGTAGGCACAGCTCCACCCACGAGATTAGTAAAGGCCCCTAGCGGAGGGATAGGTGAGGTCGTATCAACTGGTAAGTACGGCACCATGCATTATGCTGAAACTATTTCACCACAGCCTGTAGAATCTACACAGAATGAGGTTGTTAGAATTACACCTGTCAGAGTAATAGCAGTGCCAAATGGGAAAACAGACGCATCAGGAGCCACTCCCATTAGGAACATTGCCATGTACACTCCATTTTCCCGAATGGAATTAAGGACCATAGTGTCTGAATTTCCTGACCCTAGAAAAGACTTAGTTGCCAGTCAAAAATACATCAGAGACTTAGGTAACACTGCAGAGCCCAACAATAAAGACTGGCAGATATTGCTGAGGGCATGTTTACCCTCAAATGTCGACGCAACTCAATTTTTAGCTGATTGCGGACTAGATCATGATGTACCTCTTACAGATGTGTACAACCAAGATAATGTGAAAAGAATAAACTTGCAGCTAAAAGAGTATTTCCCAGCGGTAGCTAAATGGAATAAGATATTCTCCATTAAACAGAAGGAGTCAGAGACAGCTGCAGAGTATTTTCACAGAGCATTATTAGAAATGGCAAAATACACAGGCATAGAGGACATTAAAACAGACACAAACCATCGGGAAGTAGCAGTATCGGTACTGATGGATGGTTTAAAAGAGTCATTGAAGACTAGGGTACAGACCACACAACCATGTTGGCGAGGTCTGTCTGTGGCTACTTTGAGAGAGGCTGCTATTGATCACGATAGAAACATCACCAGACACAGGGAGCAACAAGGTGATAAATTAATGTCAGTAAGTATACAGGCTCTGACCACAAGGCAGCCTTTGTTTGTATCACCAAATCCTGTGGGTAAGTCAAGTGTGGTTACTTGTTATTCTTGTCACAAACAGGGACACATGGCACGAGATTGTAGAGTAAAGAATCCACGAAACTCATACCAACCCCCTAGACAACGACACGACACACGACATTGGGAGCAAGGTCCGCAGAAACGGAGTTATGAGCCACATACAGGGGAAACAAAAAGATATCCCCCAAACAGAGACTGGCATGCCTCTGGTAGTTCCCAACTATCTCCCTCACAAGTAGTTGCTGCCAGCGGGATTCAGGGAGGTCACCATACCCAATAGGGGTGTGGCCATACCTGTAATCTGCAGCCAGTAAAATTAATTGCCAATCTTGGAAGTGAACCCGAGATCGCAATTAATGTAGCTGGTAAAACTTTAAACTTTCTTGTAGACACAGGGGCGGCCAAGTCAGTGATAAATTCGACAGTGGGCATGAGAACCACTGGTAGGACAATTCCAGCCATGGGAGTAACAGGAGTAGTCCAGCACTACCCTGTTAGCAAACCAGCCGAGATTACAATAGGGCCTTTGCATACCAAGCATTCCTTTTTGCTGGCTGCATCGGCACCAACTAATCTCCTGGGAAGAGACTTACTGTGTAAAATGGGGTGCGTCATTTATTGTACTCCTGAAGGTGTATTCTTGGACATACCTGAGAAACACGCTCAGGAAGTGCGAGACATGTTAGACTCCCCATCAAAATTAATGTCACATACCATTATGACAAATAGGAATCCATCCCAAATAGAAGAGATGACATCTCAGATACCAGAGTCACTTTGGACAAAAGACGGACAAGACACTGGATTAATGGCAAACGTAGCTCCAGTAGTTGTACAAGTAAAAGATGGTAGGATAGCTCCAAAAATCCCACAGTACCCTCTGAAGCCAGAGGTGGAGTTAGGAGTTTACCCAGTAATAGAGCGCTTGCTACAACAGGGCATTCTGGTAAGAACGTCTAGCACTGCCAATAGTCCCATCTTCCCTGTTAAAAAGAGTGGGGGGAGGGGTTACAGACTAGTGCAGGATCTAAGGGGGATTAACAAAATAGTTGAGAGTCAGTTCCCCGTAGTGCCAAATCCAGCTGTCATCCTAATGCAAATCCCTCCCACTGCCAAATTTTTCACTGTTATTGACCTCTGCTCCGCTTTCTTTTCGGTACCTCTGCACCCTGACAGCCAATATTTGTTTGCATTTACATACAGAGGAGTCCAATACACGTGGACTCGATTACCCCAAGGTTTCATAGATAGTCCAAGTATATTTTCTCAGGCTTTGCATGATTGTTTACAGTCTTTCCAACCAGACAGTGGATCAGTATTGATACAGTATGTGGACGATTTATTACTGTGTTCAGATTCACTGGAAGCATCTCTGAAGGATACGAAACAGCTCCTGTTTCATCTTTCAGACACAGGACACAAGGTGTCCAAAGACAAGTTACAATTATGCCAAACTAGGGTAAAATATTTGGGACACTGTCTAACACAAGGACTGAGACACCTGACCGCTGATAGAATCCAAGCAATTAGAGACATGACTCTGCCACAAACCCAGCAACAGATCAGAACGTTTTTAGGAATGTGTGGGTATTGCCGTAATTGGATCCCAGGGTTTTCCATTTTGGCGTTACCTTTGCAGGAAATGGTCTCCTCAAACAAACCTGATAGGATTTCGCATACAGACGAGTCCGAAACAGCATTTGAGAGACTCAAACAGTGCCTAACGCAGGCACCAGCACTAGGTATGCCAGACTATGGGAAACCCTTTGAACTATACGGAACAGAAAGTGCTGGTTGCGCGGCAGGTGTACTAACCCAAAAACACGTTGATGCCAGCAGGCCAGTTGCATACTACAGCGCTCAGCTAGACACGGTAGCGCGATCCCTCCCCACATGCTTGCGAAGCGTTGCTGCGATAGCATTGCTAGTGACAAAAAGCGAAGACGTCGTGCTAGGCCACAACCTCACAATCCATACGCCACATGCAGTATCAGCCTTATTGAATTCTGCCCAAACCAGACACGTCTCATCAGCGAGGTTTACAAGATGGGAATTGGCACTAATGGCCCCCGTAAACATCACCATAAGGAGATGCAGTGCATTAAATCCTGCAACGTATCTCCCAGGTGTGCCTGGTCAGGCACAAAGGGTGGAAGGTGAGAGTGATGGGGAAGGAGGATTTAATACAAAGGAAGATACACATGATTGTATGGAATATTTGACCCAAAATTTTACCGCAAGGCCTGACATCAGTGACAACCCACTGGAAGATGCAGAACTCACGTTCTACACGGACGGTAGTTGCCATAGACAGTCAGACTCGGGAGACTTGTGTACTGGATACGCAGTCGTAGATGACCAAGACACCATAGAAGCGGAACCGCTAGGCCCACCTCACTCAGCCCAGGTTGCTGAACTGGTCGCCCTAACCAGAGCATGTGAATTGGCTAAGGGTAAGTCAGCCAATATCTACACCGATTCTAGATACGCATTCGGGGTAGTCCATGATTTTGGAGCCCTATGGCGTCTCAGAAATTTCATGACGGCCGCTGGTACACCGGTAGCGCATGCAGCTCACATAAAAAGGCTTCTAACAGCGATACAGGAACCCGACAGAGTGGCTGTTATCAAATGTAAAGCACACACATATAGCCAAGACCCGGTATCACTTGGTAACAGCCGAGCAGACGAAGCTGCTAAGTTAGCAGCTGCTACCCCCATACAGACAGACACCACACAATTGATGGTATTTAATACCATTAACACACAGAAGTTGTGTGAAATGCAAAATTTGTGTTCCACACAGGAAAAGGCAGTCTGGAAGGCAAAGGGATGTGGCCAGGAGTCCTCAGGACTCTGGACGGATGGACATGGTAAACCAGTGGCCCCCAGAGCATATCTTCCATGTCTGGCTGAAGCAGCTCACGGGCTGACTCATCTAGGCAAGGAGGGAATGTGCAAATTGGTGAGAGCATATTGGTGCGCCCCAGGATTCTCCTCTCATGCGAGTAAAAGAGCAATGTCATGCCTTACCTGTTTGAGAAAGAATATTGGAAAGGCAATACCTACAGAACCATCCCATATCCCACCTGCCGGCGGCCCTTTCCAGGTAATACAAATTGACTTTATACAATTACCCCCTTGTCGGAATTTGAAATATGTACTTGTTTGTATAGATGTTTTCTCAAATTGGGTCGAAGCATTTCCTGCGGCTACAAATACCGCTATGTTTACTGCTAAGAAAATTGTGCAGGAATTTGTATGTAGATATGGTATCCCTAGAATAATCGAAAGTGATAGGGGTACCCATTTTACAGGTGATGTCTTTCAAGGAATGTGTAAGTTGATGGGAATTGATAGCAAGCTGCACACTCCGTACCGTCCACAGGCGAGTGCGAAGGTCGAAAGAGTGAACAGCACTATTAAAAATAAATTGAGTAAAGTGATGGCAGAGACAGGATTGACATGGCCAGAAGCTTTACCCATTGTATTGTACAGTATCAGAACCACTCCCAGGTCCCCTCTTAATCTGTCCCCTTTTGAAATCTTGTTTGGTCGACAACCGCATGTCATGATTAACCCTCAGGATGATTTGAAATGTAACAATGAAGTGACTGTAAAGTACTTGATTAACATGAGTAAACAGTTAAGGAATCAAAATGATAATCTGAAGTTGGTGATTCCTGATCTACCTGATAGTAATTGTCATGACATTGAACCTGGGGATTATGTAATGATACGGAATTTTCTACGCTCAGGTTGCCTTATTGACAGATGGGAAGGACCATACCAGGTCTTATTGACTAGCACTACAGCATTAAAGGTTGCTGAGAGAGAGACTTGGGTCCATTCATCCCACTGCAAGAAGGTTGCTGATCCAGAGAAGTCCCGTGATAAGGAACAGACGGTAGAGGTTGTATCACTGGAGTGTCTGTTCCAGGAGGACTGAGGCGGCACCTGAGCCTTGAAGACCGAGAGCTGTTGTCGACTCCCCACTCCCTTTTATTATTTTCCTCCACTTCCCATCCCCTCTCCCTCAAATTTCTTTTTCCTCCTTCTCATTCTTCTCCATTTCCTCCTATAAGATGGACTTGCCCCAAGAGACTGTGATCCGGATTTTCCTGTTGACCATGATGTTGACCAGAGCAGTCTGTTCCGGCGAGAGTACCATGGAGGTCGATAGAGGTTCTGGAATGGGTTCTGATGATAAAGATGGAGGCGTAGTTTTCCAGGATCAACCTAACCAACAAGCAAAGGCGAGTATCAGAAAACGATCCGATAGCATTGACCATAGAAGGAATTGTGACGGATTGTTAGCTGAAGAAAACTGTATCTGTAGGCTCTGTAACAATGTCATTGAAGATGGGTGCATTAAGAAATGCCAATCCAGTTTTAATATCCATATGGACCGGCATCCATTGAGTGACTATCACTCCTTAGTGGGTAATGTGTTAAACAAAACAGATTGTTGGGTATGCTCTCAAGTACCTCAAGGTCATAGCAAATCTGGGCTAGTGCCATTTCCTTTAACGATAGGGGAGGTACTTGAGTTAAATGGTGGGAGACCGGTGGACAGGAGGTTTAATATCTCCAGCCCTCCTAGTTTGAAGCTCCACCAATACCATGTGGATAGGTCCCTATTATGTTTCAACATCTCCAATCCCAGAAAGCCGGGAAATTGGGAAGTGTCATGGAGTAACCACACCATGACCTTTTCGCATAGAGCAGATAGAATGCCTACAGATACAGAGCTTGTACGCCACATAGCCAGTAGAGGAAAATCTTTCCGGTATAGGTACACCTTAGGAAATAGGATTACGAGAGTTGGAGAAGTATCACCAGGATACTGTGCACATATCGTACAACCTGATACGTGTATTAAGCAGATGGAAGAATTAGGGTTAGGAGATTTCACCTGGAAGGTGTGTAATAAGGTTATGTCCTTCTCCGTCCCATATGTTCTCCCCGATGATGCATATTTCATATGCGGGAGAAAGGCGTACAAGTGGCTTGCCCCAAACTCTGAAGGATTGTGTTATATTGGAAAAGTATTGCCTGAAGTAATGACTGTAACACATGACAAAATGAAGGACATACATCGTGGTGCCCAAGCTCCTTATACTCACACCCATTACGAGCACGTTGTTAAAAGGCACCTGATAGAGAAGACAGAGCATCCGGCCTCTGATCTGATAAGTGAATCCACCGGGATTCAATTCTTAATCGCGTTAGATTTCACCCGCACCGCTAGAGGAGTGCTAAATTATAAATACATATCGGCGCTCGCAAATTTGTTAGATAATATCACTGAAATGTATGATGACACGTTTAGATATACTGGAAGGGAACTTCAAGCTTATAAAACAGAACTGGTGCAGCATAGAATGGTTCTTAATTACCTCACAGCAGTGACAGGCGGATATTGTGTTACATTAGCAACACAGTACGGCGTGAAGTGTTGCACGTATATCACGAATAGCACCGAGGATCCGGTCGAGGTCATAGACCAAAAGATGGACGATATTCTCCAATTGAAGTGGGAATTTCGCCGAAAACACAATCTCACTCTTGCTGCTGTAGGTAATGAGCTGACTGGTTGGGTGTCATGGTTGAACCCGCGAAATTGGTTCTCCGGTTTGGGAGACTGGGCTCAAGGAGTCATAATGGATGTTGGGAAGTTTCTCCTATGTATCTTAGGTGTTGTCATATCAATTGGCTTGATATTTAGATGCGGTCAGGCTTTAATGAAGTGCAAACATCGTACCAGGGTAATGAGTTTGAGGAGTGAGGAAACTGTAATTAACCTGGATTTGATTTATGACCCAATGATAGAAACAATGATGTGATGAAAATGCGATTTCTACGGTCCGTTTCTTTCACCTGTTTTTCTGGTTTTTCTCCAAGATAAAAAGACCCACTTGGACGAGGAAGTAGACGAGACGCTATACAGACAACGGATAGACCAAAGAAAAAGTTTTGACCACTTGAGATATGGACATTTGATGAACTTTGCCATGGATCCCCAGTTTCCCTAGAATTCTTAAACTTACGCTAGCCCAACATTTTTTGTAAATCTAATGGCATTGACAAAGCTTTTTGCTCACACCTAATGGGCAACACAGCGCAAAGAAGACGACTTTCAACTGATACCGAACAAAACTTCAACCGACAGATGTACATTAACCTGACATAGAATACCACCGCATTTACCGTAATTATGTCTTTTCTTCATTTCTACAACCCTCAGGTAATGACACACATAGTATAGGGAATACAGGCACAGATATCAGCAATCACATATTCCCCCATTCATGTATCATCAACTAAAATGTGCTCCCCATTTTGTTCAAAATCCGAAAAGAGCTCGGTAAAGTTTGACAGCCCATCCACAGACCCGTACCACGGGATAAGAAGGAATTCAAATGTATACTTCGCAATACCTCGAAGCTTGATTTACAACACGTACGGCACGATGATACATGACCCCCCAAACACGGATTCATACACACATGCTTCTGCTATCTCACTAGGTCATACCCTCTTCCCACCTACTCCTCTCTCCTCCCTTACCCAACCATGGAAATGAATTAACCCCTGACATATATTTTTCTCCTTTTGAAATGTTTTCAGGAAGTGGCAGTTATTATTGACTGCCAAAGGGTGGACTGTCAAAGTCAGAAAAATATCTCTATGCACACTACCATATTTGCACCTCACACAGGTCCGTGCTGCGCATGCGTACGCTCTCCCGTACGTGCGCATACTCACAGTCGCGGGCACCCGCAGGCGCATGGTATGCGTATTTACGGTAGAGTTTATGTGGTTGTAGCGTGCGACTCAATCGTAACATATTTTCAGTAATAATGTATTTTGTAGATCATGGTCCCTTTGATAGATTCTGAAAGTTTGGTTAATATAGAATGTTTATGAACAGAGGAATCCCTCTTTGTTTGATACGAAGGGTCAGACAGGAGTAATACAGTGGTGTTTAGTATCCATCGGAAGAATATTTAATTAGAAATATTCCGGTGTTGGTTTGAAGCAGATCAATCGCTCGTGCGAATAGTTATGGACATAAGAAGTTTATGAACATTTACTTTATTTGCACTTTATTACCCATGCGGCGGGAAACCCAGTTTCCCTCCCACCTGAGCAGTTGGAAATAGTCACAGCCCACCTGTATGAATCAACCTATGACCTTTTGTTATAATGCGAAGCCGAATTCCTATGTCCAATGAACAATGAGATTGTAGGGACCATTGAATTGTATTGTGTGTGGGGCATAAATAGGCAGGCCGACCGTATCCAGTTCACTCTCTTCAACGGTTCTCATTGCTGATAATCGGGAGCTGGATATCGAGGCGCATGCGATCGTTTCCCTTTGTGCGTAAGTTTTCTCCGTAATCATATTGTCTTACTGTGAGCCATCTCTCTCTCTCTCTCTCTATCTCTCTCGTATTTTCCTTGAATTGTATTGTATTGTATTTCCTGTGTAGTTTATCTGGTTAGTTGGTTTATGTTATATTGTAGTGTATCATTTGTACTGTGATTCTTTTTGCAAGTATAATAGTTATAATACATATAATAGGTTTTGGACCCTAAGCCCAGGTATCTGTGTATTCTTTATAAGGGTTAAGTATTCTCTGAGCGTCGGTGACGCTCAAGCAGCTTTGTAGTTAATCAGGTTACACCAGGTTGCACTTACACTCTGTCTCCACACTAAGGTATACTGTGTATCTCAGCGTTAAAGGTATAGATTTAAAGGTTTAAACGTTGTAAGCGTCTGCACCGCTGGTGATCTCCTCGTGGTCCCGAGCGTACGCTACGCTATAGCGAATCATTACGTTAGTCGGCAGCCAATAGCGTGCCTGCCTGTGATCACTGGGCCGTAAGCGAACGTGGCGCTTGAGTGTCTCGACTACGGTTGAGCGATCGCTACACAACTTGCGTACCCTTACGGTACTTCTTACGTAGATAGCGTACAGTGTTCTTAGACCTCTTAAAGTGTTTTATATACGATAAATATTTAGCTTTATCAAGGTCGGCGGCTGCAAAGAGGGACATCGGGGCCGAGGCCTTCCGTACCTTCGATAACTGGCTGGCCGGTTTTTGGGTCTTCGCGACGTGCTACCTGGAAGATAGGCCGGTCGAGCACAGGAACGTGATTCGGTACATGCTTCTCATACATGACTTGCAGCGCACTTCTTCGGGATCGGAGTGGCGTAGGTAGAAGCAGGATGGTTAGCGGGTCATGGACTTTGGGTTCAAGGACGTCTAGGTCTGGCTCAAAGTCACTCTGGCTTCACAGCAGACGGAGGAGCCCCGGAAGCCGGGGGCGGACGGGCACCACCGCGCAGGGTCGTCCGCCCAGGGGTAAGGCGCGGACGGCGGATCGGCCAAATCCAGCCTCCTCCTGCTTCAAAGGCAGTCGTCAAGGTACCCGGGGTAAGCAAACTTATCCCAGGCAGGCCGCGGGCGGGAGCGCTCCACAGAGCTCCAACGCCAATTGCTTTAGAAACGATGGGCAAGGGGTTAAATTGGTATCCAAATAGGGCGGATGCAAACTGTCTGTTTTACGGTTTTAGTTTTGTTTTCGCGTGCCTGTTGCGAGCAAGGTGTCGGTTCGGGCCCAGTGGATACGGAGGTCATCTCTCCAGTGGGGGTGGTTCCGAAGAAGACGCCGGGCGCTTTTCGGATTATTCAACATCTTTCTTACCCATCGGGGACGGCGGTCAATGACGTGAGGCCGCCGGATCATGGTTCGGTGGTTTATCAGTCGTTTGACGAGGCATTGGCGCTGGTCCGCAGACTGGGGCACTCATGGCTAAGATTGAGGTTGAGTCCGCTTTTCGGTTGCCGCCGTTACATCCGGACTCATCCCGTTTTATGGGGTTTCGGAGCGGAGTATTTCATCGGCAACGGTTTGCCGAGGGGGTGTTCCGTTTCATGCTCGTTTTTCGAACGGTTTAGCACGTTTCTACACTGGTTCGTGGAGTCTTCGCCAAGGGGTCATGGGGTCACCCATTACCTCAATGACTTCCTGTGTGCGGGGCGGCACATTCAGCACGGTGCGGCGACTTGCTGGTCAGCATCCGAGCCCTGTTTTTTCCACTTCGGCGTTTCAGTGGACGAGGAGGAAACTGAGGGACCGTCCTCCTGTTTGTCCTTTTGGGGATCGATTTCGACACAGCGGCAGGATCGGGTCGGCTGCATCGGGACAAGGTGGTGAAGCTCCGTGAAGCTATTGGACGGTTCGAAGGGTCGCGTAAGATCACACTGCCGGAAGCTGGAAAGGGCGACTGCGGGGTGTGCCAGACCACATCATTTCGTGCGATGATCCTCCGAGATTAAAGGGGATGGAGCAATATGGGCATCATTCCTGGAGGATCTCAACGGGGTGCGTATATGGCAGGCTCCAACGGTGGTCAGCACTAGGTTGCATTTGTTCACCGACGCGGCTGGGGCCTCTGGATACGGATGTTATCGGGAGGGATCTTGGTGCGCGGCTTCGTGGACGGCATTGCGAAGGCGTAACCAGGGACCTTTTGCTTCTGGAGTTTTTTCCCCATTATGGGGGCGCTGGAGGTTTGGGGCAAACGGCTGGCTCCTCGCAGCATCTTGTTTTAGATGTGACAATCTGGGCGTTGGCGCATGCGATAAATAACAAGGGGGCGAAGTCGCTGTCATTCTGCGGGTGCTGGGACAGTTGCGGTAGACATGCCTACGTCGGAACGTGTGGTTCCGCGCGCAACATGTGCCGGGGCTGGAGAACGGAATTGCCGACGCTCTGTCACGAGGGCAGTGGGAAAGTGTTTGTTTGTTGGCACCGGAGGCCGACGAACATGGTGTTCAGTTTCCCCGTTTATGTTGGGAGGTATCGGGACGGATTGGAGGGTCTTGCGTTGCGGTCAGTCGCGCCAGCCACGCGTAAGCCGTAAGCTTGGAGCGAGTAGGAGGAGTTTGTTTAAGGACGAATTCAGCAAGGTAAGAGCGGGCGACGGAGGATGCTTTCTTTTATTTGGCAGCTTTATGTTTCGGTTAGATACAGAGCGGAGGTCTCCCGGTACTTAGCCAGGATTTCGTTTTCAGCAGAATAAAGGGCGTCCCCGACGTGGCTAAGAGCGGGATTCTGTTGAAGGCGATAATAGGGTGGGCGCGAGTCGCGCCGACGCCGCCTGACAGGAGGAGGCCCATTGAGGCGGCCTTGTTGCTGGATGTCATCAGGGCGGTTAGAGGTGTCGCGTCGTCCATGTTTTAATTGCGGTTGTTCTTCATTTTGGCATGCTCCATGGCTTACCACGGGGCTTTTAGGGTTTCGGAATTGGTAGCGCCTTCTAAGCGAGCAGATTCGCGCATGCTGGTCGGGGACGTGGTGGTGGGTGAGAAGTCCTTGCTTTGTAGATTGCGGCGCTCTAAGACTGACCAAGTGGGGAGAGGTCAATGGGTCACCTTGGTTCCGGCTCTTGAGGAGAGCATTTGCCCAGTGAGGTTGGCAGTGCAATATGAGGCAGTACGGCCCGACGGTCGGGGGTCATGGCCGCTGCACTATGACGGGCTGCCGGTGACGAAGTATCTATTTCATGGGATGCTGGGTCGCTGTCTTGCGAGCTTGGGCCTTCCACCCGCTGCGTTCGGGACGCATTCCTTCCGCATAGGGGCTGCGACGTCGGCTGCGGCGACGGGATTTTACATGGCTGAGATCCAGGCGGTGGGGCGATGGAAGTCGTCAAGTTACAGATGGTATATGCACTAGAGATGAGCGGGTTCGGTTTCTCTGAATCCGAACCCGCCAGAACTTCATGTTTTTTTTCACGGGTCCGAGCGACTCGGATCTTCCCGCCTTGCTCGGTTAACCCGAGCGCGCCCGAACGTCATCATGACGCTGTCGGATTCTCGCGAGGCTCGGATTCTATCGCGAGACTCGGATTCTATATAAGGAGCCGCGCGTCGCCGCCATTTTCACACGTGCATTGAGATTGATAGGGAGAGGACGTGGCTGGCGTCCTCTCCATTTAGATTATAAGAGACTGAGAGAGATTTACTGGAGCTGACTAGGAGGAGTACTGTTACTGTAGAAGTGTAGAGACTGAGTGGAGAGAGTTTACTAGTGAGGACAGTGCAGTTTACTTTATAATCCGTTCTCTGCCTGAAAAAAGCGATACACAGCACACAGTGACTCAGTCACATACCATATCTGTGTGCACTGCTCAGGCTCAGGCCAGTGTGCTGCATCATCTATTATCTATATATAATATTATATATATCTGTCTGACTGCTCAGCTCACACAGCTTATAATTGTGGGGGAGACTGGGGAGCACTACTGCAGTGCCAGTTATAGGTTATAGCAGGAGCCAGGAGTACATAATATATTATATAGTGAGTGACCACCAGACACACAGTGCAGTTTATTTAATATATCCGTTCTCTGCCTGAAAAAAGCGATACACACAGTGACTCAGTCAGTCACATACCATATCTGTGTGCACTGCTCAGGCTCAGGCCAGTGTGCTGCATCATCTATTATCTATATATAATATTATATATATCTGTCTGACTGCTCAGCTCACACAGCTTATAATTGTGGGGGAGACTGGGGAGCACTACTGCAGTGCCAGTTATAGGTTATAGCAGGAGCCAGGAGTACATAATATATTATATAGTGAGTGACCACCAGACACACAGTGCAGTTTATTTAATATATCCGTTCTCTGCCTGAAAAAAGCGATACACACAGTGACTCAGTCAGTCACATACCATATCTGTGTGCACTGCTCAGGCTCAGGCCAGTGTGCTGCATCATCTATTATCTATATATAATATTATATATATCTGTCTGACTGCTCAGCTCACACAGCTTATAATTGTGGGGGAGACTGGGGAGCACTACTGCAGTGCCAGTTATAGGTTATAGCAGGAGCCAGGAGTACATAATATATTATATAGTGAGTGACCACCAGACACACAGTGCAGTTTATTTAATATATCCGTTCTCTGCCTGAAAAAAGCGATACACACAGTGACTCAGTCAGTCACATACCATATCTGTGTGCACTGCTCAGGCTCAGGCCAGTGTGCTGCATCATCTATATATATTATATATCTGTCTGACTGCTCAGCTCACACAGCTTATAATTGTGGGGGAGACTGGGGAGCACTACTGCAGTGCCAGTTATAGGTTATAGCAGGAGCCAGGAGTACATATTATATTAAAATTAAACAGTGCACACTTTTGCTGCAGGAGTGCCACTGCCAGTGTGACTGACCAGTGACCTGACCACACTGACCACCAGTATAGTTAGTAGTATACTTATATTGTGATTGCCTGAAAAAGTTAAACACTCGTCGTGTGACTTC